>NC_052161.1:112143542-112498855 GCF_902713615.1 Scyliorhinus canicula | reverse complement strand
GATGATAGAGAGTACACTGATGGGGGGAATTGGCTGGATTGGATTTGTCCCATTTTTATGTGTGCAGGACATATCGGGGCAATTTTCTACACTGTCGGGTAAATGTTAGTTGTGTTGGAACAACTTGATTCGAGGTGTGGCTTGTTCTGGATCTCAAATCTTCAACCATATAGCCAAGATTTTGTTAGAGTCCATATGGCTTTATATCCTGCGCACCCAGCTGTTTCTTGATATCACGTGGAGTGCATCAAAATGGCTGAAAACCGGCTTTTGCAGCCCACTACGTTTCTTCCAGTGGTGGTCAACACAGAAGAGTACCGATTCATCAGCTGAGGGAGGTTTCTGCCCCCATGTTTGATCTCAAGCCACAAGACCTCAAGAGATCTGGAGTCAGGTTCAGGACTTCCAGGCTCACTCCCTCCCGATGTTCTTTCACTGAGCCATTGTCGTGACCACTGGTGGGTTTGCCCTTCTGTTGGGATAGGTCCATATCCATGGACACTGATGGAGGAGTCTGGGGTGTCGGCTGGAAGATATGATTCTGCGAGTATGACCAAGTTGCTTCACAGCCCTTCCCATTTTGGAACAAGTTTCCAAATGCTGGAAAGGACTTTCCAAGGCTGATTATGCTGAGTTAGCCTTTGCTGTGCCTATGCCAATGGTGCAATATCCATCCAGTTTTAATTTTATTATTGTTTATCGTAGAAGTTTATTACAACTGAATGGCTTGCTGAGCTAGCTGAGGGAACAATTAATAGTCAACTACTTAGAGGTTTGGCTCTGAAAGGACAACAGAATTCCTTCCCTGAAGGACTTTTAAAAAAAAAATCCCAATAGTTTCATGAGAACGTTTACTGATGTTAGTTTTTAAAAAGGGCGACATGGTGGCGCAGTGGTTTGCACTGCTGCCTCATGGCACCGAGGACCCGGGTTTGATTCCACCCCCGGGTCACTGTCCGTGTGGACTTTGCACATTCGCCCTGCGTTGGTCTCACCACCATAACCCAAAAACGTACGGGGTAGGTGGATTGGCCACGCTAAATTGCCCCTTAATTGGAAAAAAAAGAATTGGGTACTTTAAATTGATTAAAAATAAGTTTGTTTTAAAATCCAAACTTATTTAACTATCAGGGGATGTGGTGCCGTCATGGTATTGTCACTGGACTAGTAATCCAGAGACTCAGGGAATTGCTCTGGGGACCTGGGTTTGAAGCCCACCACGGCAAACGATGAAATTTGACTTCAATAAAAAAAAATCTGGAATTAAAAGTCTAATGATATCCATTAAACCATTGTTGATCGTTATTAAAACCCATCTGGTTCAATAATGTCCTTTAGGGAAGTAAATGTGCCATCCTTCCCAGGTCTGGCTTATGTTGGACCTCTGATCCATAGCAATGTGATTCACTCTCAAAAGGCCTAGCAAGCCACTCAGTCCAGCCAACGTTTAAATTATTTAATTGAATCTAAACTCCCTAATTTCCGGGGTAGGATGTGAACCCCTGTCTTTACATTACCAGTTCAGTAACATAATCACTATGCAACTTTGGTTGAATCACGTGAGCCGAGTGGATGATGGCCGCATGCTCTATGGCGAGCTTGCCATCGGCAATAAACCCAACAAGTTGCCCACGTAAGGGCGTCTGCAAGCGAAACCTCAAGGACAAAAGAAACGCCCAGATGATGGAAAAGAAAGTCCACTGGGAGAGGAAAAAAAAAATTAGCTGATCTCAGATCAATGCTTTTCATCTGCCCCAGCTGTGGAAGGGACATCCACTCACAAATCAACTTCTACAGCCACAGGAGATAGTGTTCAATATAGAAGTGATATACACCCTCGGTGCAGTCCATCATCTCCCACACTAGACTGGATCACCTTGCCACTAAGGGGACTGAAGCTCAGTTTGAATGGTTTGCCGAGAAAACCTACTTGAAAAGGTAAGCTCAGCAAGAGGTACATCGCAATCCATGCAGTCATCAATCAGGCAGATACAGATGTTCTCAGCTTTCACCTCGATCCCAGAGACCAGCAATGCTGTGCCAGTCCCACGACCGTTGCTACTGGTTGCTGCTCCGTTTGCTGACACTGGTTCAGCATTCTTGAACAGCCAGGTGGCAGCCTGATTCAGCTGGCCTATCCAATTCAGAATAAAACAGAAATAAAGTTATTAGATGCAAAAGACAATTTTGTTACTGGAGAACTTTACCATACATCGCCGGCAAACCTGAATGCTGCTTGGATAGGGGAATGCTCCAGCATACTATGTAACCAGGCTGCTCAATAAAGGCTCTGTGCTAGGAAAGGAGAACAATCAGACAAGCCTACCACATTTTTCACACAGATTTTTCACTAATTTATTGCTTCTTTGAAATGGCTGAGACACTGCAGTTGTTTGCCTTCCACTCACATATTTCTGGAATTCTTCGCCTTAACGGCAGAAACCCCTGCTAAATGTAATTTAATAAACTATTCATTGTTACAGTGAGCGATAAACCATTCCATTAGCTAGGTTTTTACTTTCCACCTCTGACAAATTAATTTTCAGGAGCATTTTCCATTCTAACAAAAGCAACACAACCAAGGATGCACGAGCATATATAAGAAACTAGCTTAAGTGCTGTGGGGCGAATTAGAAAAGTGTGTTTTCTACCTTTGCTTAGTAGCAGTGCTCTGCGACAATCTTCCAGACTGAACCCAAGGTCCTGGAGTCGATCCAGCTGCAATTCTGTAAAAAAGTAACAAAGCTGATATATAATTAGTCAACAATCCCTGCATTCTACATTAGAGGCAAAGACAATTTAAACATTGTAATTAACCATCCATATAATTCAAAGACCACACAGAAATCATCTCCCCAGCAAAATTACAATTCTTCTCTCCTGTTAATGTAACGACGTGTGGGAATGAAGTGCAAATGCTGCTACAATTCACCAAATTGTTAGCTGTCCTGAGATGCTGCACCTTGATCAGTTAAGTGAGAATGCTTGTTTTAAAACAACTGAGTCGAGATTGGAATATTGCCCCACTTTCAAACCTGAAGCTTTCTTGTTGCTAAGCTGGCTGAATTTGTATACTACCAAGTGAACAGAACAAAATCCACTTGTTTTGGCACTCAATCAAGCACTAAGACACTCTGAAATTCCTCAATTACAAGAGTTTGTGCCAGAAACTTGTAAGAGCAGGGCATTCTTTCATGAGATATTCATGAAATCTTATGAATTAGAATAAAATTACTTGGAGGGATGGTTGAGCCATCTTTTGACCATGGGTTTAAATCTAGCCCAGAGTGATGCAATGAAGAGTTACCCTCTCAGTTGCCCTGGATTAAATGTCTTGAAGGCAATTTAAATCCTGTTTCTAATATCAAATTCATAAGACAAAGCAGTTGATACAACTTGGTATTAACTGGAAATCTCATTCGGAAAAAACAGAAAAATGACTGATATGGAAAATAGATATCTTACATTGGTGAAGCAAATGCTCAAATGTGCTACCAGAGTGATGTAATGGGAATTTAATCTGTGAAATACATTGTGAACATTTGGAAAACTGGGGAAAAAAAGGATTTTTCCCCTCAGCCTCAAAGCTTCTAATAATAATAATCTTTATTGTCAAAACTAGGCTTACATTAACACTGCAATGAAGTTACTGTGAAAATCCCGTAGTCGCCACACTCCGGCGCCTGTTCGGGTACACAGAGGGAGAATTCAGAATGGCCAAATTACCTAACAGCACGTCTTTCGGGACTTGTGGGAGGAAACCAGAGCACCTGGAGGAAACCCACGCAGACACGGGGAGAACGTGCAGACTCCGCACAGACAGTGACCCAAGCTGGGAATCAAACCTGGGACCCTGGAGCTGTGAAACAACAGTGCTATCCGAGTTTGCTGTTTAACTCAAATCCGGTCAATACTTTTATCCACATGACCTGATATTTTTCCTTATTCCTACTTCTAAATTCCCTATTGATGTGAGCAGAGAGGGGAATGTTCAAAAAGAATAAAACTTCAACGTACTTCTGAAAAACCTTTGCGCCTACTTGAGAGGGCAGAAGGCACCTCGCTTTAATGTGTTATCTGAATGAAGGCATCTTCCACAATGTAGCAACATAATTAAATTCCTGTCTGGATTAGCAGGTCTTCAAGTCCTGCTTCGATTGCTGGTCACATAACTTTCAAAAGAAATAGCCTGCTGTATAAAAGCTGCATATTCTAGCAAGTGCCCTCAGATTAGTCTGTGAATGGCCTTTTATTCCTCTGCCCAACACTTACCAAGGACAGGATCTATCTGGTATTTTGTTGTCTCTCTTTTCCCAGATCCTGCTGTTGAGCTGCCTGTCAAAGGAACCGGGCTGGTGCTTCCATCCATTGAATCAGGATCAGGCATAGTGGATATTGCAGTTGTTCGCTTAGGAAAAGACTTCACAATGGCCAGAAACAGCTGGACATCATTGTAGGATAGCCTGATATCAAGGGTAGAGAACTGAATCTGCAGCACAAAAGGGGACGGGATGAAAGGGAACATCGGAATGGATAAGATCAGAACAGATGCGAATGGTCCGTTTCTGTGTTTTGTCATTCAATAGTTCTATGTATCAAATAGTCTTCCCTTCACCTTTGAACTATACCAAAGACGACAATAATGCAAAGCGCATTTTAGTTCACCTCTCCTTTATTGTGGTTGTTCACAGAATTTAGAGCCAGAAGGAGGCCCTCATACCTGTGTTCTTCAAAGACAGCTGTCTACTTAATTCAATTTCCCTGCTCTTTTCCGATATCCATTTACATTCCTTTTTGAAATTCATTTTTAAATATTTTGGTCAGTCTATGTTCTAAGGACCTTTAGACAAAAAAAATGTTGTAAACCCTAGTGGTAATCCTGAGTATGTGCCTCATTTTTACTGATTTGCCAATGAACGGAACTTTTTTTTATTTTTACTGGGACATGGACATCACTGTCAAGGCCAGCATTGTTGTTCATCTCTCACTACCCTTGAGAAGATGCTGTGGAAGATTTGCTATACCATGCCTACCTCAGCCTGGCAGGCTTTGAAATATTGACGGCTAGTTTTCATGACTTTGTAGCCCTCTTTTCTCACTCTCCAGTAAATTGACTGGAATATTAATAGAAGATAGTATTAAACCCACTTCCTTACAGCCAGGGAAAGACTCCTGTTGCAGGAGAACAATCAAACAGAATACTTTTTTTGAGTAGAAGTGCCTGCCATCCATTTAACTGGCCAGTGGCACAAATTCTGCTGCCAGGATTCAGTTCTGCAAGTCTGCTGGTTGAGGCTATGACTGCTTTTCTGCTCCCTCAGCTTAATTAACATTTTTGAGGTGCAAATGAATATTCCGTTACCTACTGACACATGACTGGGTGCTATTAGAATCAAAAAGATCTGAAATACTTGTAAAAGCCAGAAATAGAAAATTACATCTTCTACGGTGGATGTTAGTGAGAAGGACTATGGCACCCATTCTGTTTTGAACTGTGACAATATAGTAAGTCACCACAGTTTGATATTTTATAGCTGCTTAGTTTTTTTTAATTTTAGAGTACCCAATTATTATTTCTTCCAATTAAGGGGCAATTTAGCGTGGTTAATTCATCTAGCCTGCATATCTTTGGGTTGTGGGGGTGAGACCCTTGCAAACACAGGGAGAATGTGCAAAATCCACACAGACAGTGACCTGGAGCCTGGATCGAACCCGGGTCCTCAACACCGTGAGGCTAACCACTGCGCCACCGTGCCGCCTTTATAGCTGCTTAATTTAGGTAAATAAATATGTATGGTAGTTTCACAAAAGAAAGCTCAATATATATTAAGACCTTGATTTATTTAAGAATAACAAATTTAAGGCAGCATGGTGGCACAGTGGTTAACACTGCTGCCTCATGGCGCCAAGGTCCTAAGTTCGATCCCAGCTCTGGGTCACTGTCCGTGTGGAGTTTGCACATTCGCCCCATGTTTGTGTGGGTTTCGCCTCACAACCCAAAGATGTGCAGGCTAGGTGGATTGGCCACGCTAAATTGCCCCTTTAATGGAAAATAAAATGAATTGGGTACTCCAAATTGAATTTTTTTTAAATTAATAACAAATTAAAAATATATAACTTATTTTTTCTCTCCCCCATACTGGAGACCTTTAGCGTCAGTTGCATGAACTTTGGCTACCCTCCAGTACCTCATACTCAAGAGGCCATTCTTCGTGTGTGAGCTTAGACGGTCTGTAGAGCTGCTCAAAACATTACCTCACTGTGGCAAATCCATTGAGAATAACCTAATCTTGTCTCAATCTTTAAAAACTGAATAAACCTACAAGTAATCATGACGCATGGCATAAAAGATATACAGCCAGAAACTCAGCTTCTCGCATCCCCTTCAATCTGCTCTATCCCATGCTCGTTTTGTTTCCACTGGAGAATGGTGTGTTTATAATTTGGGGTTCAAGCTCTGGTGTTAGTAACTCCACCTTCCCATGTCATCATCAGGAAAAGTAACCATGTAACGGTATTTCTATAATTAGAACTGGATCACTGATAGATTTCTCTATTCACTGCCGGTCTCCTGTAATCAAACTTTGAAAAGAACTTCATTACTTCTACAAGGCTAGCACAGGTTTAAATTTGTATCGACTCACCCTTGTACTATGGATTAGATTGTTCAAATTAAAACTCTCGATACAGAATTTCATGTGTATTATAAAGTCAGGCATGGAAGGCAGTGTGCCCATTAATTTTACTGGGCAAACATTACGCAGGGTGCACTGATCTTCACGCAACATTTCTTCATCTTTGACTTAACTCTGCACAGGAGCATTACATTTGTGACATCTGAGTATATCCCTGTTGGATTGTTACTTTTGTGTGCTGTTCAAAATGTTAAATTACAGAGGTTAAAAACGTTGAGTTCCCTGCTTGTTTTAAAACTCCTCTTTTAAAAGCCTAAAGCACTGTTTTCCTCCCTAGTGATTTATGGCTATTATAGCAATAACTTACAGCTGGAAATCTTCTATGGCTTTAGTTTGACTTCCTTTGCTTCTCTGTTCTATAATCCAAAAACACTAGTTTCTAATCCTGGGCTGAATGCATCAAGGTGATTTGCAAACTATGACCTATGCTTAAAGTAATGTGGTAAATAGGGTACTGTACTATGGATGGGGTAAAAGAAAGAAGCATTTTCTCCTCAGGATTCTTGTATTTATGACCCATGTAACACAGGTTTGAAGCTACAACTGTTGATGTCAGAGGTTGATGAAGAGCTGGCAAAACAGCTCATTCTAACTGTCACTGGTGGTTTGTCTTTTTCCCCTTACAAATAGCTGTAATCAGCATCTTGGGAGTTACCATTGAACAGACACTGAACCGGAATAACCGTAAGCTACAAGAGCAGGTCAAAGTTCAGAATCCTGCGCTGAATAACTCATCTCCTGACTCCCGAAAGCCTGTCTGCAATCTACAAGGCACAAGTCAGGAGTATATTGGAATACTCTCCACTTGCCTGGATGAGTGCAGCTCCAACAACACAAGAAGCTCGACACCATCCAGGACAAAGCAGCCCACTTGATTGGCATCCCATCCACAAACATTCACTCCCTCCATCATCGATGAACAGTGGAAGCAGTATGTACCATCTACAAGTTCCACTGCAGGAACTCACCAAGGTTCCTTAAGCAGCACCTTCCAAACCCATGACCATTACCATCTACAAGGACAAGGGCGGCAGATACCTGCCAACACCACCACCTGGAGGTTCCCCTCTTAAGTTATTCACCATTGTAATATGTAATAAAAATCTTTGTGTCGCAGGTAGGCTTACATTAACACTGCAATTAAGTTACTGTGAAAACCCCCTAGTCACTACGCTATGGCGCCTGTTCAGGTACACTGAGGGAGAATTCAGAATGTCCAATTCAGCTAAATATCGCCGTTCCTTACTGATGCTGGGCCAATATCCTGGAACTCCCTCCCTAACAGCACGGTGGGTGTACCTACACCACAGGGACTGCAGTGATTCAAGGAGGCAGCTAGGGGCTGTTTAGCTCACAGGGCTAATCGCTGGCTTTGAAAGCAGACCAAGGCAAGCCAGCAGCACGGTTCGATTCCCGTAACAGCCTCCCCGAACAGGCGCCGGAATGTGGCGACTAGGGGCTTTTCACAGTAACTTCATTTGAAGCCTACTCGTGACAATAAGCGATTTTCATTTCATCACCACCTTCTCAAGGGCAATTAGGGATGGACAATAAATGCTGGTCTAGCCAGCGATGTCCACATTCCATAAAAATGCTTTTAAAAAGCACTTCAATCTCATTTGTGTTGCTCAGCTCTGTTCACCTTAAAATCATCTTTATTGTAGCCTAGATATGTTAACTTGAATATGAATTGCAGCACTCATATACAAAAATCATAAGTGAAGACATGTTACTTGAATATGAAGTGCAGTGATTCATATCTAAAAATTATAATCAACAGTGGTGATTTTCTTACCCTTAAAGAGGATATGTACCATTACTAGACAGTCCCTTCCCGAGTGCTTCCTGTGTCTAGTGGTACATGAGGCAGACGGAACATGTGCTTGTGTCTGTTCCAAGGCTCGTGTTTCCTGGAGCATGTTGATAGGATGTCACCAGTATGTCAGCTTGAGGGGTGGCACTCCACATCAAGCATGGATGACCAGGAGACTCTCCCATTCTTACCATATGCCGTGGGAGCATTGGAAGGATTTATAGGTTGAGAATGAGTCTTGCTCTGGTTATGAATGCACCTTCCTTGGTCATCAAGTCCTGGAGTCGGACTTGAACCCAAATCTTCTGGCTCAGAGGTGAAGATATTGCCCACTACACTAGACAGTAATTAGCTACTATTCGAAATAAACATCTTCCCTCAATTTTCTCCCATTCTTGTGAAAGCAGACTGTCATTGGTACGTGACGCTACAGACAGCCGTGACTTTCAGGTGTTTTGCTACAGTAAGTGGGTTTTCCTATTGTACAAGCCTAAAATCGTATTTTTGTTCAAGCTGAAAGACATCAAAGCTGAGTGCATTACGGATCAGAACCTCACCAGTTAACCACATATGCAGTCCACTGGAAATTAACCACGAACGGGAACACGGAATTTCTTTCTTCCGTCTTAACCAGGAATGTCAATCCAGTTGCAGCACATTGGACCGTTGCTTGGCTAAGATCAGCTAACACCACAGAGTTCTACGTCTGCTACGATGTTACCTCAAGCACTGGTGGGAAATCCTCACTGCCAAAGGCATCCAGTAGCCCCGAGCTCTTCTGGTAGATGGGGTTTCCAATCAATTCCATCTGCACATTTACAGGATCTATGATGGACAGAGCAGTCTCTTGTTCATTTCCAAGTCGGCACGAAAACACCTGTAAATAGGATTTGGATTCATATAATTCATTGCAGAAATCAGACATTAAACCATCCAGTGTTTACTGTAGTTTTCAAAGAGCAAATTAAAATCGATAAAATTAGGGCGGCAGGGTGGTGCATGGTTAGTACTGCTGTCTCACAGAGCCATGGACCTGGGTTCGACCATTGTCCTTGTGGAGTTTGCACATTCTTCCAGTGTCTGTGTGGGCCTCACCCATAACTCAAAGATGTGTGGATTGGCCACGCTAAAGTGCCCCTTAATTGGAAAAAAATAATTAGGTACTTTAAAAAGAAAGAAAAATCCCTAAAATTTACATTGAGAATAGTGACATAGCACATTGCTGGGAATGGGTTTACATTTGTGATTTACCAGTCTTTCAAGGTCTGACTTCAGTCATTCCACTGAGAATGCAGCAATGAGTGCCAAAGTATCACTCCATAATTGTATGAACCTGTAGCCCAGCAGGAGAGGGCAAATCACTGTTATATTGCTAGACTTCTATCTAGAAATAGCTGATACTGGGATGGTGGGGGTTATATTCCCAGGAAAGGCTAAGTATCCACTGGATTTAGAAGATTTAGATTTGATCTTACTGAAACGTACAAGATCCTGAGGGGACTTGACAGGGTAGATGTTGAAAGGATGTTTCCCTTTGGGGGGGGGGGGGGGGGGGGGGGGGGGGGCGCTCAAATTAAGGGACACAGTTTAAAACTAAGGGGTCTCCCATTTAAGACAGAGATGACAAGAATTGTTTTCTGAGTGTTTTGAACCATTGGAACTCCTTTCCCCAGACAGCAGTGAAGGCAGGATACTGAATAATTTTAAGGTAGAGGCAGATAGATTCTTGAGGTTATGGGGGTAGGTGGAATATGCAGTTCAGGCCACAATTAGATCAGCCATGATCTTACTGAATGATGAAGCAGGCTCGAGTGGTCGAACGGCCTAATCCTGCTCCAAATTCGTATGTTTGTATAGAGACGGCCCAAAGTTGAATTGAAGTTGTTGGATCTTTATATTTGATATTGCTTGGTTCCCATGTGGTTGGCACCTCAGCACTGCCATCCAGGAAAAAAAGTGATTACAGATAACGAGTACATCACCATCAATTAACTGCTGTTTTCCAAGTTTCCCATGTTAAGTCTCCAAGCCAGCCGTTGAAACAACTAAGATTACTCTCTGTGTTTTTTTTATATAAAAGAGCTATGAACAAAGTTCTATTTTGATAGCATAGTGACAAAATAAAAATCTCACTGCTTCACACTGCAAAAGGAAATCATTGTACATCAGAAAATAAAACTATGGGCCGAATCTTTTGTGGGTGGTAATCTCCATCGGATTGGTAATCCACTCACCTTAATCTGGAGCTGCACATTTCTAACCAGGACATCTGATCCTGCCTGGTGAGAAACATGCAGCGCAGCTATGCCTGGGGTCCGTCAATGCAGCATAGGATTGTCAGGGAAATATCATGCCTTTTCGGAGGTTCTCGGGCAATTCCCATGGAGTCCTTGTGTGTGGACTTCCGAGAAGTCCCCCCCCCACCCTGCATCTTTCAGGTACCTCCAGGGCATGAACCATAAGCGAACTGAGGATCTGGGCCATTATTGCCTTGGAGGAATGTCTGCGAGTCAAGTATTTTCTTTACCTCAATTCCACCAAGACTGCCAGAGAATGGTCGATCCACAAGCCGTGGCTTATAGGTGAGCACAGTGGTTGCCTTCAGAATGATTGCATTTGTATCGTGGCACGACATGTCTTCAACCACAACAAATTCAGTTCCTGTGAAAGGAATTAAAGTTGTTTATTAAATAGAATGTAGGCTGGGGTGGAAGACAGAAGCAACAGTAATCTCTGAATTACCATTCTGAAAAGGTAATCCCCTTGAATATTATCCTACATGCTATTGTCTATTATTTTCAAGCATTTGCTTTGAGCATGTTCTTTGAGCAGGCTGCTCAATCCTGGTTGTTCAAACAGCATTTAAATCAATTCCGTATCACAGGACAGAACTGCAGTACTGCACGCCTGTATGATTCACCCAATGCCGGAGTCTATGTATTTACATTATGTATTCATGTATGGAATGATTTCTCTGGGCTTTATGCAGAACAATACTTTTCACTGTACCCCAGTACACGTGACGATAAACAAATCCAATCCAACTGCAAGCACATGATTACCAGGTTTATCAAATTTAATTCCACCATTTGCCATGGTCAGATCTGAACCCGGCCAGTACCATAACAACAAGGCTACTTTAGGTATTACCTTATGGCCCAGGGCAATAATGATGGATTGACTGTACAGAAAGTTAATTGAAAGCAGCATTACAAATGTAAAGAGCAATTGTTTCAACTCGTGACTAACGTTGCTTTTTGCAATAGAGGAATGCTCAGTAGTAGGCACTTTAATCCCGCCACAATATTCCCATGTGTGAAAATATTGACTCTTGTCAGTGTATGGTTTCATGATGACCAATGCCAGTTGGTATTATCATGTAGATGACGATCCCTTATGTGTGAACCAAGAAAGTGAATGTGAGGAGTTTAGTGAAGTACATTCTCACCTCAACAGAACATCCACACTTTCCTGTAGATGCCATCAGATAGTCATCAAGAGTGGAAGCTTAGTCTGAACCAAGCTTTCCCAGTCCAGAAGCACTCATGCTAAACTGCAGTGCCCCTACTACATCCCAAGTAAGAACAGCTCATTCGGACTGGCTGTCTGGTCCATATGGTATAAAAATACATCAAGTAAAGTTCTTTTCCATTTGTTTGTTGGGAGGGGTTTCTTTTTATGAACTATGAAATTACTGTATCTCAAAATGATATACACTTGTAAAACAGATCTGGAAATGAATAGAACATTAAAGAAAACAATCAACTGTTTGTCTGAAGATTAGAGAGGTTGGCTTGAAAGCAGTTTTTACCAGTTACATTGATTTTCACTTCCAAGTACTTCTCATTCGGCATAGGTACAGAAGACCGCTTTGTGATAACTCCATACTTCACCGTTTTGGGGACCAAGACTTCGCCACCAACCTTTCGGTCACGGGCTGGTGAGGCATTTTCTGGTTTCTTTGGGCTGTTAGATGTTTGCAGGAAATCCCGCACAAGCATCAGCCAATCAAATATAACAAAGACACGCAGGTTGTTCAGCACCACAGTGAAGCATGAAGCATCTCTGGTTGACCTGGAAAATCAAGAAAGGCTTTCAGTACTTCTGACTGAAGTCGAGATAGGATTCAACTTCTCAGCCATATCCAGTGCAGAGTTTATATAATGGATTTAATAATTGAAAACCCTACTCAGAAATAAACAAGAGTCATTGATAATAATTTATTAATTTTCTCTCTAACAGCATCACAACAGTTAGAAACTTTCATTGCAGGGAATTTCCAGCAGAACCCAGGGTCATCATTACATAGATTGCCTTATTCAACGTTCAAGGAAACTCAGTGGACTTACTTAATAACAAAGGCATGGATGAGGGTTTCAGCAGCATAGAAACTGAGGTAGGATGGAGGCATATAATATTGCAGAGGGGGAAGTAAATTTTTTTTGTAGAAAGAGTATGGCATCGGAAGTTCAACTCAGTTAGGAATAAAAGAAAAAGGTTGCAGTCTAATGTAGTCACATGTAGACAGGAAGGGCATGGAATTCACAACAGGCAAGGTGTCAGTCCACCCGGCAAGATTCAGTTAAATGCATTATCTATAACATCCTCATATTCTTTTGGATATTTCCAATTATTTTTCTCTTTCTCCTCAGAATGTAAGGCTGTTCTTTGCATCGATTACTTAAAATGAAGATTAACTGTCCAAATGAATATTCTTCCAGACTACTGACCTGCTACCCAGAACGCTAGTGAGGCTCTATCATTAAGACAATGTTGATATGATCATTTTTCCTCTGTTCTCAAGGTAGAATCTTAGTTTATCTACCAGCTTAATGAAGAAATAATAATCTTTACCAGTCACATTTACCATGACCATGGGCTTCAACCATGAATAACAGATAGGCAAGCATGTATTTCCATTTTGTGGTGAGTTATGATGACTACAAGCACTGAAACAATAGTTTCCTTGGTACTGGCTGTGACCTTTGCATTTTGTAGCCCCTCTCCCATTTTCTTTACTGCTCTCTTGGAGATGCTAACTTTTGCAGGGGTACTGTTCAATGACAGCTGTTCAGCCCCTCCAGCAACTGGCCAAATTAACTTCCTTTCCGATGTAAGCTTGAACAATGATACAGATACTGTACTTGTAAGGTATGCACAGACTTTTGGAAATGGTCACCAGTATTAGTCAGTATTTGAGGCTACTCAATGCTGCAACTGCTAAACTGTTTCACACCTGTAATGCAGTTCCATCTGCAGAGAGGCTTGGTTGCTACTGCTCTTTGATGCATCCAAAATGCATCTAAATACATTCGGTTTGGTGTCTGGGTTCATTGTTTGTCCGGTGCTTCGGGTGTCGTATGCCATCATTGAGTGAGAGACCAGATTTACGGACTTTGTTGTGTTTGAAAAGCTCTCATACAGCAGCTTTGACTTTTTGAAATCAAACCTTGAAAGGAAATAGCTAAGTTAATACAGAAACAAAACAGAAATTAATTTAGAATGCATAGAATACATGATTCACAAAGGGAATATATTTAGTTATTAAAAATATTGCATTTTTACTCCCTGTTATAGAACTTCATTTTTTCATTACTCATTCCTGCACCCATACTTATAATGGAAACTGCTTGCATAAACTTGTCATGCAATTGCATCCTCCGACCCATGGTGGTGCTAAAGCACCTCAAGTTTGCACCTCCGTTTCTCTACTTATTTTGCAGTCAGTTCGCTGCACCCCTGATTAGGCCATGCTTGCCTCCTGGCTCGCCACTATTTATTGCTTTCAAAAGCACACTAGAGTGTTACAGTCGGGGCTTACATTGCAACAAACTTCACTGCCTTGTTTCCCAAATTCTATTCAGATTTACCATTCAATAAGAATAATCAAAACATAGAAAAAAGTATTACATAACAAAATGGACAGATTGGACAATTTTAAGCTCTCTAACTCTTCACCCAAAGACTACACTTTATCTTGCTTCAATATGGGCAAGACTACCAAACAACAATCTGCTAATCAATTATATGAAATGTAGGATGGATGGCAGATTATTAACATTCCCTCTGACTACAAGGAGAAAAATTTGTTTCTTCGCTGGGTGTAGGGACTCAACAGGCTCTAATCAATCTGAGAAGCCAAAAGCTCAAGTTCACAGCGTAAAACTGGTCACAATTCAGTACAAAATAAAAAAACTGCCAATGTTACACACAAGCTATAGAATGGCATTTGTGGGGAAGGGAATCTGGAGCAGTACTAAATTGGGATTATTGCTATGTGCCAAGACAAAGCTCTTTCAAAACAAAACTCTGTTGGCTGCACTCCTGATCAAGGTTGCCAATTTTGCAGTTGCCAAAGCCAGGCTTCAAATCCCAGCCCTTGCCCTCCCTTCTCATTCCCCTCTATTCATTTCTTTCGAAGCATGTTCTTGTAACACTGGGATTGAGGTTTATCATTTCACCAAAACGATCACCAATGCCATGTGAAATAAATAAAGATCATTCCCCCAGGGCTTTGGGGATAACAAAGGAGGGGGGATGGAAGGAAAGGTAAGTATGATGGGTGGATGGTCATGCTGGGTTCTTTATATGCACCATCTAAGTGCTGCCTACAGAGCAGCAAAGGTCCTCAGAGACAGTGACCTACATTGTCAGAGCCATGGAGCACAAAATAAAAAAAGCACACTGCAGGAGAGATGCATACATGTGAATATCTGTCAATACCTTGCCAGAGAACAACTGCTTGTGTTCTTGCCCTTTGACTCCAGCAGCTCCAAGCTAACGTTCATCATATCAATCAGAAAGGACATGTTTGTGTATACTTCTCCAGTAAGGACTGTCTAAGAGGGATAGAATAAAAAAAATTAAATAAATCAAATGCCTGAACAGAAAATACTAGCCAAAAATATCTATACCCAGTAACAATTTTAAACAAAATGACATGTTCAAACATTCATGCTGTAATGGGTCATAGTTTGCTGTGATGGGGTAATTAATGGTGCCTGTCGTTAGTTAGACTTCCCCTTTCACATTTAGGTTCCAAAACCTTTTACGTGGTAAGTTGCTGTAAGTTCAAAATGATATTCTTGCAGTGCTAGATCACAGGGCAAGCAACTGTGAACCCTTTCAATCAATTAAATAGAACGATTGTGAAATTAACAGCTCAAGGACTGAGGAACTATAAATTAGAGTAAATTCAATGTCAAACTGGGTGCAAAGAGAAATAAAGGGAGAAAAGGAAATAATGCAGTAAGATGGAGAAAGAAATCGGAGACAGAAAGGAAAAGGTTAACCTCATATTTTTAAAATCTCAAACAAGAAAAGTCCGAAGGAATGAGGCTCTAACTTGTAATAGCTAATTTTCAGAGCAAGAGAAAGTTGGCTGTTAGTAATTAATACTTCTCAAATGCTTAAACATTAAGCAGGCACTTCAACCAAAATGAACAAGATTTAACTTTACGTGGCAAACTTATTTCATTTTAATGCACAAATACAACAAATCTCTTTCAATAATGATGCAGAAAAATGTAATTTTTGCAATGTTAATGGTAGAGCAGTACAACTAACTTTCGGTTATGAGTTTAATCATGCAAATGCAACTTGCTTGAACAAATAATTGCCAATGTAATCTGCCTTACTGTTATTTTGACTGCAAATTGTGGGTCACGTTGTGAAACCATCCCAGTTTCCTTGGCTGTCAGTTAAGGCACTTATTAGGAGTGCTTCTTGTAGGAAAGCATGGAAATCAGTCTTGTTAAAGGCACTGACTTGGACATGGCAGCAAAATTCCTGTTCACACACGAGCAGAGAATGATGCATGGTTGTAATGAACTCCAATTGGCTTTATTGGTTGGCCAATTGGAGTATGAGCTCCCTCAATGATAGCTCATTGAGGGGGCCTATATAAGCACCTGTGTAGGCTTTGTGAGCCAGTCTTAAGTTGACTGGACTGCTAGCAGCACTGTTTGTAGCTGCTCCTGTAATATCGTTATTTTAAATAAATATTGGTGTGGTGACGGAACTCCTGCCTCCCGTGGATTACTACAATGGTACAAGAGAAAAAATTAAGAGGGGGAAAGGATGAATTTCTATATTTTCTAATGAGTATGACAAAAGATTTTCAGTGAGTTAAACTGTAGTCTTCCGCCCCGGAGCCTACTTTAAATCCAGATCAGAGTAATAGATAGAACAAAAGGTTCCCGCATCTGCAAGAATTCTGTGTGAAATGAGTTTGATTCCACAGGGCAAAACTGTTTAATTTGACACTAATTGGCAATCTCACTTTGCAAGGCTACCAGATGTGGGAAATAGGAATATGTCACACTGGAAGAGTAGTGATTTTTTTTTAAAGGTTAGGACTGAGGTACATTGGTAGCACAGAAATCAGCAGCTTTACACTGCATGCATCTGTCTCAGTGACATGGGGGTGCTTGACACAGATATTAGTTGTCCAATATCGGAAAATGTCCCTTTTCCCCAGGACTTACATTCCTCAGAAATCTACAAACCAATAGATTGTCCAACAACTGTTCAGCATTCCTTGCATCTTAAGTATGCCTTAAAGCAGTCATTACAATTAGTAACGAGGCTGAGTGCAAATGTAGAGTTTCAACTCATTTAACAACGGTAAATTTACAGAAATTGGCCTGGCTTTTCAGTACCAGATTGCTAATGGCTGATTTTGAACTATAAATGGATAATTTAATAACCAAGCTGTGCATACCCTGCCACACCCGACAATTAGGCAAGTACTGTCAGGAAAGCTCAACAGCAGATATGAACAGAACGAAATATACTACAAATAGAACCCCCTGCGAATTACTTCAAAACCCAAAACTTCAGCAGCTTACTTTACAATTAACCACTCATTTATTTGCCTTCTGCCAATTTTCAAGGTATCTATTAACCGTCAATGGTCTTCTGTACAACTAGGCTGAGCAAGATAAAAAGGAGAGGAGAGGAGGGAAGAGGTCAAAAAGAAGAGAAAAAGCCAGGATGCAGGATAGCTGAAGACATTTCAGGGTGAGGAACATTTAACGTGAAACACCCCAGAATCATATTTCATTCATATATACTTTACACATATTACTCAGTAGAACCAATGCAACATTCAGCAATTGGGAAAAAAATGTCTGCGTCCACAATGCAATGATGCTCTCAACAACAAAATCTCTCAACCCTGGTCAATTAACTCCTCTAAATATTACCATGCAATGCTATTTTCCCACACTTACATGTATGCTGGGGTCCTGCAAGTCAAACGGTCTCATGAATTCTTCAATGGGTTCCCCCAAGTTGTTTTGAATTAATCCATGAATCAATTTGTATTTATTAAGATCCAGAGAGCAGTGTACCGATGACAGACTACCATGGATAGCCACATCAGGGACAGTATGGCTTATCTCCCTAAAGCAAAAGATATACAGTCATGAGGCAATACAGTGCAGCCAACAGAAATATTTCATACAGTGCAGCTCCACAATTGAGGTTTAAACCAAAAATGTGAAATGGGTTGTTTGAAAAATCAGGTCTTGTATTGTTTTCTTCTCAGAGTTTAACCTACCCGTCAACTTGCTAAGATAGAGGGCAGCACAGTGGCACAGAGGTTTAGCCCTGCTGCCTCACGGCGCTGAGGTCCCAGGTTCAATCCCGGCTCTGGGTCACTGTCCGTGTGGAGTTTGCACATTCTCCCTGTGTTTGCGTGGGTTTCGCCCCCACAACCCAAAGATGTGTAGGTTAGGTGGATTGGCCACGCTAAATTGCCCCTTAATTGGAAAAAATTAATTGGGTACTCTAAATTTAAAAAAAAAAAAAAAAAAAACTTGCTAAGATAGGTAAGCAGCCTTTCAGATAAAAAAAATTTCAAGTTTCTCCTTGACCCTGGAATTTAATCGATCAATGCTCCTGAAGGGCAGCATGGCGGCGCAGTGGTTAGCCCTGCTGCTTCACGGCGCCGAGGTCCTGGGTTCGATCCCGGCTCTGGGTTACTGTCTGTGTGCAGTTTGCACATTCTCCCCGTGTTTGCGTCGGTTTCGCCCCCACAACTCAAAGATGTGCAAGGTAGGTGGGGATTGGCCACGCTAAATTGCCCCTTAATTAGAAAAAATAAATTGTGTATTCTAAATTTTTTTTTAAATTAATGCTCCTGAAAATAAAAAATACACTGGGCCTGATTTTAACCCATTCAAAGCCCACCTATTTGTTCAGAGTTCATATCAGACCTGTTGTTCTCCCTATAGAGAGTTATGTCTATTTTTATCACCTGCAACCCCATTCATTTCTCAACCGTTGCTCTGTAATTCTCCCTGTTCCTCTTTAAATGTGCTATGTCAGGGACAGGTGCAGCAGCCGTCCAATAGCGCCATCTGTGACTCTGAGCTTCTGTCAACTGCTTTTCCCCACCATTTAAGCTATGTGGATCACTTCTAATATTTTAACACTCAAAATAACTGCATCAGTCACTACATTATGCCTGCAGGAGTCTGTTTAAAAACGTGCCACTCTTAATATTTATACAATTACTGTATAAATATTCCTGTTCATGGAGAATTCCATGTGCAGTATGCAAAACAAGAATGTTTCACAGTAGTCTTGCATAAGGATTTTAGTAAAACAATGATGTATCCAACATTCTGCATTTCACCAACTTGAACTGTGGAAAAACACCCAGTAAAACATTTATATATTTTGTCTTTCCAAATGTGAGTTGTGTCTGAAAGGCTGTATGGAGTCTATAACATTATAATGAACTAATATTGGTGGCTGTAGAATTGTTACTGGTGCTGTGAACAGTCGGAGGTTGCAAAGATAAGCAGAGGTGAGGTGGACCATTGAGCCGATCCAGCTTATTCTT
Source organism: Scyliorhinus canicula (assembly GCF_902713615.1). Classification (NCBI taxonomy): domain Eukaryota; kingdom Metazoa; phylum Chordata; class Chondrichthyes; order Carcharhiniformes; family Scyliorhinidae; genus Scyliorhinus; species Scyliorhinus canicula. The sequence goes on along the minus strand of NC_052161.1, from coordinate 112,479,495 downwards.
TCATGCAAGTATGAGAAGTGTGGGCATTTTTGACTGGGCCTAACAAGATTAATGGGTAATGTGGTAGAGTTCCTCTGGATTATGAAGGATGGGTGGCACGGTGGCGTAATGGTTAGCACTGCTGCCTCGTGACGCTGAGGAAATGGGGTCGATCCCGACCCTAGTTCACTGCGCATGTGGAGTTTGCGCATTCTCTCCATGGCTGCGTGGGTCTCACTCCCATAACCCAAAGATGTGAAGGGTAGGTGGATTGGCCATGTTAAATTGTCTCTTAATTGGAAATTTTAAAAATGATTATGAAGGCTTAAGGTATAGAGCTTCGACTGGTTCGCAAGAAAGTAATGAGGGAACAATCAATATAATTACAAGAATAACTTATGGGGAGGTTATGATAAATGATTTGCAGGACAATGGTTACCAATGTAGGTTTTTTGGTTACAATGTAGGTTTTTTGGCACAGCCCATAAATTTGCTAAAAAGGAATGAGATAATTACATTCAAAATTATTAAAGGCTATGGGGAGGAGGAGGTCTGGAGTTAGGTTAGGTTGTTCATGTGGCGAGAAACACGAGCTTAAGTTGATGGGACGAATGTCTATTTATGACAGAACAATAACTATGTCCTCCCAAGTGACTCAAATTTTTGCTTCCAATTTTCTATCCAAGTCCATTCCACATAATAATCAGTGAAGAAATGCTTCTTGACATTAGTTTTAATTTTGCCACTAACTTCTCCATTTTATATAACTTTCTCTATTTTAAATATCTTGCATTCCTCCGTAACATCCCCTCTCCCATGCAAGGCTAATGAAATTCCAGACGTTCAACTTGCCCTCATAATTCAAACCTCTCACTGAACTATCACAGAAGGTGCATTCGATGCTTTAAAATGCAATTGAAGACTTGAGTGACATTTTCCTGCTGCTAATTGGTGGCAACACACCAAACTAAGTATCATATAAAATTCAAAAAGACAAAAATGTACAGAAAGTCAAATGTAATTTTTTCTATCAACGAGATTGCTATTTTGAAGAGACTCAGCAGCCAGATGAATAGTAAACACTCACCTATCCAGGTTCCGCTCAACTTGCAGCTTCAGCCAGCACCGCTCCTTCAGCAGGTTCCCATCTACATGTCTCACCAGGTAAGATGGAAAAGACAAGTCTGAACCACAGCTCTCAGATCTTCCAGCAAGGTCTCTGGGATGCCTCTCTGCAGTGAAGATATCCATGTCCTGAAGATCAACCACGATACAGTCCAGTAGGCAGATATGTTCATCTGAAACAAAGATTTACATTGAGATCCCAAAAATATGAACATTGTATTTTGCTTTCCGAATAATAGGGGAGGCAATTCCTAATTCTGGCCAATGTCCCTGTAAACTAGGAAGATTTGACCCACCCACGTTTACAGAGGAACAACTTAGGACCAGTAATAGGCCATTCAGCTCTGCTCCACCATTGAATAAGATCATGACTGACCTACTTTCCTGTCTGGTACCTGAACACTCAACTCCCTTGTCCATCAAATATCTGCACAACTCAGCCTTGAATAAATTCAACGCCTCTGCTCCACTGCTTTCTGGGGAAGAGAATTCCATAGACTAACAACCTACTGAGAGAAAAAATATTCACCTCCTCTCCATCTTAAAAGGGAGATCACTCTCCTCAAATAAGTCTCTTATGTTTCAATAAGATCCATCTGTCATTCTTCTAAACACCAATGGGTATAGGCCCAACTTTTCTTCATTAGATAAATCCCTCATCCCAGAAATGAGTCAAGTGAACCTTCTCTGAATTGCCTCTAACGCAACTAAACCCTTTTCCAAATAATAGATCAAAACTGCACACACTATTCCAGATTCGATCTCACCAAGGCCTGTGCAACTGCAGTAAAACTCCCCTACTGTTATATTCAATTTTCCTTGCAATTATTACCAACATTTAATTTGCCTTCCTAATCCCATGCTGACCTGTATACTAGCTTTTTGTGGTCCCTGTACCAGTACATCCAGATCACACTGTACCACTCAGTTCTGCAGTCTCTCTCAATTTAACTAGTACACCGCTTTTCTATTCTTCGTCCCAAAGAGGACAAGTCACAATTTCCCACATTATACTCCATCTGCCATTTTCTCTCTCTCTCTCTCTCTCTCTCTCTCTTCCCCCCCCCCCCCCCCCCCCCCCCCCCCCCCCCCCCCCCCCACTCACTGGACTTGTCGATATCCCTTTGCAGACTCTCTACCTCCTTGACAACTTTATTGGCAAAGTTAGCAATCATTCAATCTTTTCAGCGAAATCATTGATATAGATTGTAAATAATTGAGGCCCCACCACTTGTCCCTGTTCCAGATTCTTTTCTGGAGCTAATATTTAAGTGAACAAGTTGAGCTTCTAGACTTTTTCACATTATAAATGTTCTCTCCAGCCTAGTTTCACCAGGTAAAGACAGCTTCCAAGAAAAAGTTTTGTAAATTGCTTTCTTACCCTCAGATTCCTGTAGCTCCACAATCTGTGGCTGGCCATGCTGCCTCTCTTGTGATTTGCAATGAGTGCTCGGTCCAGATTCAGTTTGCGGCTTATTAAGATTTGCTTTGTCAGATGAGCTGGCCCCAGTATTCAGTTTGTCTGGTCTGCAGGGAATGGACTGGGGATTGCCAGTGCTAGTTGCCGTTGTCTTCCGAGTGTATAGTGGGGTATCTTGAGGCAGAGGGGAGCTCTCAGGGTTCTGTCACAAAAAGGTCAAATGCTATCAGAAAGCAGAAGAGCTAAACATGGTATTTTAAAACTGCACAACCTTGCAATGAAAGGTTTACAATATGTAATTCAAATACAGTACTGAAAAATTATGGAGAGTACCGCTAACCTGTATATTTGGCACCTGTGCAGTGGTGGAGACACATGTGAATTCCCCACGCCCATGCATCCCCCCCACCATAAACCACAACATTAGTTTTGTGGAGGGCATTTAGTGCAGTAAAATGCCGAGTGTCTCCCATAAGTAGAGACGAGAGAGAGAGAGACTCTATTTCCCGCTGAGCACAATCAAGTCTCCAGAGTGCCATTAGGCAGCAACATGGGACAATGTTGAACATTGATCATTTCAAACACAAATAGTGCCCAAGGCCAGAAAGACCCAAAAATGCAGGGAGGAGAGAGAGATTTCAGATGCGCACAAAATTTAAGAAGGATTAATGGCAACTTAATAGCAATGCATTTTCTCTGCCTACTTACATAGCACACAAAATGACTTTTGGAGGGACTCATTCAGTATCTAACCCTTTAGGATGGAAATGTAAAATAGGAAAGAGAGGGGATCGTGAGATTAATTATTAAAATTTCAGTAGTTTGGTACAGAGAAAGCATCTCACGACTTTCATACAAGAAATTCAGATCATTCCCAATGTACTAATTGTGGAATTAGAATTTAACAAGTTTGCCATATCTCTTTCTCTTCCTAGGTAAAGCTATGCTGCCACTTCTGTGTTTGTTGCAAATAATTTGGACTCGGGGGTACTAAACAGATTCCAGACAGGCTCAGTGTGGCACACATAACATCACTTCACATCAATGTGCCAAATCGATTTTTAAAAGCACCCAGTGATCTCCTGGGCATTGTAAAACCTGAAGCAGATGCTTCGATCCACATTCTCAAAATATACATGTTTCTAATACAGTACAAGAGCCTCGTGGATGTGACAGCTGCATTTGCAGGTCGGTAGAGCAAGGTTTGCTGTAGTAATAACGCTGTCACTATTTTTCGGAGGTTGGCAGTGAGTGATCGCAGAAGAATGTTTCATTGGTTTTGAATGAGTATCCCACAAGGCATGTTTTATTTAGATTTTGCTTATGTGAAATGAAAGAAATACGATAAAAATGTCAAGAGTTAGGATTGATCACTTGAGCTGGTTGGAATTTTGGAGATGAAATAAAATATTACAAATTCTGAAAATCATGTAAAATATAAAACGGTACATTCTTTCATTTTTCGATTCAGTCAAGGGATGTGGGCATTGCTGTCAAGACCAACATTTATTCTCTATCGCATTCCTCATCATTATATGGGGCCAGTTTAGCACAGGGCTAAAGAGCTGGCTTTGAAAGCAGACCCAGGCAGGCCAGCAGCACGGTTCAATTCCCTTACCAGCCTCCCTGAAAGGCGCCGGAATGTGGCGACTAGGGGCTTTTCACAGTAATTTCATTTGAAGCCTACTTGTGACAAGAAGCCATTTTCATTTCATTGTCCAGTGCTAGAAAGGGTGAGAACAGGACTGCGGTCAATGGTGTTGACGGTTGTGCAGTGGTTAGCACTGTTGTCTCATGGCACCAAGGAAGGCGGTGGTATAGCGGTATTGTTACTGGACTAGTAATCCAGAGACCCAGAGTACTCTGGGGTCCCAGGTTCAAATCCCGTCACTGCAGATGATGAAATGTGAATTCAATAAAAATCTGGAATTAAGAATCTAGTGGTGACCATTGTCGATTATCGTAAAAACTCATTTGGTTCACTAATGTCCTTTAGGGAAGGAAATCTGTCAACGTTATCTGGTCTGGCCTATTTGTGACTCCAGACACACAGCAAATTTTGTTGACTCTTAACTGCCCCTCAAGGGCAATTAGGGATGGGCATTAAATGCTGGCAAAGCCTGCGACACCCATGTCCCATGAACAAATAATTTTTTTAAAAACAGGTTCGATCCCAGCCCTGGGTCACTGCCATGGGTCTCACCCCCACAATCCCAAGATGTGCAGGATAGGTGGATTGGCCACACTAAATTGCCCCTTAATTAGAAAAAGATTTTAAAAATTGTTGCCATTCACAGTCCAAGAACCTGCTAACACCTGCTGCTTATGCACTTCACTGGAAAATTGCAGCAGGCCAAGAACAGACATGTGGGCATGGGAGCAGGGTCTTTTGTTAAAATGGCAAGCAACAGGAAGGTCAGGATCCTGAATGCGCACAGACCGAAGATGCTCAGCAAAGCGATCACCCAGTCTGCGTTTGGTCTCTCCGATATAGAGGAGACCACATTGGGAGCAGCGAATGCAATAGACCAGATTGAAAGAGGCAACACAAACTGGAGGAACAACATCTCATCTTCCGGTTAGGCACGCTACAGCTTTCCGGCCTGAACATCGAATTCAACAACTTCAGATGATCAGCCCCATCTCAACCCATTTGTTTTCATTTCATTTTAACTGTCTTTTACCATTTCTTTCTTTCCTGCACCTTTCTCCTCTTTGCTTCCCCCTTCCCCTCCCCCCACACCTACAGTTCATCCTCTGATGTTAGTTTCCCTGCTGTTTTACCTTTCACATCTTTTGTCCTCTCTAGGGACTGCCATTAGCACTCTTTCCCCTTGGTATCTGGGGCCATTAGCACCCGGTTTCCCTGGGTTTCTGAGGCTATGGCTCATCTTTCATTCTCACTCCACAGTATTTCCCACTCCCTCTGTCTGTTAGCTTTGACAAAGAGTCATCGGACTCGAAACATTAGCTCTTTTCTCTCCCTTCAGATGCTGCCAGACTTGCTGAGATTTTCCAGCATTTTCCCTTCCATTGTAAGACTTCTTACTGTGCTCACCCCAACGTCGGCAGCTCCACATCATGGCCCTTAAGTGGTGGTAGTGTGCTGCCTCTTGAACCGGCAGTTAGTACAATAGGCGGCATGGTGGTATAATGGTTAGCACAGTTGCTTCACAGTGCCAGCTTGGGTCACTGTCTGTGCCGAGTCTGCATGTTCTCCCCGTGTCTGCGTGGGTTTCCTCCGGGTGCTTCGGTTTCCTCCCACAAGTCTCGAAAGATGTGCTGTTAGGTGAATTTGACATTCTGAATTCTCCCTCAGTGTACCCGAACAGGCGCCGGAATTTGGCGACTAGGGGGTTTTCACAGTAACTTCATTGCAGTGTTAATGTAAGCTTACTTGTGAAAATAATAAAGATTATTAGTTCATGTGATGTAGGAATACCCACAGTGCTGTAGGAATTTGCCCCACCAACAGTGAAGAAATGGCAATATAGTTCCATGTCAGCATGGCGTGTGTCCTCGAGGGAACTTGTAGATGGCGATGTTCCCATACACCTGCCCTGCTTGTCCTTCTACTGGGTAGAGGTCGTGGGCTTGGAACATGCAGTCGAATGAGCCTTGGCGAGGTGCTGCACTTCATCTTGTATATGATATACACTGCTGCTTCTGTGCATTGGTGGCGAACGGAGTCAATGTTTAAGGTAGTGGATGGGGTCCCAATCAGGTGAGCTGCTTTGTCCTGGATGATATTGACCTCAGAGTGTTGTTGGAGCTGAACACATTCAGGCAAGTGAGTATTCCATCACACTCCTGAATTGTGCTTTGTAGATGGTGGACATGCTTTGGGGAGTCAGGAGGTGAGTTACACTCTGCAGAAATCCCAGTCTCTGAAAGCTCTTGCAGCCACTGTATTTATATGGCTGATCCTGCTCAGTTTCTGGTTAATGGTAGCCCACAGGATGTTAATCGTGTAATGCCATTGAATGTCATGGGGAGATGATTAGATTCTCTCTTGTTGGAGATGGGCATTGGCTTGTACTTGAGTGGTGCGAATGTTACTTGCTATGGACTGCTTGAGTATCTGAGTCATTACAAATGGCGCTGAACATCGTGCAATCATCAGTAAACATCCTCAATTCTGATCTTGTGATGGACGGAAGGCCACTAATGAAACAGTTGAAGATGATTGGGCCTAAGACACTAACCTGAGGAACTCCTGCAGTGATGCCCCAGGACTGAGATGACTGATCTCCAACAACCACAACCATTTTCCTTTGTGCTGGGTATTGCTTCAGACAGTTGAGAGATTTTCCCTATTCTCATCGCCTTTAGTTTTGCTAGGGCTCCTCGATGCCACACTTGGTTAAATGGTGCCTTGATGTCAATGGTAATGGTAGAGTGGGGGGTATGCCAGGCCATGAGGTTACAGATTGGGATTGTATACAATTCTGCTGCTGATTGCCCACAGCGCCTCATGGATGTCTAGCTTAGAGTTGCTAGAGCTTTTCGTAATCTATCCCATTCAGCAGGGTGGTAGTATCACACAACATGATGGAAGGTATCCTCAGTGTGAAGAAGGTACTTTGCCTCCACAAGGACTGTGCAGTAGTCATTCCTACCAATACTGTCATGGACAGATGCATCTACGACAGGTAGATTGACGAGGGCAAGATCAAGTCAGGTTTTCTCTCTTATTGGTTCCCTCACCACGTGCCAAAGACTCAGTCTAGCAGTTATGTCCTTTATGATGCAGCCAGCCCAATCTGTACTGGTGCTACTGTGCCATCCTTGGCGATGGACATTGAAGTCGCCTCATTCTTTACCCTTGCCACTTCAGTGCTTCCTCCAAGTGGTGTTTGGCATGGATGATGACTGAACCTTTAGCTGAAGGGGTGGATGGTAACCAGCAATAGGTTTTCTGATCCATGTTTGACCTGATGCCAGAATTGATGTTCAGGACTCCCAAGACAGCTCCCTCCTGACTGCGTACCACTGTGCTGCTAACAACTCTGGTGGATCTGTCCAATCGCTGATACAAGATATATCCAGGAATGGTGATGGTGGCGTCTGGGACATTGTCTGTATGGTATGATTCTATGCGAGTATAACTATGTCAGGCTATTGCTTGACTAATCTTCCCAATTATGGTACAAGTCCCAGATGTTAGTAAAGAAACATTTACAGGATTGACAGGGCTGGGTGTGCTGTTGTCATTTCCGGTGCATAGGTCGATGCTGAGTGGTCGGTCCGGTTTTTGTCGAGGTTTGATATGACTGGGTGACTTGCTCTGCCATTTCAGAGAGCACTTAAGAGTCAACCACATTGTTGTGGCCAGACCAGGTAAGGATGGCAGATTACCTTCCCTGAAGAATAAAATGGGTTTTAATGACAATTGTGTTGTGGTCACCATTAGACTAGATTTTAATTCCAGGTTAATTAGCTGAATTTAAATTCCACCAGTGGTCGTGGTGGGATTTGAACTTGTGTCCCCAGAGCATTGGCATGGGCCACTGGATTGCTAGTTCAGTGACATTACCACTACGTCACCTCCACCTCATCATCAGTCACAAGAACCGGAATATGATACTGTACTCTTAATTTCAGACAGTTCATTTTTAAAAATAAATTTAGAGTACCCAATTATTTTTTTTTCCCAATTAAGGGGCAATTTAGCACGGCTAATCCACTTACCTTGCACATCTTTGGGGTGAAACCCACAGATATGGGGAGAATATGCAAACTCCACACAGACAGTGACCCGTGGCAGGGATCGAACCCGGGTCCTCAGCGCCGTAGGCAGCAGTGCTAACTACTGCATTACTGTGCTGCCCTATTTCAGACAGTTCATATTGAGAAGGACAAATAATGTGTTCCTGCAATTTTCTCTCTTAAAATAACTGAGTTTCATGCTAGGGGAGTAATGACAGGTATTAGTCCAGTTTTGTAGCCAGTGGCATTCTTCAGTAGATTAGTGTGAAATTATTTTAAACTACTGGACTGTTCCTACTTTAGAATGAATTGACAGGGTGTCAATGAGCTCATTCAGTAGCTGTAAAACCATAATCCCATCCCTGACCAGTCAGGTCTACTGAAAGGCTTGCATTACAGCATTAAATTCTGACTAAAATGAGTTAGACTTTGTAGGGTCAGTAGATACTTATTTCAGTATACAATTAATGCACAATAAAAGCATAGTGTCCAAATGAGTTAAACTAGTAAATTTGCATTTCAAATCTTTATGATAGTTTGGGGCTGGCAGCTGCAAAGGAACTGTCAGGCCACCTTCAAAAAGAAAAAAAATTACAAGTGAACCTGTTCCCTTATATCCACAAAAGACCGTGAAATGCCGAGCAGACTGGAGAACATTAGTTTTTTTTTAAAACAACCTGAATGCCACCTTTAAAAAGGGCATTGCTGATATCTAGGATGTCTGCCAGAGTCACCTGACATTTGTAACTGCAAGTTAGCCAACCTTCTGGAGCAACCTAAAATGGATGACAAAGGACATGCCCACAACATGCGGAATGTCACACCTACCATTGTCAGGACTGACCCCAAAACAATAAGGACAAGTCCTCAGACTTTCTGACTCCAGATCTGGTAGGTAACAAAGGAGAGCTAACAAAACTGAATATGCACAAGGAAATGGTAAGGACCTCTATCTGCCTCTGTTATAAGTCAATGGTACTGATTGTGGGTGGTGGAAGCTCCTTTGTTAATATGAACAGACAATCAATTGTTTTGTATCAAGGGCTAATGTATAATGACGTTGATTTTTGTAAACTTTTTATTATAAAGTTCTGCTTGCTTTGGAGCAGTCAGCAGAAGTCACAACGGAAGAAACAAAACTGCAAAAACCAGGCTGTAACATATGGCCTTTACGGAGCCAGAAGGCTTAAAGGCCTCATTGAAACCTGGCAAAGGAAACTGGACCTCTGGCTCCAAGAATTACCGAAGCTGTCTTATTCTGAAGAAACTTCATGGGATCCTGTCGTCAGCTATCTAGACTTGTCTGAACTTTAACTCTAGGTGGACAAGGTCCCCCCCTCCCACTGGACTTTCGCAATCTGAGGATTTTAGTTGTCACTGTTCAGCACGTCACTGATTATATACCTACAACTGAAACATGCTCAGGAATGACACGGCAGATGTAAGTATGCAATGGCGGGAAGGCACACACAAAATTCAAGTTAGAATATTTCAGGTTTGTTTGGCCAGCTGTACATCCTACAATACAGAAGTGTAAGTTCGTTGTGTTGTCATGTGGCTGTGTGCGCCGTGGGGTGCATGTGTTTGCCTGCATACATATGTATCCCACAAGGATATTTTCTGCACCCTCTTCATAAATTTCTTTCAATTTTTTCCAATTATGGGGCAATTTAGTGTGGCCAATCCAGCTATCCTGCACGTTTTTTGGGTCGTGGGGGTGAGACACGCGCAGACATGGGGGAATGTACAAACTCCACATGGACAGTGACTCGGGACCGGGATCGAATCCAGGTCCTCAGCGTCGTGATGCAGCAGTGCTAACCACTGCCTCACCCGTGCCATCCTACCTTCTACACAAACGTTGCCATCCAAGTGTCTCTTATGGCCACCAGATCTCTCACAATGCTTTACTGCCAATGGAATACTTCTGAAGTTTGGTCACTGCGAAAATGCAGCAGCAAATTTGAACACAGCAAACTCCCATAAACGGCAATATAGTTTTGACTGTATAATCTGCTTTTGTGATGATGATTGAGTAATAAATGTTGACTAGGACATTGGGATAACTTCTGGTCTTCTTCAAAATAGTGCCATAAGATCTTTCACATCCACCTGAGGGGGCAGATGGGGCCTCAGTTTAATATTTCATGTGAAAGATGCAAGAATCTCTGACAATGTACACTTCCTCAGCACTACAGTAGGGTCCTGGAGTGGGTCTTGAAAACTCACAATCTTGTAAGAATGTAACAACTTCCTCAGATATTTACCAGTTTAATTCTGCTGTAATAAACATGAAATACATTAGTTATCAGTTTGTGTATGCAATCCTAACTGTGGTATAAATAGAACAGTGATTAAGGTCCCAGGTTCGATCCCGGCTCTGGGTCACTGTCTGTGTGGAGTTTGCACATTCTCCTCGTGTTTGCGTGGGTTTTGCCCCCACAACCCAAAAGATGTGCAGGCTAGGTGGATTGGCCACACTAAATTGCCCCTTAATTGGAAAAAAAACTGAACTGGGTACTCTAAATTTAAAAAAAAACCCAAATTGAACAGTGATTAGCACTGCTGCCTCACAGCGCCATTGACCTGGGTTCAATTCCGGCCTCAGGTGACTGTGTGGAGTTTGCACATTCTCCCTGTGTCTGCATGGGTTTCCTCCGGGTACTCAGGATTTTTCCTAGTCCAAGGTGTGCAGGTTAGGTGAAGTGGCTATGCTAAATTGCCCCTTAGAATCAAACGGTTAAGTGGGGTTATGGGGGCAGGATGGGGGAAGTGGGCCTAGTTGGGGTGTTCTTTCAGAGGATCGGTGCACACCCAATGGGCCAAATGGCCTCCTTCTGCATTGTAGGGAATCTATGATGATGATAATATGTAGCAGGGCACTGATGTACACACACATCAAGCCCAATCAGAAAGAAGGTTTCCTTAACCCATTTGAGAGTAGGTTGAGCTGCATTGCTTTCCTGGCCAATTGGTTTACAAATAACTATGTAGGCATAGACTGTTTTGTGGTGACTGGATACAATTAATTATATTAATTTCACTGTAGTTGCATGGGATTGTGCACTATAATGATCCTCAAGGGTCATTCAATGCAAGATTAAGAACTATAAAGAACACAAAGCAATTTTCATGCAGGCATTTGAAACATGGGTCACAGGCAGTGCTTTCAGTCCACACTGGTGCAAGTTTCTTCTCATAACACATCACATGCAGAAACTAGGGTCAAACCAACTCGCACACACCCCTCTACAGATGCATTGGCTGTTGAAAGATCTGTGTTCATATACAAATCAAAGAGAGATATGCTTTTATCTATTCTTCTAGTTGGATAGAAACTCATTCACATGAATGCTGACACACACACAAACACTTCCTCTTACACACAAAGTGGGCACAAAAATAGTTTCTCAGATATATTTCCACCTTGAGCACTGGCACGTTTATAACCCATTTTCCCCCAACATTAAAAGACAGGAGTTACTGTTACCAACCCATTTTATTCTCAAAATTAAGGAGGTGCAAATATCCTCAACCAACCCACTCCAACTGAGGGCTGAGAAATGCGGTATTCTTCTTCACCTCATTCAACCCATGACTATCACGCACCAAATCCTAAAGCTGAATGTATCATTAAGGAATGTGAATCACCATTAGTGAATTTTCAGCATTTCAGATTTCATTTGAAGACCCTCACATTCATGCCCAAGTTTTATTTTTTTTAAACTGAAACCTGTGCCATTATTAAACACTCGGATATCCTTAGAGTATGCAAATGAGAACTATCTACTATACATAAATAAATAAATATATATATATATATAAATATATATATATCGACATATCATTTTCCATAAATGGAAACAGCTTGGAGGCACTTTGAAAAATGCATGAACACACAAACAAAGCTGCTATACTACCACATCACCTCTGCAAAAAACTTCCAAACAAACAGGTGATCTTGTCTGTGTACCTCCAGTAATGATGGGTCCTTGTATGAATTGGCGTGCAAAATCAAATTCTCCGAAGAAAAAAAGGGCAACAAAATGTAAATTTTCATAATATCACATGGCCAGCAGAAACGGATTAAAAATTCAACACTTTCAACTATGTAGTGAATGCAAAAGATTAAATGAATAGCGTGCTAGCTTCCTGCAGGAAGATCACTAGCAAAATTCTGAAGTCAATTATACATTTTGTCCAAGGTTCCTTTGAAGTTTGGAATTTACAATTACGACTTACTTTCCACTGCATTAAATACTAAATTAATGTGACTATCATGTAGGATATGTTTACACTGTACATGAGCAAAGTTTGAAGAGTATTTTCTGTACTGACGAGTGAGGACTCTGAATACTGGATAATGCAGTCTTTTGAACTCCTGTCACATAGGAAAAGCTCATTATCCAGACAGCCTCAAACCTGGGTCATGTACAGGATACGAGCGATTATCCTGACAACGCGGCCTCTACCTCAGGTCATGCACAGCCCATCAGTCACTACTCGATAGCATAGCTTAAATGCCAGCAAATGTGCAATTAACCTGACAACACAGCCCTGATTCAATACAGAATCACAAATCATTGTCAGTCTCAAGTCAGCTTTTGGATCACAGTCATTATCCTTACAAGACAGCCTGAAATCCAGATTACATATATACAAACTCATCCATTATCTTGACAATATCTTAAACCTGGAATATGCAGCAGAGACTCATTATCCTCACAGTATGGTCTCAGCCCCAGGTCAAACAGGAACCTAATTATCCTGCCAACACTGCCTCAATCTCAACTTTATCCTTGCATGTTTTTAATATAAAACCAAACTCTGCCTCAATAAGTAGAAGTGTAGGAGTTTTAAGCTATTAATTTTTTCCCTTTATTCTTCCTCTTTTCTGCTTTCTCATGAAACTACAGAATATTTTGAGGCCATGGTTCAACGAGCTACCTTGTCCAAAAGGGTATATTCCATTTGTGAGCTGAGAACATGAATATCAAAGGGTGTATGGCTAAGCAGGTGTCACAACTGAGCCTGTTACTGACCTCACCTAACATCAACCTCCCTACAATTTCTATCAGCAGATGTGTCTCTCTCTCTCGTCGCATCCAGCGTTGAATGCCATCTGCAGTATTCCAGCATGAACGGGGGAAGCACAAGTGAGAATCTCTGGCCTAGGTGGCTCTGTTATAGTCTGCTTTTGTCAACCAAGCTTTCAGGGATTTTTTTCCAATTAAGGGGCAATTTAGCATGGCCAATCCACCTACCCGGCACATCTTTGGGTTGTGGGGGGGGGGTAACCCATATAAACACAGGGAGAATGTGCAAACTCCACATAGCAGTGACCCAGAGCAAGGATCGAAACTGGGACCTCGGTGCCGTGAGGCAGTAGTGCTAACCACTGCACCACCATGCTGCCCCTTGAATCCAATTCATGGTCCCTGGAAACGCATGCCAGATCCGGGCATTACACCTTATCGCACGCTCATCTTAACCAAAAGGCCGAGAAGCGACTGGATCCTACGCTTTTAAACTTTCTCCCTAAACCTCACCAACCTGGTACTTCTCAGTCTTAAAAATGATGCAGAACTTATATTTGCAACCATGTTTCCAATCATCTTATTTAACTTGAACTCTTCCGTTTCCTCTCTATAACTACTCAGACCGTGACAAGATCAACGTGCAACAGTTGTTGACCAGCAAGTACTCCACAGTCTCCCGAACCATCACCCAATTTTCAAACACCGTGCTTCCTGCTCTTTAGTAAACAGTAGAAGGATGCAGTCTTCCTTCCATGCATGCATTTCCAGAACACACGCGGACATAACATGAGTGAAACTGGCAAAAAAAATATAACAGAACAAAAAAGGGACAAATCTCACCAGTTGGGGAAAAAAGACATGAACCGTGGTAATTGTTTCTACCTTGTCTTGCAGCGAGAAGGTACCCGGTGATCGAGCAAAAAAGAATTGGTTCTTCACTTTCAGTTTACCAAGATTTGCCACAATCAGCTGATTTGATTTGGAGCTTTCTGGGATCAGTAGGACTGGAGCGCCAGCCTCAATGTCGAGTAGGATCCGAGATGCTCTCTGGGCCCTGTCTCGCACCTAGAATCCATAAAGCAGATGAGAAGAGAAGATAAAGAGGATTAACCACTCTGTAAAGAAAAAAAAACCTAAAAACTTGGAATCTAGAAACGGAAGTAATAAAGTGGCAAATACACAGGTCAGTCAGCACCTGTAAAGAGGAAAAACAGGCTTATATTTGAGACATAACTTATCAGAACATTAATAGCCATTAACCCCTTTTACAGTATCTTCAACTAGTTTCACATATCATACTGTCTTATGAGCACTGAAAGGGTCGCTCTTATAAAGGATAGCTTGTGTTTTGCTTGGTCTTACTCACTAGTATTCAAATTACAGCCCATAGGCAAACATGCAATCTGCAAGCTCTGATAGCCTACCCCACAAAAGTCCAGATGTCTCAATTCCGATTACATACTGATTTGCCAAGTCTAAATTTCATGAGCTTAGAGCTGTGCAATGTTTCCCTTTACCGTTTTTGCCTCATTGCAGAATAATTCTAAAACAGAATACAATGATCTCTTGAGATAGAAAGCAATTAGTTGTTTTACGAGTACTGTGGCTACAAGAGGTCAGAGGCTGGGAATTCTATGGCAAGTAACTCAACTCCTGCCTCCCTAAAGTCTGTCCACAATCTACAAGGTACAAACCAGGAGTGTAATGACCATTTACACTTGATAAGGAAGGGGGTGAAAAGTTATCGGGGATCGGCAGGAATGTGGAGCTACAGTTAAAATCAGAATAGCCACAATCTTACTGAATGGTGGAGTAGACCTGAAGGGCTGAATGGCCTACTCCTGCTTCTAATTCATATGTTTGCATGTTGCCTAGATGAGTGCAGCTCCTACAAACCTCAAGAAGCACATCATGATCCAGAATAAAGCAGCCGTTTGATTAGAGCCCCATCTACTACCGTAAATATTTACTCCCACCACCACCGATACACAATGTGTAGCCTCCATCAGCCACTCATCAAGACACCTTCGACAGCACATTCCGAACCACAACCTCTATCACCTCAAAGGACAAGGGCAGCAGATGTATGGGAGTGCCACCATCTCATTCCCCCCTCAGTCATTCACCATCCTGACATGGAACTATATCGCCGTTCCTTCACCGTGGCTTGGTCAAAATCTTGGAACTCCTTTCCTAACAGCACTGAGTGTACCTACACCAAATGGACTGCAACGTTTCAAGAAGGCAGCACGGTGGCACAGTGGTTTAGCACAGTTGCTTCACAGCTCCAGGGTCCCAGGTTGGGTCACTGTTGTGCAGAGTCTGCATGTTCTCCCAGTGTCTGCGTGGGTTTCCTCCGCGTGCTCTGGTTTCCTCCCACAGTCCAAAGATGTGCAGGGTAGGTGGAGTGGCCACACTACCCTGAATTGGAAAACATTTTTAAAAGTAAAAAAAAGAAATAAAAACTCTTCAGCTCTCCAATTCTCAATTGTGCTGCATTGCTTCCTTCAATTTGGTCTACTGGATTCGCTGCTCCCAATGCGGTCTCTGCTACACAGGCTGCATGACAGCTTTGCGGAACATCTTCGCTTCAGCCTGCAAGCATAACACCAACCTTCCTGTTGCCTATCATTTTAGCTCAACCCCTTGCTCTCTTGCTCTCATGTCCATCCTTGGCCTAATGCGATGCCCAGTGAAGCCCAACATAAGCTGGAGGAACAGTACCTGATCTTCAGAGCAGGCACATTACAGCCCTCAGGGCTCAACACAGTTCACCAACTTTAGACTGTGGCCTTTCTCCTCCCATTTTAAATCCCTTTCAAAAAAAATCTCATACATTTGTTTCAATGGACTAACCCCCCGCCACACACCAGGCCAACTGACACCTGTTCTTAAGGTTGCTACATCTTGTTGCAATCTCTCCCAGCTAGTTTAATATCCATCACATTTCTCCCCCACCTTAATGCTGATGAGTCAGATGGACAGGACGGCATGGTGGCTCAGTGGTTAGCATTGCTGCCTCATGGCGCCAAGAACCTGGGTTCAATCCCAGCCCCGAGTCACAGCGCCTGTGGAGTTCGCACATTCTCCCCTTGTCTCCCCACAACCACAAAGATGTGCAGGGTAGGTGGATTGGCCACACTAAATTGCTCCTTAATTGGGGAAAAAAACTTTCTTAAAAAAAGAGTCAGATGGACTTGAAACATTAACTGTTTCTCTCTCCGTACAGATACTGCCAGGCCTGCCGTGGTTTTCCAGCATCCTCTGTTCGTGTTTCAGATTCCAGCATCTGCACTATTTTATTGTTTATCATTTTTGTTGATCCTTTTCGAATCCTCATACCTGCTGTTTCAGAATACTGATAGCAGCTGTTTGTAGAATTAACTGTAGATTCAAACAATATTGGAACTATACTTTCATTACTCCAGTCAGTAAGGATATCCAAAAACCTTTCTGCTACAACTTGCCTAATAGCATATCCTCACTCTATTTCAACATTTAAGGGCCTCACGGTAGCATGGTGGTTAGCATCAATGCTTCACAGCTCCAGGGTCCCAGGTTCGATTCCCGGCTGGGTCACTGTCTGTGTGGAGTCTGCACGTCCTCCCTGTGTGTGCGTGGGTTTCCTCCAGGTGCTCCGGTTTCCTCCCACAGTCCAAAGATGTGCGGGTTAGGTGGATTGGCCATTCTAAATTGCCCGTAGTGTAAGGTTAATGGGGGGATTGTTGGGATATGGGTTACGTGGGTTTAAGTAGGGTGATCATTGCTCGGCACAACATCGAGGGCCGAAGGGCCTGTTCTGTGCTGTACTGTTCTATGTTCTATGTTCTATTCTCTATTTGCCTCCAGATCTCTTTAAACACCATATTTCTCCTTAGGAAGTTCTATTTTCCTGTATTGCTTGCAAACTTCCAGATATTGTACTTTCAAAACCATTCAAAATTATTTTAAAAAACAAGGTCGCATTGAAAACTTGCTGCGCTATATGCAATTGAGAACTGTAACATGCAATTACTGAGCCTTTCTTCAAGCCCTTCACTCTGTCTCAGATTATCAAATCTTATTATTCCCAAAGAACTGGCTGTTAATTATATAATTTTATATTACGGCAAAATGCAATGGTGCAAAGTTATTTCATTCAAACATTTTTAATTGAAAGCAACTGGTAAAGTCATATATTTTCAGAAATTTATCTTTCAAAAAATATATATTTTTTCCAATTAAAGGGGCAATTTAGCGTGGCCAATCCACCTACCTTGCACATCTTTGGGTTGTGGGGGTGAGACGCACAGACACGGGGAGAATATGCAAACTCCACACAGATAATGACCCAGGGCCAGGATCGAACACGGGTCCTTGGCGCTGTGAGGCAGCAGTTCTAACCACTGCGCCACCTTGCCGCCCACAGAAAATTATCTTAGTAAAATTATTCTAATACAGAATATCAATGCAAATTTGAAATAGAAACGGGAAATGTTAGAAATGCACAGATATGACGGAACTTAGAAGGTAAAATGCCAAGAAAACATGTACGTCCTTTTTATGATATTTCTGTTAGTTAACCATTGAACAATGTTGCTCATGTTTCATACTCTGGGAGCCTCCTCTCAGTTGGGGCAGATATGAGCTATGAAACTCAACATTGCCTCCAGTGTACCACTGCAGCCTTTGGTCACCCAAGTAAAAGACTGTTTGATGAGAAAGACCTCAAACCCGAAACCAAGCTCATTATCCACAGGGCTGCTGTGCTGCATACCCTCCTATATGCGTCATATTGCTGGGCAATGCGCAGCAGATAATGAAATCCCTGGAGAAATATTACCTCCGCAAAATCCTGCAAATTCAATGGCAGGATAGGCGCTCCAACATCTGTATCCTCCCTCAGGCCGACACCCCCAATATCGAGGCACTGGCTATAATTTATCAGCTGCGTTGAACAGACCATGTCATCTGCATGCCTGACAAAAGACTGCCAAAACAAGCACTCCATTCCAAACTTCCCGCAACCGCTTATCAGGACATCCTCAAAGCCTCCCTGAAAAAATGCAACAATTTGTGGGAATCTCTTGCTCTAGACCGCCCAAACTGGTGAAGGTGCCACCATTCTGAACATTTCCAACAGACCAAAAGAAAACAGCAGAAGGGGCATATCAAAATCCGAGTATCCTACCCACCTGCCTCATCAAACAGTACCTGCCTCACTTCAGGCAGACCTTACTTTGCAGCATTGGACTTTTTAGTCACCTCAGGACCCACAACCCTGGAGTGGAAGAAAGTCTTCCTAGGTCCCGAGGGACTGCCTAAGAGAAGGTATAATAAATGCCCATTTCATCTAGAGCAGGAGCAACCTGTAGGCCTACTGATTATTGGTCTACTTTCACCCATCTTTCCATCGGATTTGAAATTGTGGGTAGTTTTGATTATTTTATGATGGAAAACCTCAGCACTGAGTCGCTGATGCACTTTTCCACAGTTTGGAGTGCTGGCGAATGATGAATGTAACACTAGCTGGTTACTGTAACTCATTTGTCAACAACGCATTAGCACTTTAAACAGCTGAGCAGGAAATCAAAGAAGAGGCTCAGTAATGGGAACTTGCCAAAATGTCCAACATTTCAAAATCATCGCAGCTGGTCAGTTTAGCACCATTGAAGTGTTACTTTTAATTAACACTGAAGTCTGCTTTTAAAATAGTTATATTTACTCAGAATGTAGGCAGGCAAACTAGGAATGAGCTTAATGCACAACCACGAGACAATTTCTACATTCCAACAATTACTACGCTTTTCATTGGCTGTAAAGTGCTTCGAGGCAGGATCATGAAAAGTGTGATATAAATACAAGTCGTTATTTTATTTCAACAGACCAATCAATAGAGCCATTGAAAGTGAACACACCCAGCCTGATCAACCAATCAAATCAGTCTTAGCTTTTGTATTAAAGGCAATAATCGGTCAGTTTGACTCGGAATAGGAACATTGTGGGTTCAAGTCTGAACCCAGGAGCAGATAATCTAGTTTTCGCAGTATTGCAACATGGTGAATTTCAGATGAGATGTTACAGCTCATGTGGTTCAGGTGGATGTTAGAAATCCCATGATACTGCCTGAAGATAATCAGTGGTTCTCATTTTACCCTGTCTCACATTCCACTTTCAACCAATGCTAAATTAAACTCTCAGATGTTTACAGGATCTTGATGTTTATGACCAAGACCTCAGGGGCAATTTTAAACGAATCCAGGAAGCTGCCAAGATAGAGTGCCACACTGGTTTCACGCGCAGTCCGATTTTACTCCTCAAAGAAGTGAGTCGAGAGCAATATTGGCCAGGGTGTAAAATAAGCGTTCTGCTCAATGCCATGGGGTTGTTGCCTGGCAAGTTTAAAAATGTCTTCTTTTTTTAAATTTAGAGTACCCAATTAGGCAATTTATCGTGGCCAATCCACCGACCCAGCACATCTTTGGGTTATGGGGGGTGAGACCCATGCATAAACGGGGAGACCACGTGGTCAGTGGTGCAGGGATCGAACCTGGGTCCTGGGTGACGTGAGGCAGCAGTGCTAACCACTATGCCACCGTGCCACCCATATGCTGCCTGCTATGTTAAAATTACTTCCCTCATATCATAGATTTTTGTGTACATGATGTGGAGATGCCGGCGTTGGACTGGGGTGAGCACAGTAAGAAGTCTTACAACACCAGGTTAAAGTCCAACAAGTTTGTTTCAAACACGAGCTTTCGGAGCGCAGCTCCTTCCTCAGGTGAATGGCGAGGTATGTTCCAGAAACATTTATATAGACAAAGTTAGAGATGCTGGACAATGCTTAGAATGTGAGCATTTGCAGGTAATCAAATCATTACAGATCCAGGGAGAGGGATAATCACAGGTTAAAGAGGTGTGAATTGTCTCAAGCCAGAACAGTTGGTGGGATTTTGCAAGTCCAGGCCATTTTTGTGTACAACATGGCTGCTGCATTTGCCTACAACATAACAGCCACTGCATTACAAAACAATTTACTGTCTTTGGAGCCAAATGCTTCTGAGAGCTGTGATGAAGTATTATGAAAGTGAAATCTGCCTTTATTTGAGGGAGTCTGATTTTTGGCCTTCATCTTATTCAATTCAACTCAGCAGCAGAGCTATGTTAATTTATCATGGGACTGTCTGAGTTAGTACTGATCACCCCCATCAACCTTTCTGACACGTTGCGGGTGGCAGCCTTGACATCAGCTATGCTTTTGTCTCCAGGAAGGCCAAGAGTGGCTAGATGCACTACCTCAATGGTAATATAAACATTGCTATTAAGATTGCAGGCAACCATGTTCTGCAACTGTTGGGAGGTTGAGCAATTCACCCAACATGGACAAGCTAGCAGAATTTGCCCTGTGCTCACTCAGCTACTAGGTTATCATTCAGAAAGATATGTATCCCAAAACCAAAGTTCATCCTACTGCCCTTCAGGTGGCTTTTTAAGTTTCAAAGCAAAATTAAAAACTTTAATGCGTATTAATTGGAAATTGTGGAATCCTCCTTTAACATAAATAGCAATTTACTCAGCATTTACAACTTCTTACAGCTACCATTATGCAAAGGACATGAGGTGCAGATTTAAGTTTCTGAAAAAGTCTCTATTTCCATGACAATTTTGATGTGGAGATGCCGGCGTTGGACTGGGGTGAGCACAGTAAGAAGTCTTACAACACCAGGACTTTAACCTGGTGTTGTAAGACTTCTTACCATGACAATTTTGACCAATAGTACTCAGCAGCAATTACTGCATAAACATATGACATCTGCTTGATCGACGGATCTTTTTGTTCACATCACCTAACAAAGCTCAGGTATCAACTCCCTCTAATCCCTTTTCTGGTCCACAAGGTTAATGCAGTACTATTTAACTGAGAAACAAAGAAGTTAAATTCAAACAGTGCCCATCAGAAACCTAGGTACATCCCAAAGCACTTCACGGCCAATTAAGTGCTTTTGAAGAGACACTGTTGTAATGTAGGGCAATGTGACAGTCAATTATGCATGTTAATTGGATTTGAACAGCAACCACCATAATCTGTTCTGCTAGTGGTGATTATAGAGTCAATGTTGGCCAGGAGATTGGAGAACTGCCATGTTCTTCCACTGAGAGTGCTATGGGATCTTTCAGCCAACCTGGGAGGCAAATAAGGTAGGCTCTGACTCTAATGTCAATTAACTTTCCCACAGCCGGCCTAAAGTACATGCATCGCCGTTGGTCAATGCTGGTATAGTAAATATTGCCTCTCATATACAGAGCTGGGGAGTGCTGAATCACTCCAGTAAGACCCAACACCAGAAAATCTAACCAAGGAAAGCAGCCAATGTCTAATGAATGGGTGGGTCTACAATTTAACCAATTGACTTTATGGTTAAGGTAGACTGTTTCACTCAAGTTATTTTGCACACACTCAGTTGGGTTTGGATCATATCATATTTTGCAGTACTCTGGGCCCTAACCATATTGAATTGCTGCTTATTCAGCAGGATAAGAGTTAAACTGCATCTGCTTTTCATTAGCCTTATTTTCAGAATTCTGCACAGAAGTGGAATTATCAGCTTCACAAGAAAATTCCAGAGTGAGACCATCTGTGTGATATTTAGCTATTGACCCCAGAGGGAGGCTGCCAAACCTAGCACAACACTGGTTTAAATACACAACATTTGTACCAATTCACACACAACAGCTCTCAGTGATGCCATGAGGTACATTGCAGACGTTGGCAACTCTAGCCGCAAACCAAGTAAGAAAATTAAAAATAAATAAGACTGGAAACAAATAACAGATCTACCGGCATCTGAACAGAGGGACAACAAGTTAACTTTTTGAGTAGACGTTCTTTGATCTGAATCTCTTTACAGGAAATCAAAATGAAGAGGAGTAACACGTGAAAAGTTCAGTATCACTGTTACAAAGAGACATTTGTTAGATTTGGGCTTGCAAAATATAGTTTCCATAATTTTTTAATTTGCACATAAAATTAATAATAGTGAATTATGGGTGTTGACCTTGAAGAATAAAGAAGAACAAGATAAAGCAAATGTCTGCAGGAAGTTCCCATCAAACTGACATTTTTAAGGTTATTGTGAACAGATGCTGCCACTGTGTTGTGTGTGTCAACAGGGCTAGAATGGCTGGATCAGGCACACAAACAGGCACCCCAACTTTACTTGCTGATATCAAAGGAAAACAGAAAATGTGGCAATACTAGGTAAGCGTGGCAGGATCCACGATGAGGCAAAGAGTAAACATTTCAGCTCTGTGGCCTTTCTTCAGAATTCTGATGATAGGTTCCAGACCTGAAACATAGAACAGTACAGCACAGAACAGGCCCTTCGGCCCTCGATGTTGTGCCGAGCAATGAGCACCCTACTCAAACCCACGTATCCACCCTATACCTGTAACCCAACAACTCCCCCCCCCCTAACCTTACTTTTAAGGACACTACGGGCAATTTAGCATGGCCAATCCACCTAACCCGCACATCTTTGGACTGTGGGAGGAAACCCACGCACACACGGGGAGGACGTGCAGACTCCGCACAGACAGTGACCCAGCCGGGAACCGAACCTGGGACCCTGGAGCTGTGAAGCATTTATGCTAACCACCATGCTACCGTGCTGCCCCAAACATTAGCTCTGTTTCTCTCTCCACTGATGCTGCCAGACCTGCTGAGCGTTTTCAGTACTTTTTGTTTATCATTCTGATTTCCAGCATTCGCAGTACTTTCCTTTTGTATTATTCAAGTTCACCAATATTCTCATAGTCCAAGACAGAATGCCAAGCTGTAATATAGTATTCCCTCATGAGATAAGAAGGAAAAACGCGGTAAAGCCAGCTCCAAAACTATAGAAACACAGGCCATTAGTCTGAGAAAACTGAACAGTCATGAAATATGAGACCCACTCCTTGATTCACGAAAAACAGAGTCGCAAAAGACAGGAATGAATGGCTTAAAGGAAAAAAAAGGAAAGAAAAATGCCAATCTGGGCGGCACAGTGGTTAGCACTTGCCCCTTAATTGGGAAAATTAATTGGGTACTAGGTAAAGGAAAAAAATGCCAATCAAAAAAAGTTCAAAACACAATGTCTCAAGAATCGTTTCAATACCCTTCCCTCCCTGTGCGCACTTTGGAGCCTTGGCCCACATTTCTTGGTCAACATAGATACAATACAATCATTTACCTGACAAATGGGCACTTATGGCGTGTCCACAAAAAAATCAAAAAGAAATCCATTCTGGTCAATTCCCACCCTTTCAGTCTACTCACAATCATCAGCAAACGGATAGACGGTGTTGTCGACAGTGTATTCAAGGTACACTTGCAAATTCATAGAATCCATTCACTGCAGTCGGAGGCCATTCGGTCCATCGAATTTGTACTGACCCTCCAAAAAAAAACACCCTACCCCGGCCCACTTCCCCCACATTATCTCCGTACCCCCACCTAACTGTCGCACAATACAAGGCAATTTAGCATGGCCATCTAACCTGCACATCTTTGGACTGTGGGAGGAAACCAGAGCACCCGGAGGAAACCCCCCAGTCACGGGGCGAACGTGCAAACTCCACACAGGCAAGGTTCGGAACTGAACCCAGGACCCTGGCGCTATGAGGTAGCAGTGCTAACCATTGTGCCTATTTATTCACTTATTCAGCAACAACTTGCTCACTGGTGTTCAGTTTGGGTTCCACCAGGGCGACTCAACTCTAGACGTCAATACAGCCTTGGTCCAAAGATGGACAAATGAGTTGAGATTCAGAGGAATTAAAGGGGTGTAGGAGCGGCAGGACTTGAATGTTTAAGGGCACAGATCATTGAAAGTGGCAGGATGGTGGAGAGAGCAGTTAATAAAGCATACAGTATCCTGGGCTTCAATATTGGGGCATAGAGCACAAGAGTAAGGAGGTTCACGAGACACTAGTTAGACCTCAGCTGGAATATTGTCTACAGTTCTGGGCACCATACGATAGGATGTGAACTCATTGGAGAGAGTGCAGAAGAGGTTTACAAGAATGGTTCCAGGGATGAGAAACGTCAGTTATGAGGATAGATTGGAGGTGTTGGGACTGTTCTCCTTGGAGAAAAGGTTAAGAACAGATTTGATAGAGATCTTCAAATTCACGAGGTGACTGGACAAAGTAGATAGGGAGAAATTGTTCATTTTTGTAAAAGGATCAAGAACGAGGCACAGATTTTAAGTGATTTGCAAAAGAAGCAAATGTTTTTTTAATAAATTTAGAGTACCCAATTCATTTTTTCCAATTAAGGGGCAATTTAGCATGGCCAATCCACCTACCTTGCACATCTTTGGGTTGTGGGGGCGAAACCCACACAAACACGGGGAGAATGTGCAAACTCCACACGGACAGTGACCCAGAGCCGGTATCGAACCTGGGACCTCAGCGCTGTGAGGCAACAGGGCTAACCCACTGTGCCACCGTGCTGCCCCGGCAAATGTGATGGGAGAAAAAACCTTTTCACACGACGAGTGGTTCAGGTCTGGAATGCACTGCCTGGAAGTGTTGTTGGGGCAGATTCATCGAGGCATTCAAAAAGGCAGGAGATGATTACTTGAATTAAAAACAATGTGTTGGGATGTAGGGAATAGACAGGGGAATGGCACTAAACATGATGTTTGTTTGGAGAGCCAATTCAGACACGATGGACCAAATGGCCTCCTTCTGCATCTTAATTCTGTGATCTAAAACATAGAACATACAGTGCAGGAGGCCATTCGGCCCACCGAGTCTGCACCGACCCACTTAAGCCCTCACTTCCACCCCATTCCCATAACCCAATAACCCCATCTAACCTTTTTGGAAACTAAGGGCAATTTATCATGGCCAATCCACCTAACCTGCACATCTTTGGACTGTGGGAGGAAACCGGAGCACCCAGAGGAAACCTACGCTGATACGGGGAGAACGTGCAGACTCTGCACAGTGAACCAATGGGGAATCGAACCTGGGACCCTGGCGCTGTGAAGCCACAGTACTAACCACTTGTGCTACCGTGCTGCCCAATTTGGTGGGACAAAAGTGAATGCTCTTGACATCAAGGCAGCATTTGTCTGAGTGCGGCATCAAGGAGACCTATCAAAACTGGGAATAAGGGGGAAAAGTCTCCACAGGTTTAAATCTTCAGCACAAAAGATGGTTGTGGTTGTTGGAGGTTAAACAACTCAGTCCAAGGACACTGCTGCAGGAGTGCTTCATAGTTGGCCCAACCGTCTTCAGCTGCTTCATCCATGGCCAACCCTCTAATATGAGGCCAGAATTGGTAAAGTTTGTTGATAATTGAAGTGTTCAGCACCGTTTTCAACTCCTGATATTTTGAAGCAGTCTATAGCAGCATTTGAGGTTGGAGTGGCAAGTCTCAAGGGTGACCTGTACCCCTCCAAATTGACAATAAATTTGTGTTGTAGAACACCAAGGAAATATCTGGAGCTTGCACAGATGTCACTTGTTAATCATGGCATTGCAAGCAGATGTGGCAAGTTAAGAGCTTTAGAGAAAAAGGCTTTTTGCTTAAATATGTCTTTTCCTATAGTATACTGATGCCAATGTACTAAATCAAATTTGTGGTATAATTGTATAAAGAGAAATGAGCAAAACAAATAACATAAGAAACTGGAGAAATATGAAAAATCATAGAATCCCTACACTGCAGAAGGAGGCCACTTGGCCCATCGAGTCTGCAGTGACTCTCCAAAAGAGCACTTCACCCATGTCCATTCCCCTGTCCGCGCCACCCTATCCCTGTAATCCCATAACTGGCACATCCCTGGACACGAAGGGCCATTTAATCATGGCCAATGCATCTAACCCGCACATCTTTGGACTGTGGGAGGAAACCGGAGCACCTGGAGTAAACCCACTCAAACAAAGGGTGAAAGTACAAACTCCACACAGACAGTGACCCAAGGCCGGAATTTAACCTGGCCTGTGAGGCAGTAGAGCTAACCACTGTGCCACCGTGTTGCCCATAAATTGATCTCGAATTACTTTGCAGAACCACAGATCATAAAGCAGTGAAATATAACTATGTTGATTCTTTCACAATGGTTAGGTTGACCCTGGAATGTGACTTGTACATAAAAAAAATGCGAACGTTGGGAGGAGCCGAAAGTAGGGTGGGAGCCGCCGGGGTCAGCAGAAGTTAGCTGGCTCACGGGAGTGCTATAGAGGGGGGGGGCGCGGTTAGGAGGGGTCCTAGCCTGGGGGGGATGGGAGGGGGTACCGGGTTGCTGCTGAAACGGTCAGAAAGGAGCTGGAAGACGCAGGGGGTGCTGGTGGGGGGGGTGGGGAGGAGTTGCCGCCGTGGGAAACTGGCAGAGCGTGGGACGCTGGCCGGGGGTGGGCAAGGGATGGGGTATGGTTAATCGGCATGGGAAGGGGGCAGGGAGCCCTCGGATCCGGCTGATAACCTGGAATGTGAGGGGGCTGAATGGGCTGATCAAAAGGGCCCGAGTGGTTGCGCACCTGAAGGGACTGAAGGCGGATGTGGCCATGCTCCAGGTGACACACCTGAGAGTGGTGGACCAGGTCCGGTTGAGGAAGGGGTGGGTGGGCCAAGTATTCCACTCAGGGCTGGATGAGAAGAGTAAGGGGGTGGCGATCCTGGTGGGGAAGAAGGTGTCGTTTGAGGCGTTGAAGGTGGTGGCTGACAGTGGCGGGAGGTACGTGATGATGAGTGGCAAGCTGCAGGGGGAGCGGGTAGTGTTGGTGAATGTTTATGCCCCAAATTGGGACGATGCGGGGTTCATGCGGCGTATGTTGGGCCGCATTCCGGGCCTGGATCATGGGGGGAGACTTTAACACAGTACTGGATCCCCCATTGGATCGATCCAAGTCCCGGACGGGTAGGAGGTCGGCGGCGGCTAAGGTGTTGAGGGGATTTATGGACCAGATGGGGGGGGTGGACCCTTGGAGGTTTGCGAGGCCAAGGGCCAGGGAATACTCGTTTTTCTCCCATGTACACAAGGCCTACTCGAGGATTGATTTTTTTGTCCTGAGCAGGGGGCTGGTGACGAGGGTGGAGGAAGTGGAATACTCCGCCATTGCCATTTCGGATCATGCCTCGCACTGGATGGACCTCGGGCTGGGGGAAGAGAGGGACCAACGTCCGCTCTGGCGCATGGAGGTGGGGCTGCTGGCAGATGAGGAGGTGGCCGGGAGGGTCCGGGGGTGTATTGAGAGGTACCTTGAGGCCAATGATAACGGGGAGGTTCGGGTGGGGACGGTCTGGGAGGCATTGAAGGCGGTGATGAGGGGGGAATTGATCTCCATCCGAACCCATAGGGAGAGGGGGGAGCAGGGGGAAAGGGAAAGACTGATAGGGGAGATGGTGCAGGTGGATAGGAGATATGCGGAGGCCCCAGAGGAGGGATTGCTGGGGGAGAGGCGTAGCCTTCAGGCCAGATTTGACCTACTGACGACCAGAAAGGCGGAAGCCCAGTGGAAGAAAGCACAGGGGGCGGTGTATGAACACGGGGAGAAGGCGAGCAGGATGCTGGCGCACCAGCTCCGGAAGCGAGACGCGGCCAGGGAGATTGGGGGAGTGATGGATAGAGCTGGGAAGGTGGTGCGGAGGGGGGTAGATGTCAATGGGGTCCTCAGGGACTTCTATGGGGAACTGTACCGGTCTGAACCCCCGGTGGAGGAGGGTGGAATGGGACGCTTCTTGGACAAGTTGCGATTTGTCGCTCCACGACAAGCAGGTGGAGGGACTAGGGGCGCCGATCGAGCTGGAGGAGGTGGTCAAAGGGATAGGGAGCATGCAGTCGGGGAAGGCGCCGGGGCCGGACGGGTTTCCGGCTGAATTCTATAAAAAGTATTTGGACCTGTTGGGCCCCCTGTTGGTCCGGACCTTTAACGAGGCGGGGGGGGGGGGGGGGGGGGGGGGGGGGGGGGGGCTCTGCCCCAACTATGTCACGGGCGCTGATTTCCTTGATCCTGAAGCGGGACAAGGACCCTCTGCAGTGTGGATCACATAGGCCGATTTCGCTGCTGAACGCCGATGCTAAGCTGCTGGCAAAGATCCTGGCCACTAGAATAGAGGATTGTGTGCCTGGGGTCATACATGAGGACCAGACGGGGTTTGTGAAGGGAAGGCAGCTGAACACAAACGTGCAACGGCTCCTCAATGTCATTATGATGCCGGCTGTGGGGGCCCTGCACAGGCTCAACCTCACAAGATTGGTGGAGCAGATGGAGGAGGAGTTTAAGAGATGGGATATGTTATCGCTGTCACTGGCGGGGAGGGTGCAGTCCGTCAAGATGACGGTGCTCCCGAGGTTTTTGTTCCTGTTCGAGTGCCTCCCCATCCTTATCCCGAAGGCCTTTTTCAGGAGGGTCAACAGCAGTATCACGAGATTTGTGTGGGCGCATGGGACTCAGAGGGTTCGAAGAGAGTTCCTGCAGCGAGGCAGGGATAGGGGGGGGGGGGGGTGTCGTTGCCCAACCTCTGTGGGTACTACTGAGCGGCCAACGCGGCGATGGTGCGTAAGTGGGTAACGGACGAGGAGGGGGCAGCGTGGAAGAGGATGGAGGTGGCGTCTTGTGTGGGCACGATCCTGGAAGTGCTAGTAACGGCGCCGTTGGCGCTCCCTCCAACGAGGTATACCACGAGCCCGGTGGTGGCGGCTACCCTCAAAATTTGGGGGCAATGGAGACGGCACAGGCGAGAAATGGGGGCTCGATGGAGTCCCCGATACGGGAGAACCATCGGTTCGTCCCAGGGAGCATTTATGGCGGATTTCTGAGCTGGCACAGGGCAGGGGTTAGGAGGTTGAGGGACCTGTTTGTGGAGGGGAGGTTCGCGAGCTTGGCGGAGTTAGAGAGGAAGTTTGGGCTCCCCCCGGGGAACATGTTTAGGTACATGCAGGTGAGGGCGTTTGCCAGGCAGCAGGTGGAGGGGTTCCCCTTGCTGCCCCCACGAGGGGTGCGGGATAGGATGCTCTTGGGGGTGTGGGTCGGAAGAGGGAGGATCTCGGACATATACCGGGTAATGCAGGAGGTAGACGAGGCCTCGGTGGAGGAACTGAAGGGAAAGTGGGAAGAGGAGCTGGGGATGGAGATTGAGGAGGGGACGTGGGCAGATACCCTGGAGAGAGTGAATTCCTCCTCTTCCTGTGCGAGGCTTAGCCTCATACAGTTCAAGGTGCTGCATAGGGCCCACATGACTGGGACAAGGATGAGTAGGTTTTTCGGGGGCGAGGACAGGTGTGCTAGGTGGTCGGTGAGCCCAGCGAACCATGCCCATATGTTTTGGGCGTGCCCAGCGTTGGGGGGAGTTCTGGAAGGGGGTAGCAAAGACGGTGTCGAGGGTGGTGGGATCCAGGGTCGAGCCAGGCTGGGGACTCGCAATATTTGGGGTTGCAGTGGAGCCGGGAGTGCAGGAGGCGATAGAGGCCGGGGTTCTGGCCTTTGCGTCCCTAGTAGCCGGGCGGAGGATCTTGCTCCAATGGAAGGATGCAAGGATTGGGGGGAGGGAGAACTGTGCACATGGGTTTGTGGAGGGTGCTATCTCTCTTTTTTTTCTCTCTTCTTTCTTTTTGTTCTTTCCTTTTGTTTGAAGTTGTTCTTGAAGCTTGGGGGGGGTACTGTTCATGGGGGGTTACCGCGGTTGTATGTTAACAAAGTTAAGATGTTTATATTTTGTATTTTGTAAAAATTTCAATAAAATTTATTTATATTTAAAAAATGCGAACGTAAAATCTGGCTCTTTATGGCACAAAGCCATTAAAGAAAAAACAGTGCCGAGTAAAAGAAAACAGTACAACAATCAAGTAACTGTAAGAATACCAATTCATCTAGGCAATTCCAATGTCTCATTATTTATCTTTAGACTTGGCTATGTGCTAAATACTGCTTCTTTTCACCATCAATAATTGCACTCATATAGCAGTTCGATGGCACACTGCATCCAAACTGTTTGACTTAATTCCACAACGTCATCTCACTGACCTTCATTTCCCAGCGTCGGGCAGCTAAAACCAGCTAAAAGGCTGCCTGCCTCGCAACTACACAACTAACCAACATATTAGATAAAAGCAAAATAGTGTGGAGTTTGGAAATGTGAAATAAGAACTGAAAATGTCAGATAAACTTAGCAGGTCTGGCAGCATCTGTGGAGAGATAAACAGAGTTAACGTTTCGGGTTCACATGATTCTTCTTCAGATAGTAGATTGTCTACAGTCCTGTCAACAGTGAAATAATGTCATGCCATTCAATGGCTGCAGTTACATTTGGAGACTCTGGAAGCAGAGGTGGGGCTCCTGGGAGACCTTTGTAAAACGCTGAGGGCAAAGGTGGAGTAGGAGAACGCCTAGAGAAGGCAGAACCTGCAAATCGTGGGCCAGCCTGAAGGAGTGGAGGTGCGAGTCCCACGAGGTACGTCTTGAGGATGCTGGCGGGACTGGTGGCAGAAGGGGTGCTGGATAAAGCACCTGAAGTGGACCGAGCACATAGGTCACTGAGGCAAAAGCCTAGAGCTGGGGAGCCGCTGCGGGCGGTGATCGTGAGACTCCATAAATATGTGGAGAAAGAGAAAATTCTATGGCGGGCCAGGGAGAAGCATAGCTGCGACTGGGAGGGAAATAACGCCCAAATTTATCAGGACATTGGAGCCGAGTTGGCAAAATGGCGGGCAGGTTTCAACAAGGCCAAGGCGGTGCTGTACCGGCGGCAGATCAGGTTTGGGGTGCTCTACCCGGTGAAATTATGGATGACGTTCGGAGGCCAGGTGTATTATTTCGAGACCCCAGAAATGGGGCTGGTTTAGCACACTGGGCTAAATAGCTGGCTTTTAAAGCAGACCAAGGCAGGCCAGCAGCACGGTTCAATTCCTGTACCAGCCTCCCCGAACAGGCGCCGGAATGTGGCAACTAGGGGAGGCCTACTTGTGGCAATAAGCGATTTTCATTTCATTTCATTCAGAAGCAGCCGAAGACATCGTTAAGGAGCATAAACTGGGAGAGAACTTAGTGGACAATGCTTGGGAGCCGGAGTGCTTGCACTATGTAATGAAGTGGATGTGAGATTGGGGGATTTTCGCCTTTTTTTGCGGGGGGGGCGGTTTCTGTTCAATGTTGAGACTGTAAGGAGTTGTAGGGGTGAAAGGTTTATGTGGGGATGGATGTTCCCATCCCCCCTCCTGTTTTATGGGACTGTTTGTGTTTAACATCTGTTTGTTTGCTTTTGGAGAAGGCTACCTGGAGTTCAAGAGAAGTCCTTGTTTGGGTGGCGGAGGGTAAGGCCAGCAGAAGGCCTTCTTCATTGAGCGGAGGAGTGGGGGGTGGGGGGGGGGGGAGGTCATTAGGATGTGCCTTTGGGCAGGGGCAGCCGCGCTAGCAGGTCATGCGGGTGAACGGAAGTGAGGTGTTGGGAGAGAAGGCCAAGAGGGGTGGCCGGTGGGGGGGGGGTTTCTGCGATGCGTCAGGGGGTGAGAGATGACATGGTCAAGGGCGAAGAAAGGGGCCATCTGGGATGGGCTGGGTACAGAGTAGAATTAAAGGGCAGGAGTTAAATGGGGAAGATGGGGAAAATGGGGTAGAGGGGATTGGAGGCACAAGCCTCTGGTAAGGCTGGTAACGTGGAACGTCCGGGGACTGAATAGGCCGGTTAAAAGGTCGTGGGTGTTCGCGCACCTCAGGAGCTTGAAAGCGGGGTTGGTCTTTTTGCAGGAGACACACCTCCGTGTGAAGGACCAGGTTAAGTTAAGGGAGGGGATGGGTCGTGCATGTTTTCCACTCGGGGTTTGATTTGAAATCGAGGAGTGTGGCGATTTTAATGAGCCAAAAATGGGATTTGTGAGTGTGAAGGAGGTGAGGGATCCAGGTGGGAGATATGTGATTGTGAGTGGGGTGTTGGAAGGGGCACCGGTCATGTTGGTAAATGTGTATGCCCCAAATTGGGATGATGTGGGTTTCATGAGGGGGTTGCCGACAGCAATCCCGGATTTGGCCACGTACCAGTTGATCATGGGAGGAGATTGTAACTGTGTCCTGGAGCCGAGGGTGGATAGATCAAGCCCCAGGTCGATGGCTAGGGTACGAACGGCATGGCGCTTTCAGAACCCAGGGGGAAGGGAGTATTCCTTCTTTTCACATGTCTATGAGGTGTATTCGAGGATTGATTACTTTGTAGTGAGTCGGGAGATTTTGGTTGGGGTGGAGGGGGCAGAGTATGCAGGGATAGTTATCTCGGACCATGCACCCCACTGGCTGGATATTCGGTTCAGTACGGGACTAGAGCAGAGGCCGGGGTGGAGGTTTGACTCGGGGTTGTTGGCAGATGGAGGTTTTTGTGATACGGTGCGGTCGGCGATTGGGGATTATGTGGAGTTCAATCAAAATGGGGAGGTGTCGCCGGGCATTTTTTGGGAAGCACTGAAGGCAGTGGTCCGGGGAGAAATTCTCTCACTTACGGTTTGTGTGAACAAGGAAAGGAGGGTGGAACATGACCGTCTAGTGAGTGAGATAGTGGAGGTGGACAGGGAATATTTGAGGGTGCCCACCGTGGAGAATTAGTGAGGAGGAAAAAGTTGCAGGGGCAATTTGACAGGCTGACAACGGGGAGGGCGGTAGGGCAACTGCGTTGGGCAAGAGGGGTGCAATACGAGTATGGGGAGAAGGCGAGCGCATGCTGGCGCACTAACTGCGGAAGCAGGCTGGGTCCAGGGAAATATTGAAGATCCGGACTGGGAATGTGGTATCAGAGCCAGGGAAGATAAATGAGGCATTTAGAGAGTATTACCAGGGACTTTATAAGGCAAACCCAGGAGGAGAGGAGGAGGATATGGGGTGGTTTCTGGATCAAGCTGGTATTTCCCCAGATGGAGGAAGCAAAGAGGCAGGCGTTGGAGGAGCCCCTGGAGCTGAGGGAAGTGCTGGATAGTATCAGGGGTATGAAGTCGGGGAAGGGCCCTGGGCTGGATGGGTACCCGGCAGAATTTTATAAGGAATTTGCAGCGGACTTGGCACCACATCTGTTGGGGGCGTTTAATGAAGCACTGGAGAAGGGGGAGCTGCCGGAGACGATGAAGCAGGCAGTAATCACACTAATCCCAAAAAAAGGGAAGGATCCAGTGGAATGTGGGTCATGTAGACCCATATCACTATTAAACACGGATGTGAAAGTATTGGCTAAGTTTTTGGCAGGGAGGATGGAGGATTGCGTCCTGGGGGTGGTTGCAGAAGATCAAACAGGCTTCGTGAAGGGCAGGCAGCTTGCGAGTAATGTAAGACGACTGTTGAATGTGGTGATGAATCGGTCGAGAGCTCTGGTACCGGAGGTGGTGGTGTCCATGGACGCGGAGAAAGCATTTGATCAGGTGGGAGTGGCGGTACTTGTTCGAAGGTTTGGGTTTGGGCCGAGATTTGTGGCATGGGTGCGGTTGCTGTATGTGGCGCCAAGAGAGGGTGAGGATGAATTATATGAGCTCACGAAGCTTTGACTTACACAGGGGTACGAGGCACGGGTGCCCGCTGTCACCGCTGCTGTTTGCGCTGGCCATTGAGCCATTGGCGATGGTTCTCAGGGGGTCAGCAGAGTGGCAGGGGATAATGAAGGGACAGAGGGAGCATCAGGTGTTGGTCTATGTTGATGACCTCTTGCTGTGTGTTTCGAGTCCGTTGGAGAATGTGGGAAGGATTATGGGCCTGTTGGGGAGTTTTGGAGGGTTCTCGGGAGACAAGCTGAATGTAGGGAAAAGCGAGATATCCCGGTGAATGAGCTGGCACAGTGGGCTAATTTAGGGGGGATGCCATTTACGGTAGCGAGGGATAGGTTTAGGTAATTGGGGATTCAGGGAGCAAGAGAATGGACGGGGCTCCACAAGTGGAA
This sequence comes from Scyliorhinus canicula, assembly GCF_902713615.1. Taxonomy (NCBI): domain Eukaryota; kingdom Metazoa; phylum Chordata; class Chondrichthyes; order Carcharhiniformes; family Scyliorhinidae; genus Scyliorhinus; species Scyliorhinus canicula. Next base: position 112,445,345 of record NC_052161.1, on the reverse strand, counting down.
CTTAACAAAGCTGTGGAAGAGGCCAGGGAGGATCTTAAGAGGTGGGATACACTATACTTAATGTTGGCGGGGAGGGTCCAAGTGGTGAAAATTAATATTCTGCCGAGGTTCTTGTTTATCTTTCAAGCTCTCCCGATCTTTATACCAAAGGTCTTTTTTCAGAAAGTGGACAGAATCATCTCTGATGGCGTTGCCAAACTTGCTTCATTATTATTGGGCGGCGAATGTGGACAAGGTGCGGGGGTGGTGGGAAGGGGTAGAGTGGGTTAGGATGGAGGAGGAATCTTGTAAGGGGTCTAGTTTGAGGGCGATGGTGATGGCAGCATTGCCAATGGCTCAGAGTAGGTATTCAGGAAGCCCAGTGGTGCAGTCCACAATGAAGTTATGGAATCAGCTGAGGAGGCATTTTCGGGTGGAAGGGACGTCGGTGATAACGCTGCTGTGCGAGAATCATGGGTTTGAGCCGGGGAGGGGATGGATACAGGATGTTGAGGGAAGTGGGGCTGGTCAAGGTGAGGGATTTATTTTTGGAGGAAGGGTTCGCCAGTCTGGAGGAGCTAAGGGAGAGGGTAGAGCTGCCGAGGGGTACTGAGTTCAGGTATCTACAGGTTAGCGACTTTGCACGAAAGGTCTGGAAGGGGTTCCCGAGATTGCCGGGATACCCTGCTGGAGCGACTGCTGCTTCCGAATGTGGAAGGGGAGGGAAGAATTGGGGATATATATATAAGTGGCTGGGGGAGCAGGGAGGCAAGCGGGTGGTGAAGATCAAGGAGAAATGGGAAGCGGAGTTGGGAATGGAGATCAATTGGGAAGTATGGAGTGAGGCATCGCAAAGGGTAAATGGGACCTCCTCTTGTGCAAGAATGAGCCTGATACAGTTGAAGGGGGTACACAGGGTGCATTAGACTCGGGGCAAGAATAAGTGGGTTCTTTCAGGGGGTAGCAGATGAGTGTGAGAGGTGTGAGAGGTGCGGGCGGGGGCTAGCGAATCATGCGCACATGTTTTGGGGTTGTGAAAAATTGGGAAGATGCTGGGTGGGCATTTTCGCAGTCTTAGCCAGGATAGTGGAGGAGGTGGACCCGGACCCTTTGGTGGCGATACTTGGGGTTTCAGAGAAGCCGGAGCTCATGGAGAGGAGGAAGGCCGATGTTGTGGCCTTCGCCTCTCTGATTGCACGGCAACAAATTTTGCTGGAGTGGCGGTTGGCATCGCCACCGGGGGTAGCAGCATGGTTGGATGACATGTATGACTTTCTGCGGTTAGAGAAGATAAAGTATGAGTTAAGGGGCTCAGCGGGGGAGTTTGAGAAAAGGTGGGGGATGTTTGTGACCGTGTTTGAGGAGCTGTTTGTCGTAGGGGGATCGGGGGGAAAAGTGAAAAAGGAGAAAAATCTGTACACACGGTTTAGTTGATTGTTGGGAAGAATGTTTCCCAGGGTGTTTATTTGCTGTAACCTACTTTGATACAAGTTTGAATAAAATGCGTTTAAAGAAAAAAGTAGTTGGTAAAGTGAATATCTTACCGCTTGTCCCTCTATAGCTGCTCTTTGTCGCCCCAGCACGTCCTGTAGCTGTGTGAAGTTCTGAATAAATGCCACCACCTCAGCCTGGAAGCGTTGGGTGTGCACATACTGCACTGATGCCATTTGAAGACTTACTCTCATATCACAATCTCGCTTCAGCTTCGGGTCTGCTCTGCCATACCTGGTTTCAGACAAAAAAGAATTGCCTTATTCACCAACAACTTGCATTTGGTATTTCAATGGTGCAAGCGGACAACAAGCCAAAGTAGGAGATAGTAGGAAAGGTGATTAAAAGCTTAGTTAAAAGGGGGAAGAGGTGGAAGGGAATAGGAACAGAATTCCAAAGTCCGAGGTAACTGAAGGCACTGTAACCAATGATAGGGTGAAGGAAGGTGGAGGGATGCTTTGGAGATCAGAGCAACTGAGAGTTTGGGATTGCACAGTCATGCTGGTTGGTGAGAAAGGGAGGGGACAAGGACATGAAGGATTTGAACACAAGAATGCAAATTTTAAATTTGAAGTCATTAGAATCGGCAACCTAAGTAGTTCAGCAAAGGCAGGGGTGATTGATAGAATCATAGAATTTAAAGTGCAGAAGGAGGCCATTCAGCCCCTCGAGTCTGCACCGGCCCTTACAAAGAGCACCCTACTGAAGCCCACAAATCTACCCTATCCCTGTAACCCAGCAACCCCCACTTAACATTTTTTTGGACACTAAGGGCAATTTAGCATGGCCAATCCTCCTCACCCGCACATCTTTGGACTGTGGGAAGAAACCGGAGCACCCGGAAGAAACCCACGCAGACACGGGGAGAACGTGCAGACTCCGCTCACAGAGTGACTCAAGCTGGGAATCGAACCTCGGACCCTGCAGCTGTGAAGCAACTGTGCTAACCACTATGCTACCGTGTTGTCCTAGATAATAGGGGCGTCTAACCTGACAGGAGACAGGATCAGGGCAACAGAATTTGGTTCAGCTGGTGCTTACTATGGGTAGATTATGGGAAGTCAGCCAAAACAGTCAAGGAGCAATTGAGTTTGGTGTTGAGACATAGATAAGGGTTTCAGCTGCAGGTGGAATGAGGCAAGGGCAGAGTCATGCAATATTTTAGAGGTGAAAGCAGACACTGCGGTGGAAAGGGTAGTGGCCATGGTAGAAGATCAATAAACTTCACTGTGTAACAAAGAATGGAAAAATGTATTCTTTTTTAAAATAAATTTAGAGTACCCAATTATTATTTTTTCCAATTAAGGGGCAATCCACCTAATCTGCACATCTTTGGGTTGTGGGGGTAAAACCCACACAGACACAGGGATAATGTGCAAACTCCGCACGGACAGTGACCCAAGGCCAGCATTTGAACCTGGATCCTCAGCGCCATAGTCCCAGTACTAACCACTGCGCCACGTGCCGACCCGGAAATATATATTATAAAAGTTTCCGTGGATGTGTTAAAATTTCACCCATATTTGGGTCAGCTTTAACAAAAAGAATACAAAGTTCACACAGAGCAACTATAGTTTTAAGATTGCACCAATACAATTCAGATATCATGGCCTCAATACGTATCTCAGTTGGTGTCAAAGACAATTGGCTCTCCAATATGGACATACTGACTGATCACAATTCGCCAGCTGTCCATCATGGAGAGACATCAAGTAGAGACTGCACTCTTATACATGAGAAATATTATGATGGCAAATCACTGTAGTCCTCCCCAAGGGGGCTTCCAGCAACCAAATGGGATAGTGGTGTTAGCCAGGTTTTGGAGTTGGAGGGCAGGGTCTACATGCACTCACCACTACTGTATAGGTATTTGGGGTGGCACAGTGGTTAGCACTGTAGCCTCACAGGGACTCGGGTTCAATTCTGGGCTTGGGTGACTGTGTGGAGTTTGCACTTTCGCCCGTGTCTGCATGGGTTTCCTCCGGGTGCTCCGGTTTCCTCCCACAGCCCAAAGATGTACAGGTTGGGTGGATTTACCATACTAAAAATTGCCCATTAGTGTCCAAAGTCGTTTGACTTAGAACATAGAACAGTACAGCACAGAACAGGCCCTTCGGCCCTCAATGTTGTGCCGAGCCATGATCACCCTAGTCAAACCCACGTATCCACCCTATAACCGTAACCCAACAACCCCCTTACTTTTATTAGGACACTACGGGCAATTTAGCATGGCCAATCCACCTAACCCGCACATCTTTGGACTGTGGGAGGAAACCGGAGCACCCGGAGGAAACCCACGCACACAGGGGGAGGACGTGCAGACTCCACACAGACAGTGACCCAGCCGGGAATCGAACCTGGGACCCTGGAGCTGTGAAGCATTTATGCTAACCACCATGCTACCCTGCTGCCCCAGGTGGGGTTACAGGGATAGGGCAGAGAAGTTGGTCCAGATAGGGTACACTTGCCGAGGTCCCAGGTTCGATCCTGGCTCTGGGTCACTGTCAGTTTAGAGTTTGCACATTCTCCCCGTGTTGCGTGTTTCCCCGGGTTTTCACCCCCATAATCCAAAGATGTGCAGGGTAGGTGGATTGCCATGCTAAATTGCCCCTTAATTGGAAAAAAATGAATTGGGCACTCTAAATTAAAAAAATAGATAAAAATAGATAGGGTACTCTTTCAGAGGGTCGGTGCAGACTTGATTGGCCGAATGGCCTCCTTCGGCTCTGTAGGGATTCTATGATTCTAACAAGGTGCACAAGCTGTGGAAAAATAAAATTAATTCTTTTTTAAAAGTACAAATGCAACATGAAACTCCATTCCAGGTGTACTAAAGATATTTTACTTGAGGCAAAAGAAATTTTTACGATCAGTAGCAGTTTTTTTAATATATGATAAGTCAATCAGGATTTAATTGCAGCTGTATTTTGTCCCCTCAAGCACTCAAGCTCATTACAATCCTCCAGCTGCAATCTTTTCTTTTACATTTTTGTTGCCCGCACAGTTCTGGTGTAGAACATTGTGAAGTCAAACAGGAAACATTTGATCTCCCTTTTAAACCATTCTCTGTCTGGGATTCTGTAGAACGAATGGGACAAATCTTTCAACTTCCTGCAGAATCAAAGATATATCGCAGCAGTAATTTAAAGACCGAGAGCTGCTCTTCTTTCATTTCGTAGCTTTGGCCAACAAAATTAAATGCCAAAACCCAACCGGAGATTTTTCTTACTCCTCCATTTTATTTGCAAAGAACACAGAAAGAATAGTTATATCTTTCTATGAATAAGGTCAAAGTTAATAAAAACACACAAATGCATACTTGTAAATGTTGAACACAAGTGCCTCTTTGCCGCTAGTGGTAAAACGTTCCCTGTAAAGTTCTCCATGAGGCGTCAGGTCACTGAGGGAAAGGCTGCCAAGACTGCCTTGTAGAGCAAAGTCCCCATCTGCACAATACAAATGTAGTCACAATGAGCAAACGAGAGGCAGACCACGACAGACTAACTGGTAAAACAATTCAGAAAAATTAGAAAATCTGATCAGCTTCAATCATATACAAACGAATGAGAAAATCAGACACTGAGCATACTGACATTCCATATTTCAACATTAGTGTCAGAGAGGTTTGTGGATGATAAATTTCTCTCAGCTTCTTCCCTTGTTATCTAATATGGATTCAGGACAGTAATATGGTTACTCCATTCTCTATCCTCTAAGGTGAACCTCCAGGTCAACTCTGCTACCATTAAGAATTAATAGTTTGGGGTGTCAGAAGACCCATGAGTCTAGAGGGTGAGAGAGGCCAATGTTTTGGCCTTTGCCTCCCTGATAGTCCGGAGATGGATTTTGTTAGGGTGGCGAGACTCGGAGCCCCGAAAGCGGGAGTGTGGGCGAGTGACCTGGCAGAATTCCTGAGACTCGAAAAGGTCAAGTTCGCTCTGAGGGGGTCGGGATAGAGATTGAAATTTTGTCCACCATTCTGCATTGCAGCACACAGGTGTTTCAACACCACATGGTACAACCAATTTCAAATCACTGATAACTTTAATAGAAAGTCAACAGTCATACGGAAGTGGTCAATAATGGAAGACTAATACTGACTGACAGGAAAAGCTTTGAGTCCTGAAACTTTGTACATAAAGTTTGCAGGAGAACGACTTCCACTGACGGCGGGCGGGAGGCAGCCGCGCAATGGAGGGCTCTCGTTTGGGAACGGCATTTTCGGGTCCCATGGTCCACGGAGGTGGCAAAAGCAGGGAGAAGGCATAGAGGAGGCAGTGAAGGCGCAGTAAAGGAAAATGTCGAGGGTGAGCAAAAAAACGGCCGAAGGCCCATCGGGAAGTGGAAAGGTGACCGCGGGATCACCAAGTAAAATGGAGGCTGGAGCACCAGGGGAGGCCGCAGTGCTTATGGCTGAAGAAATAACTAAGGCGATAGCTGCGGAATTCGAAAGGCAGTTTACAAAATACATGGAGACAATGAGGAAGGAGATGAGCGAGGTTTTGAGTGTGCTGGTGGAGGAGGCGATTTCCCCGGTGATGACGGCGGTGGTGAGCGCAGTGGCGGGTGTGCGGGAGCAAGGCGAAGCGCTGAAGGAAGTGGAGGAGACATTATTGCAGCACGGTGATCAACTTACCTCGATGGGGAAGGAGATGCGGACGGTGATGGCGATTAACAAGGATCTGTGAGGAAAATTGGAAGACCTGGAAAACAGATCCAGACGACAGAATTTGAGGATTGTGGGGCTGCCCAAAGGAGTTGAAGGACCGAGGCCGACTGAGCATTTTGCCGCGATGCTGGCAAAACTATTGGGGGAGGATCCCTCCCGGTATGAACTGGATCGGGCTCCTCGGTCGTGGAGGCCTGTACCAAAGGCGGGTGATCCGCCAAGGGTAGTGACTCTGTACTTCCGTAGGTACAGTGTGAAGGAGAAGGTCCTGTGCTGGGCCAAGCATAAGCGGGTGGTGCAGTAGGCTGGAGCTGGTATACATGTATACCAGGACTTTATGGTGGAGCTGGCGAGGAGGCGGGCTGCTTTCAACCGGGTGAAGAGGGCACCGTACATTCGCACGGTGCAGTGCGGCATTGTATATCCAGCGAAGCTGAGGGTGACTTACAAGCTCAAGGACTTTATTTTGGAACAGCGGAAGCAGCGGAGGAGTTTGCGAAGGCAGAAGGACTGTGGCAGAGCTGAGAAATTGAGAAATGGCCATGTCCCGATGTAACCTCATGACTATTTTCTTCTTTTGTGTTTCACTGCGTGTTGGTGTATGGGCTAAAGAAGCCAATGTTGTATATATTTGGACAAGGGAAGTGATGGGACTTTCACTCGAAGTGAGGGTTCTTTTGGGTGTAGGTGGATATGCGGGGTTTGTGTGTTAAAAGGGGATTTCTGGGTTTTCCTAGGGCCGGGCAAGGGAGAAAAGGACCCGGGCGGGGGCCTCCACGCTGGCCGGTTTAAGCCGGCAGTGAACGTGAGTGAGGTGGGGTGAGGAACTGCGGCCATCGGAGCCTGGCAGAACAGGATCCGAGTGGTCTAGCCGGGGTGGAAAGTTGGGGGAGGTGTTCTACAAGAGGTAGTGGACGGGAGGAGTTGGAGGGGGGGGGGGGCGCGTTTAGAACTCTTGGGTATCATGTACGGTACTCTTTCAGAGGTTAGATGGCAATGAGTGTGTGTGTGGGTGGACTCTATGGTGACCATGGGCGGTCCCGGACTCCTTTTTCTTTTTCTCCTTTGTTTTTGGTTTCCACCGTGGGAGGGTTTGTCTTATTGGATGCATATATTGACAGGTGGGCCGTTGTTTGGGTTGGTGGGAGGATGGGATCGTTGTTATTGTTAAGGGGATTGATTTTGTATTTGTTACCGTTTACTGTCGGTGGGTGTGGTGTAAAGTTTGAAGGAAAATGTGAAAATGGAGAATAAAAACATTTTAAAAAAAAATTTGCAGGAGAATATTGATGGAGTATTTAAGATGCTCATGTACTTTTAACACACAGCTGAAAGGGGAATGCTGGTTAAGATACTAAATGGAAGCTGTAATTATATCAACTCCAATCACTAGCGAATAATTCTATTTGGTCTCCTCCTAAAGTTACCATTAACATAGAAGTCAGTGCCCAGAAAATTCAGTTATGTACACATGACATGGCAGCAGCTTGGAGTAATGGATCAGGAAAAGCTATGAGTCCTGATAACAACCCAAATATAGTCCTAAAGATCTGTTCACCAGAGCTATTTTTTTCCTAATAGCTATTAAATTAGCATTTACCTAACAACATGGAAACTTTCCCAGCCATGGCCTATCCACAAGAAACCCTACCAATGACCACCCATTAGACTACTCCAAATCACTGAACTATTGGCAGGAATCATCAAAAGTTCCGTCACCCCAGCACAGGTTTCACAGAACCATTAAGCTCCTGACTTCATTGCAATTCAGCTCAGATATGGATGCAAACACAAAGTCAAAGGAGAAGTAAGAGCTGCTGCCTTTAATACGCAAGCAGCATTTGACCAATGCACCTTGAAACACAAGAGATTACCATCGTCATAGGTGTGTTATTAGTGCCCTAAAGCATCACTGAGTAAGTACCCCAGGAAAACATTCTCAGCCCAATAATCTTCAGATACTTCATTGATGACAGTCCCTCTGTCCTAATGTTAGGGGTAGATCTGCTTACTGATAATTCCAGTGTCCACGTTTCTGATAATGAAGCACTGCATGCTAGTCTACCAGATGGCCTAGATAATATCTAGACTTGGGTTGATATGTACTACATAACATTCGCACTGTGTAAGTGGCATACAATCACCATCTTAAAGTAGTGGAAGTCCAGCCATATCCCCCAAAATACCATCACTGCCTAATTTCCCACCAACATTTGGGGAGTCACTACTCTTAAAAACATGCCAGTCAGCCATATTTACACTGGGGCTACGAACGCAGAAGAGGCTGGACGCACCGCAATAACTAGCTTGACTTCCGATTCCTCAAAGCTTGAATAGGCACCTGGGAAGATGGTGGCACCGTAGCATTGTCACTGGATTAGTAATCCAGAGACCCAAGGCAATGCTGTGGGGGCCAGGGTTCAAATCCTACCACTGCAGGTGGTGAAATTTGAATTCAATAAAAATCAGGAATTAAAAGATCAATGAAATCATTGCCGATTGTCGTAAAAACCCATCTGGTTCACTACGTCCTTTAGGGAAGGAAAGCTACCGTCCTTACCTGGTCTGGCCTACATGCGACTCCAGACCCGTGGTTGGTTCTTAACTGCCCCCTCAAGGGCAATTAGGGATGGGCAATAAATGCTGGCCCGGCGAGCAATATCCATGTCCCATGAACGAATAAAAAAAGATACAAAATGCCAAGGTGTGGTAGATTCTTAGATGTTAATCACAAATGGGTAAACCAATTGGCAGATTAGCTTAAAATACAAGGTCAAAATTGTCAATACATGTAAACTGATGGAACAAAAAATCTCATTTTTTCATTCAAACAACTATTTTTAGAATGATTCGAATGCACTTTGGGACAGAGGTTTGCTAAAGTACAATTATCTTTGTCCTTAATACATTTTCTCAATTGAAATCGTAACAAAGTAGTTGGATGACACCTAGTGGTAGAACATTACAAATTGAATACCCATATTGCACACGGCCATCAAGTAAAGTCGCCATAGTCCCAAATGACCATAGGCTACTTTCCCCTTTGAAGAGCAGAGCTGACTGGTGTTGATTTAACTGGAGGATCATCAAACCTCAGGCGAGGGATAAGGTTGAGAAGGCAGGGCCTTCATGAATAACCTCAGCTGGTACGGGAACTGAACCTGTTGGCCTTGTTCTGCTTCACAAACCAGCTGTCCAGCCAACTGAATATTTCATTGTGACGTCAATGTGCATTAAACTGCATGCTGCTCCTTAAGAGGAATACAGAGATTTCTTGGCACTAACATGCCTAAACTGATAGTAGTGTGTGTTTCAGGTGATCTGCTTAGTCAGTAGAATGGAGCAAAGAGAACTGATGAATAAATGGTTTAGTGAATGTGGGTCAAGATAGTCATGTTGCAGGAATATTTACCCTCCTGGCAGCAGTTTGGGACAGGTGTTGCTTGAACTTCCTGGAATGGGTGCAGAGATATCCTGTTATTTGTCAGTTCTGGGTGGGGGCCATATGTCTCTCATTTTGATTCGGAAATACAGCTGCTTTGGTGAGCTGTCTTCCTGAACCGCCGTGGTACATCCACAGTGCTGTCAACGAGGGAACTCCAGGATTCCAGTGACAGTGAAAGATGGCAATATAGTTCAAGTCAGGGTGGTGTGTAGCTTGGGAGGGAAACATCCAGATGCCGGTGTTCCCATGGAGTGATAGTAAAAGGGGAGAACCTACTTTTTCACAAATAATTTTAAAAACAGCTCCTCCACGCAAGACCGGTGAATTATAAATCAACTAGTGCAACAATTGGAAACATAGGGAAATATGCCCTCGTTTCACAATAGATTTGTGCATTGAAGATGGCCATTCAACCCATCAAATTTCTGTTGGTTCTTTGCTAGGCCCATCAAAGATTTCTCTCAATAATTCTGCATCTCCCCAATTGCAAATATCTATCCAATTTTCCCTTCAGAAATACTATTGTTGCTGCCTGGCCTGCTCTCTGGTAAAACATTCCATGTTCAAACAACACTCTACAGAAAAATAAATCCTCTTAACTTCTTAATGACAATCTTCAATTGATGGTCCCTGATCATCAACTTCCCATTCAAGAAGGTAGTCTTGTCTCATTCACGACCAGGACACTTCTACTAGAACACTTTATTATTTCAGATATTTTTGTGAAATCTCTTCTTAGCCTTCTGTACTCCAGTGGAAGTACTCCCATCATCTCAAGTCTCTCCTCACATCTAGAATATCATGCCCCCTTGGTATCATGGTGAATTAATACTTTATACTACTCTGATTTTAATGTCCTTTGTATAAAAAATTCCCCTAAAATACATCCAGTGTATTATTTAAATGGAGAAAGACTGCAGAAAGTTGAAGGGTAGGATTTGGAGGCCCTCGTGCATAAATCACAAAAAGTTAGCATGGAAGTTTAGTAGGTAATAGGGAAGGCAAATGGAATGTTCGTCTTTATTTCAAAAGGAAAGGGGGAAGTCATGCTAAAACTATACACCACACTAGTTAGATCAAACCTGGAATACTGTGAACAGTCTTGGTCCCCTTATCTAAGGAAAGATTGGAGGCATTGGAGGCAATTCAGATCACAAGGTTGATCCTGGGTATGAAGGGATTTTCTTATGGGCAGAGGTTGACTAGTATGGACCTGTATTCATTGAGTTTAGAAGAATGAGAGGTGACCTTATTGAAACATATAGGATTCTTAGGGGACTTGACATGGTCAACGCTGAGAGGCTGTTTCCCCTTGTGGGAGAGTCTAGGACGAGAGAGCATAATCTCACAGTAAGGGGTCGCCCATTTAAAACAGAGATGAGGAGGAATTTCTTCTCTCAGAGGGTAGTGAATCTATGGAATTCTTTACCATAGAGGGCTCTAGAGGCTGGGTCGTTAATTTTATTCAAGGCTGAGATAGACAGATTTTTAATCAAGGGTTATGAGGATTGGGGGGTGGGGGGGGGGGGGGGGTGGACTTAAGGGTTATCAGATAAGTCATGATCTCATTGAATGGCAGAGCAGACTCGATGGGTCGAATGGCCTACTTCTGCTCCTACATCTTATGGTCTAGCATTGTAACTATGACCTAACTCTTGCTTGCACTGATAGAATAAATTCTGTTTACAAATTGTATATCAGACTTGGCTTGGTTGGTAGTGCACTTGCATGAGGTATGAGGTTCCAGGTTCAAGCCCAACTCCAGAACTTAAGCACAAAAATGGAGGCGGACTCTCCACTGCTCTGCTGCGAGAATGCTGCAATGTTGGAAGTGCTGTCATCTGTATGAGTGGGGGAAACCTGTCTTATTCCTCCTCTAGCTCTTTTGCCAATTATTTTACATTTTTTTAAAAATAAATTTAGATTATCCAATTATTTTTTCCAATTAAGGGGCAATTTAGTATGGCCGATCCACCTACTCTGCACATTTTTGGGTTGTGGGGGCGAAACCCACGCAGACACAGGGAGAATGTGCAAACTCCACACAGACAGTGACCCAGAGCCGGGATCGAACCTGGGACCTCTGTGCCGTGAGGCAGCTGTGCTAACCACTAGGCCACCGTGCTGCCCTTTTATTTTACATTTATGACCTCTGGTTAAAAACCCATTTGTCAGAGGAAACATTTTCTCTCTACTTCCTACAACAAAATCTCTGCTGATACTATACATCAGATTTTTTTTTTGAAAAGCTTTATGGAATATCTTCTGACAGTGTTTACACTTACAAATTTTGAATTTTAAAAGTTTGCCTACAACTGGCATTATCAGTTTCTCTTTCTCGACCTTTCTGAAAGAGTTAATTAATAAGGGGTTGTTTTGTATGGTGTTGCTGCTATTGAGGTCCATGGTGGGTGTATTTATTCCTGGTTAATCGGCTGATGGATAGGGCTGTTTAGCACAGGGCTAAATCGCTGGCTTTGAAAGCAGACCAAGGCAGGCCAGCAGCACGGTTCAATTCCCGTACCAGCCTCCCCAAACAGGCACCGGAATGTGGCGACTAGGGACTTTTCACAGTAACTTCATTTGAAGCCTACTTGTGACAATAAGCGATTTTCATTTCATTTTTTTCATTTCATTCACAGAAGGGTGGGTATCTCAGCTCAAGTAGGCTGCAATGCCAAACACTGATCTATTAAATTTTACAGTTATTAGGCGCCTTTACATATATTGCATTTAATTACACCTGCAATGAGTGATTGCACATGTTGAAGAAGCCCTCCCAATATATGCATATTTAATCCTGAATTCATATTATATTGTACTGCTGCAGGAATCAGTACTCACCTATCAGTGCAAGATGTGCTACCAGTTTGGACACATTGGCTTTGGCAAGTTCATTTGTCTTCTTATTCAGCACCACAGACAGCGAGTGAACCTGAGAGAGAAATAGTCAACACATTCATGCCAGGATTTAATTACAGGAGTTTCCAAGCTTTTGTATTTGAGGGTCACACATGAACATTAAAAATTCATGTTGCCATTAATTTGCTTATATAATCGTTGGTTAAGATGAACAGATCCTGGTTTCTGATGCAGGATTTGTCAATTAGGTGACAACTGGAGTCAACAGTCTCAAAACTTGGAGGCAAACCAAAATCAAGCAGGGCACAGCAGCAATTTAAAAAATAGAAGTACAAGGAAATCGGGGCAGGGTTACAGGCCCAAATTGCCAGGGCTGGGGACTGCAGGCTGGACACTGCTAATGTAGGGAATCAGCCAGAGTAAAAACTCCAAACGAATCACATTGAGTGAATATAGGATTATACCATGTGAATGGGAGAGGCAGCAACCACACACTTCCTCAACCTCAAACAAAAGCAAGCTCAGCTGCACGGATTGAATTCAAGGGGAACAGGCCGTACTAATAGATTAATATCCCTTGCATTTATGGGACATCTGCAGCTTTCCATGACACCCTTAAAAATATATTCGGAAACATTATGCAAGTTGCAACGGTCGGATCTGCAACCATATTTATGGGCAACGTAGAATGTCTGACAGCTGGTGCATTGGACTGTTTCTGGACCACTTTCTTATGCTACGGCCATTTACATGAATCAAGGAACACCCATCAACTAAACTGGCAGTCTCAGCCTATGGAGGTGGGGTGGGGAGTTGCTCAGAATGGAGCCCAGCTTCGGCTTCAGCACACTGATCAGCTGACATGGAAAAAGATATCAATCAACTTCCATACAATGATTGGTTGCACAGGTGCCACTTGCATCTAATGTTGCCAGGGTTACAAATGCAGAAATTATGTTTAGCGACTCCATTCCTGAATTTGCAGCTACTCACTTCTTAGTGGGCAGGCATATTATTCTCTGATCCAGAAATAATGGGTTGAAAAAGATTGACCCAATTGTTGTCCAAAATATGTAAACAAAAATTAAAATTTGTGGTCAGCCTTTTTTTTTGAAAATGCCTTCTGCACACTGTGTCAAAAGTCAAAGAAAGGCAAGGAACATTGCAGATACATGTGTATTTAAACTATGCACAACAACCAGTATCCCTGTCAATTTGCTCCAGAATAGCTCATGCACATCTAACAAGTAAAATGCAAAATAACCTTCAGATCCAACTTTGTATTTACTGGCTCCTGGCCTTCCCCGGGTAGAGTGTCTGCTTCATCGGATCGTGTCTGATGCTGAAGCTCCTCCACTGAAGGTTTCAAGCCATGGTTGTTGGCCGTTGAGCCAATCCCAAAGAAATCCAAGATCATCACCCAAGTCTGAAGTGTGATCAACACATCTAAGCAGTTGAAATCCACATCCACGTTTCTGTTGATATTGCTGTAACGTGTGGAAAATTCGGGATGCTTCCTATCCACCAGGAAAATATTAATGTGCACTAGTGAATCGTCAAAGTTTGTTCTGGTACAGTGCACCCTGGAGTTTTTCAATGTTGGGGATGGTGGAGGGGTCAGAGGATACTCTGCATCTTTGTCCACTTTACGTTTTTTGCGTGTGGAGGTCGGCCTCTGGTAAAACTGGAAGACATTTTGTGCCTCTTCCATGTGGGCTGGCAGAGATCGCGGCATCTCAGGATATTCGATATTGGAGACAGATGGACAAGACTGGGACAAATATTCCTTTTGGGTGAAACTGGAAGGCTTTGGTGCCCCTCTAGAGACCATTAAATGCTTATACTTTGAGTCTGGGTTCTTTTCCAGCAAATCTTCCATTAGCAACGACCGCAAAGCGATCTGAATAAAGAGTGTATGAGGTTGGTCTTTACTGAACTCAACTTCAAAGTCTTGGAATATTAAGCTAACCAAACCTTGCGATTCCAGAGCGAGATCCCCACACAGTTGGACCTGCAGCTCGGAGATGCAGAAATTAGCATGAATTTGGGTGAATGATCTTGAGTCTGGAATTAGAAAATCAACTGGTGTTGACGGATAGCTCACTTGGCCAAAGAGCCCGCTCCCTTCCCACTCACGCTGGAGGTCAGAAAATTTGGGGCTTCTCAATGTTGAAGAAGCACTGCGAGGTTCTGGCGTTGCAGTGGTTGAACTGTGTGGGATTTTGCTTAGATCCTCATTGTACGTCAGGTTATCCAGTGTCTGTAGGACCTGTTCATAAACTTGTTTTGCTAACATTACCTGTACAACAATGAAACAATCATAGGTCATTACATTTGCCCTAGGTCCTGGGATAGCATGCAGTTGCAATGTGTCAAAACAATCCCACTCATTTTAAAAACAGGAGTGTGAGAAAAACCATCAATATGAAGTATTAGCCCTCATTGTCCAGATGTTTGTTATTTATTTTTTTAATTAAGGGGCAATTTAGTGTGGCCAATGCACCTAGCCTGCACGTCTTTGGGTTGTGGGGGTGAAACTCACTCAGACACGGGGAGACTGTGCGAACTCCAGACGGACAGTGACCCAGAGCTGGGATCGAAGCCGGGCCCTCAGCACCGTAGGCAGCAGTACTAACCACTGTGCTGATCTATGAGGCAGCAGTGCTAACCACTAGCCACCGTGCCGCCCGCCTTATGATGCTTTTTAGGGATCCACAACTGGGTGGTTGCGTTCATGGGTGGGAATGTGGCGGGAGGGTTGGTGTTGGTATTTGCCTGAACAAGCACCTTACTGAATGCAAGCCGTGACACCATTTGAGGGAATGATTATCGAATGAACCGGAGAGCTTACCAGAGGATGACACAAAAATTGCAACCCTGGCTCAAAAGGTAGTGATGGAATCACATTGTGCCGCGAGTGTGCCTCTAATTGCCCAGGAATGGGAGCCGACAATTCAATATAATCTTGTGTTTATGAGCCTGATTCAATGCAATGAGAAAACTAGTCACAAGGACAACCTGCAGAAATCAGTACAATTTTGCTGCTTTACCTTAAGTGGATTGACAAACTTTCCCTCGATCTTCATTTTACTGGTGGTCTCGAAGGAATCTGGAGAATTTACGACTGGGAAAGACAACGCTGGATTTGGGTCAACTGGAATTTTTTCCAAGACAAACTGGATTGTGGTGTCATTCAGTATATGAAAGGCTGGAAAGAGTAATTAATAACATAAAGGTAGTACAACATTTTCCAAGTGATACAGTGGTCTTTAACTAGAACTAGGTGTTCTTGACTTTAATACTCGCTTTAATGCTGACTTTAATACTCGCTTTTCAATATGAAATCCCAATTTTCTCCCCAGATTTCCATGGAGGCAAGGCACTTTGCAGTACCAGGAGAACCATGACCATTCCATGCATAAAAACAGTGATCATCAGTCAAGGAAAGGTTCACACAATCTATTCTTTACCTGCCCTCACTCAATATTTACATGTAGCACAAACCATCCATTGAATCTGGAAGCTTATTAGTCTGTAAAGTTCATATCCACAGTGGGCAATGTACTACTCAACTGAGCCTTCAGGGAACTGACTTCACTCAGTGTTGGCGGGTATAAAACAAAAATGACCTTGAACTGACCTTGACCCTTGTGCACAGAGTCGAAGAAATCTTGTCGTGTGAAGTGCATTTCTTCTTGACTGGAGGCACTGGCAGCACCCGAACCTGGCCGAGGGGATTCACTGGCATCTGGCCTGCAGCTACGCATGTTGTTATTTAGGGAATACAGTTTAATGTCTTTAATTTCCACCTGCAGCCGCTTTTTCCCAGAATCATCCTCACCAGTCTCAAAGTTTTGGATGGAGGTCCGGCCCAAGTGCCCCACCAGCAACTCAGAGCTTCCGGGTTTTCGTGGGATTGCGACCACTGGCGACTCGATGTTGATATTCAACATTAGTTTTACTGGGCTGTGCTGAGGAGATTCCATCCCACCATCTGCCTCATCTTCAATTTCAAAACCAAACATTTCCCGTGACTTCCGCGGTTTCTCGAAAAGCAAGACCATCTCGCTGTACTCTGCCGTTTTGTTCACCAGAACAGTGGAAACTTTGGAAGCTGCGCTCTTCAACATGCTTTGGAAGTTATCTTCAAGTTCATCCATGGATAAGGTGAGCTCTTTAAGAAATTTGGGTGAATGGTTATAATGTAAAGATGCCATGTGCAGACTCAGCAAAAACTCTTCCTCTGACAGTTCAACAAACTTGAAGCTCAGCGCTTCACTGTGGTTCACCTCAGTTTCAGACCTCATGAAGACAGACTGGAAGAAACCAAAGTCACTTACTGCCTCATATGCTTCTGTATTTCCAATGCTCACCACAAAATGGTTCTTTACTTCATCTTGGGTCAGATCCACTAATTGAAGGCAGCCAAGAGACCCATGCATTTCAAATCGACTGCCCATGGAAACATTTACCTTTGTGCCATTGATACTAGCCGTAGCAATTTTTCTCCCCAGTTTCTCACCACTTGCAAGTCCAACTGTCCGGAGGAGCAGCACATTGAGTCGATGGATTTCTACTGCCACCTGCGTGTTCTGATCGTAGGTAGACTGAACAGACTCTCTCTCCTCAAAACTCATTGCTGGATCAATAAATGAAGGCTGTGGACTTGCATCCTCTTTACCCTTTGGAAAGGACTTCTGAAGGAAGCCAATGAGTTCTACCATAGTTTCTGGGTTAAGGATAATGTCCAGGTTATTGACTTGCAATGACATGACCTGTAAGGAGCTGTCTAAGTTCATAGAAGGGCAGTCAGTACTCACAAATTGATATTCCAGTTTAATCAGGACATCCTGATCCTGGGCAGGAGAGGACACAGGCAGTTGTGCTCCCAATGCTGAAGAGTTATTCAATGTGCTTTTATTCTTATCCAGTGAGGTACCATTTGTTATTGTAGTGACTGAGGGTTGAGGAGAGGCAGGAGATTGTGCCCCACTATCTCGAAGACTGCCTGTGGGAACATCAAAACTCAAGTTTCTGTGCGAAGCCATCAGCAAGTCAAAGTCGGAGCCATAGGTCTGGACCGTGTCCACCAACAGCAACCCGTGTACGGTTAATGTCACTTCATTGTCATAGGGCCTCTTTACAAAGTTGGAGTTGATGCCAAAAACCTTCAACACAGATATGTATCTTCCACAACTCTCAACCCCCAGCTGCATGTAATTAACTTTAAACTCTGCCAGGAGGAGCTTCGACTCGACCAGTACCTCACGAGTATGCTGCTCAAGTGACATTACACTCTGTGTCAGGCTCATCTTTGAATCCAGCAGCTTCCCTCGGCTATCCACTTTCTTAAATATTTTTTCTCGTCGCAGAGACTGCTGTTCACCTAATTTCTGCTGGACATCAGAAAAGGTCACCCTTGACAAAAAATTGCGCAATGCCGTGATTTTATCCTCATTTACATGTATTTTAAGTTCAGGCAAGGTGCCAGAAAGCATGGCACCAGGATGACTTGGGTCAGAGGTGTACATTAACCGGCGTTCTAGTTGCAACAGCACATTAAATTTCTCCACCACATGTGTTGGCCCAACCTCGCTGTCCTGAGCATGCTTCCAATTGTCCTGCACACGCCCAACCATGATCTGCATGTCCATAAAGGACAGTGAGTATTTCTCATAAAGCTTCTTGTTAATAAAATGTTGCTGCAATTGCTCCTCAGTAAATCCTAATGTCAGGAACTCTGGGTTTTTTGTTGCAGGATCAGCGTCAGGCTCTGTGGGAGGGCTGTTGGGCGGCGTGGCTAATGGTGTCTTGTACTCATCATCGCTGATCTCTTCGTCTTGGACTACATTGGCTCTACCTTTTGGGTCATCTGTAAATACAAAGAATGAAATTAAGGTGGTACTGATTTCACTGAAAATTGACAACAGTTTTCACGACAGTGAATTGATGCTGGTTGCAGATTTACATGGTGAGGTTCAGGATATTGATAAATTTTAGTTGTGTAACTGCCATTATTGCTGTAACTAACATTAGGGAGGGTTCAGTTGTATGGAAAATTAGAAAATCAAAGTTAAAGGAGAAGGCAGGAGTGCAGGTTAATGGGCAGTATGGTGGTGCAGTGGTTAGCACTGTTGCCTCACAGCATGGAGGACCTAGATTCGCCCTCACAACCCAAAGATGTGCAGGGTAGGTGGATTGGCCACACTAAATTGCCCCTTAATTTGAATAAATGAATTGGGTACTCTAAATGTTTTTATTTTTTTTAAAAGAAGTGCAGGTTAATGATAAGGGCTTTAAACTAGTCGAGGGGTGGGAGGAGGGGGGTGGGGGGCGAGCGTGGTGGTGGCTCAGGAGTGGTTAGCACAGTTTCAAGAACAAGTAATAGAAGAGAGTATGGTAAGCAGCAGGAATCTAACTTCAGGTATAGCAGAAAAGGGACAAGTATAAGAACAGGGCGGTCAACGCAGGACTGAGGGTGTTGTACCTAAATGCACGCAGTATACAAAACAAGGTAAATAAGCTTGCAGCATGCATTGAAATTGGTTGGTACAATGTTGTGGACATTACAGAGATGTGGCTGCAAGGGATCAGGGCTGGGATATCTAATTATAGACTGTTAGATGTCCGATATGTGAATCACCTGGCAAAGTAGCCAAGCTTCGAAAGCTGGTGATTCCAAACAAACCTGTTGCACTTTAACCTGGTGTAGTAAGGCTTCTGATTGTGCCCACCCTACTCCAACGCCGACATTTCCACATGTTCGATCCCGGCCCTCGGTCACTGTCCGTGTGGAGTTTGCACATTCCCCTCGTGTCTGCCTGGGTTTAGCCCCCACAACCCAAAGATGTGCAGGGTAGGTTATTGGCCACACTAAATTGCCCCTTAATTTGAATAAATGAATTGGGTACTCTAAATTTATTTTTAAAGAAGAAGTGCCGGTTAATGATAAGGGCTTTAAACTAGTTGAGGGGTGGGAGGGGAGGGGTGTCAGGAGTGGTTAGCAAAGTTTCCAGAACAAGTAATAGAAGAGAGTATGGGTTGCGGGGTGGAAACTCACGCAAGCACAGGGAGAATGTGCAAACTCCACACGGACAGTGATCCGGGTCCTCAGCAACATGAGGCAGCAGTGCTTTTTTTTTTTTTAAATTTAGAGTACCCAATTCATTTTTTCCAATTAAGGGGCAATTTAGCGTGTTCAATCCACCTACCCCGCACATCTTCAGTTGTGGGGGCGAAACCCACGCAAACACGGGGAAAATGTGCAAACTCCACACGGACAGTAACCCAGAGCCGGGAGCGAGCCTGGGACCTCGGTGCCATGGGACTGCAGTGCTACCACTGCGCCACCGTGATGCCCTTGAGGCAGCAGTGCTAACCACCGTTCCACCCTGGAGTCCATTATTAAGGATGAGATTGCGGAGTACTTGCAAGTATGTGTAAAATAGGGCTGTCAGCATGACTTCGTCACGGGGAGGTCATACCTCACAAATCTGTTACAATTCTTTTTTTTTTAAGAAAATTTAGAGTACCCAATTAATTTTTTCCGATTAAGGGGCAATTTAGCATGGCCAATCCACCCACCCTGCACATCTTTGGGTTGTGGGGGCGAAACCCACGCAAACACAGGGAGAATGTGCAAACTCCACACAGACAGTGACCCAGAGCCGGGATCGAACCTGGGACCTCGGCGTCGTGAGGCAGCAATGTAAATCTGTTACAATTTATTGAGGAGGTAACAAGGACGTTAGACAGAGGGGAGCCAGTGGACGTGATCAATTTGGATTTCCAGAAGGTACCATTCAGGAGGCTGCTAAATAAGATAAGAGTCCATGGTGTTAGGGGCAAGGCACTGGCATGGATAGAGAATTTGCAGAGAGTGGGGATAAGAGTCCTTTTCAGGATGGCAGCCAATGATGAGTGGTATTCCGCAGGGGTAAAATCTGGGACCACATCTATTCACAAACAGTAATAATGATCTGGAAAAGGAACTGAGGGTATTGTTGCTAAATTTGCAGATGATACAAAGGTATGTAGAGGGACAGGTAGCGCTGAGGAAGCAGGGAGGCTGGAGAAAGACTTGGACAGGTAGAGTGCTTTTTCCAAGGGCCAGTGCAGCCTCAAAGGGACAAATGACCTCTTTCTGCACTGTAGGGATTCTATGATACAGGTCAAGAGAGTGAGCAAAGAAGTGGCAGATGAAATACAATGGGGGAACCTCACAAGTGAGAGATTATGCACTTTACCAGGAAGAATAGAGGCGTAGACTATTTTTTAAATGGGGAAAGACTGTAAATCTGAAGCACAAAGGGACTTAGGAGTCCCAGTTTAGGATCCTTCTACGCTTCACATGCAGTTAGGAAAGCAAATGCTGGCACAGTGGTCAGCACTGAAGCCTCATGGCGCCGAGGACCCGGGTCACAGTCCATGTGGAGTTTGCATATTCTCCTCGTGTCTGCGTGGGTCTCATCCCCACAACCCAAAAAAGATGTGCAGGGTAGGTGAATTGCCCCTTAATTGAAAAAAAAAAGGATTGGGTACTCTAAATTTATTTTTTTTAAAAAGGAAAGCAAATGCAATGTTAGCATTAATTTCAAGAGGGGTGTACTGCTGAGGCTGTGTACGGCTCTGGTCAGACCCAATTTGGAATATTGTGAGCAGTTTTGTGCCCTGTATCCAAGGAAGGATGTGCTGGCCTTGGAGGGGGTCCAGAAGAGGTTTACTAGAATGATCCTGGAAATGACGGGCTTGTCATATGAGGAGCAGTTGAGGACTCTGGATCTGTATTTGATGGAGTTTAGAAGGATGTGGGGAGGCATCTCATTGAAACTTACAGAATACTGAGAGGCGTAGATAGAGTGGACTTGGAGAAGATGTTTCCATTAGTGGCAGAGATTAGAATCCAAGGGCGCAGCCTCAGGCTTCAGGGATAATCTTTTAAAACCGAGATGAAGGGTCATTTCTTCAGCCAGAGGGTGGTGAATCTGTGGAACTCATTGTGGAGGCCAAATCACTGAGTGTCTTTATGACAGATAGAGATAGGTTCTTGATTAATTAGGGGATCAGGGGTTATGGAGGGAAAGCAGGAGAATGGGGATGAGAAAAATATCAGCCATGATTGAAGGTGGAGCAGACTCGATGGGCCAAATGGCCTAATTATGCTCCTATATCTTGTCTTATCAATGTTATCTGGAAAATCTGCTTTGCCTCTAATTCCGGATTGAAGTGTAGATTTCTTCCACTGGGTTTGTTTCTAACATCAGTTATAGTACCGTTGGTTGACCTGATGGCTGAATTGATAAATGTCCTGCTCACTGATCTTGAGTTCAATTCCCTGTGTGTTGAGTTAGCCAATTTCAGTTTGGGTGGAAGCAAGAGTCAAAATAATTGCCTAGGTTGATGGGGAGGCACGCATGGAGAGAGAATGATAATCAGAGTCTCTGTTCTTGATCGCCATCAAGTTTAGCAGTGAAGCCACTATCTGAGCGAACTCCTGAAGAATGATCACTTGGATGAAGCACAAGGTGGCAGCCTACACCTACAGAACTATAGTCAGAATGAGTAAGCATTTTTAGGGAACAACAACTGAGGAGAGGTTCAAAGGCACTCAGTGGCTGATCAGAGTGTACGGCATCAGGACGGGGGGGGGGGGGGGGGGGGGGGGGGGGGCATTGAGAGCCAGCCTCCTGCCAAATCTCTTTCCCTGCAAAGCCCCTCCTGCCATCATTCACTGTGCCCAAGTCCTTGGGTGACCCTCAGCCTTGTGTGGGTATAGTACCAGCAACAGCCACCACCCTCCCTAGTGGCGCTGCTGAGCAGTGAAGAGCTGCTTGCCTCTGATTGGCCAGAAGCTCTGTGGGTGGGACTTCCAAGCCCAGGGACCTCGATCCAGGGGATGGATTGGCACTTAATTCGGTGGGTGTTCTCGAAAAACGGTGACACGGGCTCTCCAGCTGGCGGGTGTCATCCCTGCTCACCTCCATTAAATACTGCCCACCATCTGACCCACAAGCCACTGGCGGTAATATGGTAACAAACGCAGCTGATCATGTGGATAGCTCGTAAACCTGTTAAACTGCACATTCGTACACAGAATGTTACCATTAACTGAGAATGATTCTTACAAAGGACAAAATTATTAGTTACTGTGGTTACTGACAGCTTGACTGAAGAAATATTACCTCCAAAATTAGTCAGCAAAATTCGACCCAGATCCACAACTACCAGCACAGAATCTGGGGATTTGAAATCATCTGGAAACATCACCTGAGGAGCAGAAATATCTAATTTCAATCATCCAGCGTTTGTCGTTTTCCCTACCGAAAGAAAAAGAAAATTGCCATGATTAAATTTATTAGATAGTGCTGTTACCTTCCATTTCCTGTTGCTGAAACCTCACGGACAATGTCAGTAATTATGGAAAATTCCAAGATGGTTAATAATTGTATGCCCAATTCTTTGTATGATCTTCTGTAGCACAAGTTGGGTTACTAATGCCTTGGTTATCCATACGTACCCCATAACGCAAATTTGATCTCCTGAGTCCTGCTGAGAACACAGTGCCTTGTATTTGTAGTTAGTACCAACCCACTTTCACTTTGCCTGAGTCAGAGACAGGTTGATATTCAATCAGGGAACCAACAGTAATACTAATTCAGTTTTCTTGGTTTCCTCCTCCTAAAAAACAAAATTCTTTGCAGCCCAACCTTATAGGGTCAGTTCCATACTATGGTGGCTGTCCCTACCCAGAACTGACTCATTATTAGAATATGCCCTGCACTTTTTAGTGGAACTAGTATATCATCGCAGGAGGGACAACATTATCCTGGTAATTTGGAAGGTGCTTTTAAGGAGCCCTGGTGAGTTCCTGCAGTACATCCGTAAATGATACACATTGCTGCGAGTCAGTGGTGGAGGGAGTGAATGTTTCTGGATGAGGTGCCAATCAAGTAGGCAGCTTTGTTTTAGACCAGGGGTGGGCAAACTACGGCCCGCGGGCCGCATGCGGCCTGCCAAAGGTATTTCTGCGGCCCACCAAGTCATTAAAAAAAATATATATTTTTTTTTTTTTTTTTAAATTTTTTTTTAAGGTTAATGGGGGGGGGCTGTTGGGTTACTTACTGGTATAGGGTGGATACGTTGACTTGAGTAGGGTGATCATTGCTCGGCACAACGTCGAGGGCCGAAGGGCCTGTTCTGTGCTGTACTGTTCTATGTTCTATATGAGGCGCCCAGAATCATAACCGGGTGAAGTAATTATTTTACTTAATATACTATGCGGCCCTTTGTGAATTGTGACTTTCTGAATGTGGCCCTTGCACGGAAAAGTTTGCCCACCCCTGTTTTAGACGGTGTCAAGCTTATTGAGTGTTGTTGCAACTGCACTCTTCCAGGCAAGGGGAGAGCAGGGTGGCACGGTAGCACAGTGGTTACCACTGTTGCTTCACTGTTGTCAGAAACAGGCTGTCAAATCAGGAGATTGGTGGACAACTGATTTGGTCCAGATGGAAAATAAACGGCGTAAGATAATTGCTTCACCAGGGTCCCAGGTTCAATTCCCACTTGGTTCTGTGAGGAGTCTGCACTTTCTCCCCATGTCTGCGTGGGTCTCCTCCGGATGCCCCGGTTTCCTCCCACAAGTCACGAAAGACGTGCTTGTTAGGAGAGTTGGACATTCAGAATATTCCCTCTGTGTACCCGAACAGGCGCCGGAGTGTGGTGACTAGGGACTTTTCACAGTAACTTTATTGCAGTGTTAATGTAAGCCTACTTGTGTCAATAATAAAGGTTATTATTAAATTACACTCCAGACTCCGTGCCTTGTGGTGATGGTGAAAACGCTTTGGAGAGTCAGGTCGTCAGTCATTCAGTGCGGAACCTCCAGCTTCTGATATGCTCCTGTAGTCACGCATTAGATGGTCCAGTTGAGTTTCTGGTCCATGGTAACCCCAGCATGTTTGCCACTTCTCAACCCAGGCCTGAATGCTGTTCAGGTCGTTCTGCGTGGAGGAACTGACTGCTTAAATAACTGAGGGATTACGTATGGAATTGAAAACTGTTCAGTCATCAACATACTTCCCCACTTCTAGCCATATGATAGGGGAAATTGATGAAGCAGCTGAAAATGTTTTAGACCTCAGCTGACATTTAGAGATCAGGATGTTAACCCTGCCATTCTCTTTTTGTTTTAATGATAACTAATACAAATGCTAACTTCAGTTACTACACAAGAGTTTGCTTTAGACGATAATATTTCATCAGCCTTACCGGCAAAGTTCTGGTCAATCAGGACTCATCTGTACTTGACTTTTAAGTATTAAAGTCATGGGCAAGAATGTTAACCCTGCTCTGAATATCAGGATATTAATTAAGCAGGGAAATGACATTAAACAGATTATTTACCTGACAAAACAGTCTGATTTTGAAACACTGTTTTTCTATTTCAGGACTGGACCTCAGGTACAATCACCTTTAGAGTTTTAAGTCAGAAGGTCACATTAAAAACTGTGGGGCAATAATGCAATAACGTTTACAAACTATAAGCAGATGCCATATGATTAGACACTGTATGATTGTGTATTATGTCATAAGGTCTCCAGAACCAAAGCAACTAAAGGTGGCAACGCAAAGTAAATTATAGTCGCACAGTACAGAAGAGGCCCTTCAACCCATCAAATCGGCCCTGACAAATCGACACTAAATCAACACTAATCCCACTTCCCAGAACTTGGACCATAGCCTTGAATGCAATGACATCTCAAGTGCTCATCCGCGTACTTTCTAAAGGTTATGAGGTTTCCCACCTGTATACCCTCCCAGGTAGTGCATTCCAGACTCCCACCACCCTCTGGGTGAAACATTTTTTTCCTCATACCATCTCCTACAGCATTCAAATGACAGAATTACACAGTAGACACGTTAAAAACTCTTGACCTACCTACCTAATCCCATTTACCAGCACTTGGCCTTGAATGTCATGATGTGCCAAGTGCTCATCCAGGTCCTTTTTAAAGGATATGAGGCAACCCACCTCTCCCACCCAGTGCATTCCAGACCGACAACACCCTTCGGGTAAAAAAGCTTTTCCTCACATCCACTCTAAAGCTCTTGCCCCTTACCTTAAAATTATGCTCCTCGTTATTGACCTATCAACTAAGGGGAGCAGCTACTCTCTATCCACCCTCATAATCTTATACACCTCAATCAGGTCCTCCCTTAGCCTTCTCTGCTCTAAAGAAAACAACCCAAGCCTATCCAGCCTCTCTGCATAGTTCAAATAGTGGAATTCGCTTCCCCAGAGAGCAGTAGAGGCTGGGTCAGAGTATATTCACGGCTGAGGTGGACAAGCGGACTTTTGACCAAGGGAGTCAAGGGTTATGCGAGTCAAGCGCATGGTTAAAAGTCAAGGCAGAAAGTGGAGTTACGGCCACAATCATATTTTATTGATCTTACTGAATGGAGGGGCAGACTACTCCAAAATAACCTACTCCTACTTCATATGTCCGTAGGTAGCAGATAATACCGAGTTTGGGTTTAAAAGCCTTGGATTGTTGAGATGAGGAAAAAAAAAAGAGGCCAATGATTTCACAGTTTTGAAGTCCTTGAAAAGAATTGAGATAAAGCGTGATGAGTCTTTGGGGTAAATTTTATGATATAGTGCTCCTGCACCAGAAGTCTGCACGACAAGAACGCATGTTGAGAATTCAGGCATATATCAACAAGACATACATTGATGGCATGATGTTGGGGCAGCACGATGGTGCAGTGGTTAGCACTGCTGCCTGCAGCGCTTAAGACCCGGGTTCGATCATGGCCTAGGTCACTGTCTGTGTGGAGTTTGCACATTCTCCCCGTGTCTGCTTGGGTTTCACCCCCACAACCCAAAGATGTGCAGGTTAGGCGGATTAGCCACGCTAAATTGCCCCTTAATTGTAAAAAAAATAATTGGGTACGCAAAAATGTATTTTTTTATTTTTTTAAAAATCGATTAATTTTAATCGAAAGGAAGCATTGTAGGTTCTGAATTTTGAACAAGCACTCCAACTGACAAAGTCTGCTACATGATTCACCAAATCGTAAAATGGATCCCTTAATTTCAAAACAATGCGTCTGATGAGAAGTGTTTTTGAGGCAGTGCATTTGGAACACAGGTGAAGCAACGCTGCAAGTAATTGCTTAAATTATACATTCCCCTCAAGATTTGGCGGAGTAAGTTTTTTCAAAATTACATGGTTTGGTTCAATCATGCAGAATGCAACTGTCCAACTTACAATAAACTCGCCCACCAGTAGCTGGTCGATGGTTTGTCTGATCTCCGCCTTGGTTTGCATCTTGAGTTTGTTGTATTGACGTCGGGCAGCTTCTGCTACCCGTAGCTCCAGTTCTGACTGATAACCAAAGCCTTTGGAAGTGAAAAAAAATGAATCCATAATGTAATTCCAAGATATATTTGTGCTAGCTCTGGGCCTTCCTGCCTCAACCTGGCGAGACCGTGCAAATTAGAGCTATTTTACATGTCATTGATGGGCAGAATGCACTGTTCACTAGCCAGCAGGGATGTTCCAGCCCACCCGGTTGAGTCTTTATGGCGTGAATTTGTGCAGGTATTGAGGAACTTGGATCTGGTGGCTTGTGAGCCGAGAGGCTGCAAGGTGAGAAGTACCGTCCTAATAATTCCCACCAGGGTGCCGAGGGGAGTTCTACATGGAGGTGGGGCCAGGGGGGCTTGGGACTCGTTGACTGCTCTCCCCATATGGAGCCATTGAACCCAGGATTTCTCATAACAAAGTGAAAGTATTCTCATCTGTACCCCATACTATTTAAAGTCACGTAGTATCTCAGAAATACACATCCCTTATAAAAAAAGTGAAAGTGCCCTCTGTAACCCTAAACCCTGTCAGTCAATATGCCAAGTTTAAAGGTCGGCAAGATGAGAGTAATAGTTATCCCTTAAAGTGGTGGAAACCTTTGAAGTGGATTTCACAGTCAATTTCATTGCCCTTTAAAGCATAGAAATCTGTGTGTATGGGTAGAAGGCTAAAAGCTTTGAAGTGGATTGTTTACATTCAATTTCACATTCCATTGCCTGCTGAAAACTTCTTGATTGACAGGTTGAGGCAGTTTGAAAGGGGAGAATAATGTTGTTTATTTTTCTAGCTCTGCAGGGGTCCATTAACTGGGGGGGGGGGATTCCTAACTGCAGTTTTCTTATGACTCTGCCTCTTTGCTCTCAAGTGCTTCCTAGAAAGTGCAGCGACTGGTTTTCCCGCTGGCGTGAGCCCTTAGTCCCAGTTTGGAAAGATTGTGCCCCACTGTAACATAATTCTCTATCTGCCCATTTGAAAATATTTTTGAATTTACTTCTTTTCTTTCCTGACCTGAGGTGTGTACTTTGCCCTTGTAGAAGAAATCTGCAACTTTCTTGATAACTAGAGGGTTATAGATGATGTTCAGAGGCCGAGTGCTGACTTCCAATCTCCTCTCATAGTTACTCCGAGCAGGATTTTTCTCATAAATCATTTCAAAAACTGGTAGCATCTTACAGAGAGAACCAAAAGCTGTAAAATATAACAAGCAAAATTAGACAAATTGCAAAAAAAAGGTCACATCTTGGGCAATACGATGCTCACAGCTTTCGTCTAGCATTAGTGCTTTCTCCTTATCATGGAAATTGGCTATAATAGGACACGCTTTACTGAATACCAAGATGCAAAATTCTGGATAATGAAAACCCTCAGCAGCCCCAATACCCAGGCACTCCTAATGCTCCACCCATTAAAAATTGTGTTGAGTTTGTTAATCGAAGCCCTGTTGGTTTGTTTTGATTTGTGATTATGTTTGTTGTGTGAAAATATAAATGCCTCAATAAAAAAAAAATATTTTTTAAAAAAATCATTGTGAAGAACTAAAAAGAGAAAACCTAATATCAGCATGACAGAATTTTTGGTTTAAATTCATTTACTTCCAGGTCAGGGTCACATTAACTTTCTCCCCATACCCTTCCCTCAAGACAACTCTGGATGGGGCGCGTCCAAGTAGAAGCCTTCCTGGACTAGGCTTAAATTGGCCATGCCTGGTACCTAGTTCTTGATTGTAAGTGGCCTTCATCTATTTATTACTGAGAAACAAAAAGAAAGTGCTCCAGCATAATGCCTCACCTGGATGCACACCGGCTGCATCAGACAATGTCGAGCGCATACCCAATGTTTGAGATAAGCTTGCAGCATCTTTTTCCTATTAAAACAGAGAGGAGTCACACACAAATTAGATCCTCCAGAGTTATGTTTCCTCAGCTACAAATCTATTATTACCTTCAGATAAAACAACAGGAGTTAATTTAAATCAAATTAATTATGTCTTGCAGACGCACTTCACTTCTGTCCCCCAGGAAAAGCACACCAGTGGAAATACTGAGGAGGGCTATCTTTAAATAAAGCTCAAAATAAATGGAAACATTTCCACTTGTATTCTAACATCTGATCCTAGTCTGGTCATTCGATAACATCTTCTGGGCCAGTCCCTGGATATCAACCCAACATTGGCAGACCCAATATATGCAGCTACAACCCATGCAGTACAATAAAATCAATGTAAATGATCAAAAGAATAGTTTCTGGGACAACTGCATATATAACTGTCTTGTATTAATGCTTTTCTCAGCTAGCATTTTTAAAAGACAGCATGAGCCAATAAGTGCGCTAATCGTGCATTAACCAGTAACTTTCATCATATAGTGACT
The DNA here is from genome assembly GCF_902713615.1 of Scyliorhinus canicula. Lineage (NCBI taxonomy): Eukaryota > Metazoa > Chordata > Chondrichthyes > Carcharhiniformes > Scyliorhinidae > Scyliorhinus > Scyliorhinus canicula. Next base: position 112,416,161 of record NC_052161.1, on the reverse strand, counting down.
TTAGCATAATTAAGCAAGCTGAGACTTTTCAGAAAAGGAGGTGCAGAAACCAATAGGAGTGGGGAGGACAAATACAAGAGTCACAGATATGGTTATAAATTTAGGTGTAAGGAGGCTTTTGAAGACGAGCTGAGATAAGACAACAAAAGAGGAATTCAGGTCAGAATTCCAGACTACGGGGTTGAGATAGTCAAAGATGGGAGGGACAAGTTACTTTGTATTGATCAAAAGAAATTCAGGAATGGAGATACCCACGGATCCATGTGCACAAATCGTTGAAGGTGGCAGGGCAGGTTGAGAAAGTGACTCCGGAGACGTACAGGATTCTGGGCTTTATAAACAGTTATTGAGAACAACAGCAAGAAAGTTATGATAAAGCTGTCTAAAACACTAGTTTGGTCTCAACCGGAGTACTGTGTCCACTGTGGTCACCACACTTCAGGAAGGATGTGAAGGCAATGGAAAGGCTACAGAAAAGATTTACAAAAATTTACCAGTCCCAGGCATGTGGGGCCTCAGCAAGTGTTTAGGAGGCAGATTCAATTGTGGCTTTCCAACGGTTATAGGGTAACTATCTGAAGAGAAATAATTTCCAGGGTCACAGGGAAAAGACAGGGAAGTTATAAACTCCAGCACAGTCGACAATGTTGACACTTACCGGTTTGGGTGAGACAAGGACAGGGAATAAGGATCCCTGTGTAGCCATGTCTCGCAGGAACAAGCCTCCCAGCTGCACTGAGAGCAGTGAGGATTCTGTGCGAGGGGAGGATTCCACACCGATTTTCACACCTGAAAATGTCATAGAAAGTATTGAAATCACTTTCTCCCACCTCTGAATTATACAATGTTTCACAGCAACACATTTCTGCTCTTTCAGAACACCAAGAGGTTCCTCAATACCATAGAATAGACATACCATAGAATTTACAGTGCAGAAGGAGGCCATTCGGCCCATCGAGTCTGCACCGGCTCTTGGAAAGAGCACCCTACCCAAGGTCAATAACTCCACCCTATCCCCATAACCCAGTAACCCCACCCAACACTAAGGGCAATTTTGGACACCAAGGGCAATTTATCATGGCCAATCCAACTAACCTGCACATATTTGGACTGTGGGAGGAAACCGGAGCACCTGGAGGAAATCCACGCACACACGGGGAAGATGTGCAGACTCCGCACAGACAGTGACCCAAGCAGGAATCGAGCCTGGGACCCTGGAGCTGTGAAGCAATTGTGCTATCCACAATGCTACCGTGCTGGATGAGATGTTTGTCTGATATCCCAATGCATGACCAATCCTCCTGCTCCCCCAGTTTTCTATTCTGAGTTAATAAAATTTACTATTCTGAAAAATGTTAAAGGGATAGGAGAATTGATGGCACAAATAGAAGTACACAAGTATGATATATTTGCCATGGCGGAATAGTGGTGGTAATGCAAGACATGGTATAAATCAGGAAATTAGAGATGCATTAACAAGGGTAATACAGTAATCATGGGGGATTTCAATGTATATATAGGTCGGAGAAATCTAATTAGCAGTAATGCTGTGGAGGATGAATCGCTGGAATATATACACAACGGTTTTCTAGAACAGTATGTTGAGGAACCAACTAGAAAATGGGCTATTTTTGATCTTGTATAGCTTGGAGAAATTATTATTATTATAGTCTCATTATAAAAGTGTCTTCAGGGAAGAGATTATATATGACAGAATTTTATATCAAGTTTAAAAGTGGGCGGCAGTGGTTATCACTGCTGCTGGGCGCTGAGGATCTGGGCTCAATCCCAGCCCCGGGACAGTCTGTGTGGAGTTTGCATATTCTCCCCGTATCTGCGTGGATTCACTGCCTCAACCCAAGGATGTGCAGATTAGATGGGTTGGCCGAACTAAATTGCTTCTTAATTGGAAAAAAATAATTGGGTACTCTAAATTTGTAAAATAAGGAAAAAAAAAGTTTGAAAGTGATGCAATTCAATATGAAACTAGAGTCTTAAATCTAAACAAAGGAAACTACGAAGGTATGAGAGGCAAATTGACTGCGGTAGATTGGAAAACTGCTTTAATAGATATAATGGTGGGCAGGCAACGGCTAGCATTTAAATAATTAATATATGGTTTCCAGCAAATTTACATTCCTTTGAGGCACAAAATCCCAGTATGAAAGGTGATCCAACCATGGCTAACAAGAGAAGTTAAAGACTGCATTAGACTAAAGGATGAGGCTCATAAGGTTGCCATGAACATAGTACCTGAGGAGTGGGAGTATTTTAGAATTTAGCAAAGGAGAACCAAGAAGCTGATAAAGAGAAAGTAGAATATGAAAGTAAATTAGCAAAAAACAAAAACGGACTGCAAAAGCTTCAATAGGTATGTAAAAGGGAAAAGATCAGCAAAGTCAAGTGTTGGCCCACTACAGACATAGACAGGAGAATTTATAATGGGGAATTAGAAAAGGCAGATCAACTAAACAAAGATTCTGGGTCTATTTTCATGGAAGATGATGCAAAATACCTCAGAAACATTAGAGAACCAAGGGACTAGCAAGAATGAGGAATTGAAGCGAACTCAATTTGATAAAACGGTAGTACTGGAGAAATTAACGGAACTGAAAGTTAATGAATCCCCAGGACCTGATGGCCAAATCCCAGAATGTTGAAAGAGCTAGCTGGAGAGATATTGCATACACTGGTGGTCATCTTCCAAAAGTCTATAGATTCTGGAATAGTTTCTGCAGTTTGGAAGGTGGCAAATGTCACCGCGTTATTTTGGAAAGTATGAAGAAAGAACACAAGTACTACAGACTTGTTAGCCTGACGTCGGTAGTAGGGCAAATGCTAGAATCTATCATAAATGGTGTGATAATTGGACACTTAAAAAATAATGGTAGGATTGGGCAGAGCCAACATGGATTTATGAATGGGAAATCCATTCGGGTTTTTTGTGGATGTAACTAACAGAACAGCTATGGGGGGGGGGGAGTGAATGTGGTGTATTTGGATTTTCTGAAGACTTTCAATAAGGTCCCATGCAAGATGTTAGCAAGCAAAATTAGAGCACATGAGATTTGGTGCATTGAGAACTGGTTATCAGGCAGAAAACAGAGTATGGTTAAATGGGTATTCTTAGGTTGGCAGGTTGTAACTAGTGGGTACCGCAAGGGTCAGTGCTTGGGCTCCAGCTATTCACAAGATATACTATGATTTGGATGTGGCAACCAATTGTAATATTTCCAAGTTTGATGACAGAAAACTAGGTGGGAATGTGGGTTGTGAGGTGGATGCAAAGAAGCTTCAAGGGAGCTTAGACAGGCTAAGTGAGTGGGCAAGAACACGGCAGGTGGAATATAAATGTGGAAAAATGTGACGTTATCCACTTTGGTCGAGAAAACAGAAAGGCAGAATGAGTTCAGGATGGGAATCGAGCGATATGGACAGGTATCAATGATCGGCGCAGACATGGAGGGCCTGTTCCTGTGTACTGTTCTTTGTTGGTGTCCAAAGAAACCTGGGTCCGCTTGTTCATAGGTCACTGAAAGCTAACATGGAAGTGCAGCAAGCAATTAGAAAAATAAATTATATGTTGGGTGTTATTGCAAGAGAATTTGAGTACAGGAGTAATGGAATTTTGATACAATTGTATGGAGCTTTGGTGAGACCATACCTGGAGAGTTGTGTATAGTTTTAGTCTGCCTATCTAAGAAAATATATATTTGCCATAGAGGGAATGCAACAAATGTTGCAGACGGATTCCTGGGGTGGCGGACTTGTCCAATGCGAACAGATTGAGGAGACCGGACCTATATTCACCACAGTTTAGAAGAAGGGAAGGCATTACAAAATTCGTACAGCACTCAACAGGTTAGATGCCGAAAAGTTGTTTCCCTTGGCTGGAGGAGGCTCAAAAACAATGGGACTCAGTCTCAGAATAAGACGTAGGCCATTTAGGACTGAGATGAGGAGGAATTTCTTTACTCACTCAGAGTGGCAAATCTTTGGAATACTCTACCCTCAAGGGCTGTGGAGGTTCTGTCATTGAGTATATTCAAGGCACAGGTCAACAGATTTCTACATGTCAAAGGTATCAAGAGATATGGGGATAGCGCAGGAAAATGGTGTTGAGGTAGAAGATCACCTATGATCCAGTTGAATGGTGGAGCAAAAGCTGGAGAAGCCGCTTGGCCTTTTCCTGCTCCTACTTCCTATATTCTTATTCTTTGGTAATATGGATTAATGGCCTTTACTCCAGAATTAGTGAAATTTATGTAGCCTGCAATATTTTAACAAAAGTATCGTTTAGCTGTAATTGTTTTCCCTTTCTACTACCGTCCACAAGCTTTAAAACTCAAGCTTGGTACCACATACGCACAACTTTTACCTCATCCGGTCGTCCCTCCTGCTTTACTGATATTGTTTGTGGTGCTCTACACCAGGAAAGTTGATACTTCAAAAAGGATGCACCATAAATAAAGGGAGATGGCTCTCGGAAATCTCTCCAACCCAAGCATCTTTGTAAATTACCTGAAAACTCCAGTTCCACAAAAGTTGTCTCTGTCTCACCAAGACTCATTTCCTTGTCATGTTTGAGCAAACTGACAGTCCCACTTTGTAGCAGAAAGTTCAGTTTAACAAACACATGGTCCCTCCTTGTGAATGTGTTCATATTTGATGTGTCAGTCATAGTGTCAAAGATCTCATCAGCGTCTGCCAAACAATAAAAAAAGTTGGCCACTGAATTTCTGAAGATAAACTATATAATATAATACGTAACCAATTATCTCACGGTACATTACTTACAATTTTCCAGCCTGGTGATCGGCATATTAAAAGGATTTAGACTTTACAAACATCAACAGTGTATAATAAATTCTAATTAGTCGTGGTCACTCTTAAGAGAATCCAATTCACTCCACAAGCATCTTGCAAGGGTATATTCACACTGAATTGAAAGTGAATTGGTAACAAATTTGGCACAGATATCAAGCTTGGTATCACATAAGCACAACTTTTACCTTATCCTTTCTTCCCTCTTACATTTAGTGATGATGTCTGTGGTGCCCTATACAAGGTTATATACTATACTAGGCCATCAAGGTTGCAGTTATACTGTAATAAGGCAGCCTGTGTTTCATTTTTAAATGAGCTGGGTAAGCGGGGGCTCAGAAACACACCAATGCCCTGCTTCAATAAAAAGCAGACTTTTCCAGATTTACAAACAGAACATTCAAACCCATGACCACTGCCATTTAGAAGGACACGGGTAGCAGGTGCCTGGGAACACCATCACCTGGAAGTTCCCCTCCAAGCCACTCAGCATCATAACATGGAAATACATCGGCGTTCTTTCATTGTTGCTGCACCAAAATCCTGGAACTCCCTCCCTAACAGCAGGGTGTATGCCGACACCTCTGGGACTGCAGTGGTTCAAGAAGGCAACTCACCACCACCTTCTCAAGGGCAAATAGGGATGGGCAATAAATGCTGGCCTCGCCAGTGACGTCCACATCCATGAATGAATAAAAATATAAAAAGTTATGCGTTGTTTTTCACGAGAGCTGTGGTTAATTCCAAACAATTGTAAAATGTACAATTCTTCAGAAAAGACTAATTGTAACAGAATGTCTCCAAATCTCTGCCCTTGGAAAAGGAACATCATGCTGTCTCACCTCAAGTGCAATTTAAATGGTTATTACGCACGTCATTTAGCTTGTGCAAGGGGAACATGCGTTCAACTAACTAGTACCAGAATAATTACACTAATAATGACCCAAAATTGGGTAATACAAAGTAAAATTGAACAGCAGCAGCTGTCACAGATATCCAGTGACGATGTAATGGGGTATTCCGATCTCTAATCAAGTTTTAGGATGGACCGGTAGAGGAACACCCCCCACCAACACTCACTGTCCCTAGGGTAATAGCTGTTAAATGCAGCAAGAAGATTTTTTTGTTATTTCATGGTGGGATATGAGCATTGCTTATCCCCAACTGCCCTTGAACTGAGCGGCTTGCTAGGCCATTTCAGAGGCCAGTTAAGAGTCAACCACATTGCTGTGGGTCTGGAGTCACATGTAGGCCACACCGGGTCAGGACAGAATATTACCTTCCCTAAAGGACAGATGAGTTTTCACGACAATCAACATCAGTCGCATGGTCACTATTATTGAACCACTTTTTAATTCCAGATTTTATTAATTGAATTTAAATTCCACCTTTTGCCTTGCACAGCAAGGTAACAAGACAGGGAAATTCTCGAATTCAATATCCACTCTGAACTCAGCCAATCTCACCTGGGATAGGAACAGATGCAACATTTAGTCTCAGCAAACTGGGTTCGGGAGAAGATCGATTCCTTACTCTTGATTACTATTGTTACACAGACATATTGTAATTCAAATTTAATATTTGACATAATCTGCGGGACATACCTTTTAAAAAGGGGTAATTCCAACTTTTAAAACAAAAGACACTTATTTAAGATGACTGCCAGAAGTTACCTGACTTTCTGGAAATTTCCAATGCGGATTATAACTCAGGCACCTCCAGGTACTCCTGTGGAATTCAACACCTGCTGATGTCAAGGATTACTTCAAAGATGGACTAAAGCTCCCACTATTTGCATTACTATAAAAGCCACACTTTGTTCTGAAAGGCTGGAGACAGAGCCTACAGAGACAATGGTCATCTTGGAGGTGTTGATATGTTCCTCCCAGCACATTAAATGATAGAATGAGTCAAACAGAGGGATTTGGAGAATAAAACTTAATCACCTAAACCACAACACAATAGCCACAGTCTATCCAGACATGAGATAATCAATTACCTTCTGTGGAATATTCAACCATTATGGAGGGAGAGAGGGGGCGCAGGGAGAGAGGGGGGGGGGCGCGCAGGGAGAGAGGGGGGGCGCAGGGAGAGAGGGGGGGCGCGCAGGGAGAGAGGGGGGGGGGCGCAGGGAGAGAGGGGGGGCGCAGGGAGAGAGGGGGGCGAAAGGAGAGAGGGGGGGCCGCAGGGAGAGAGGGGGGCCGCAGGGAGAGGGGGGGGGCCGCAGGGAGAGAGGGGGGCCGCAGGGAGAGAGGGGGCCGCAGGGAGAGAGGGGGCCGCAGGGAGAGAGGGGGGGCGCAGGGAGAGAGGGGGGGCGCAGGGAGAGAGGGGGCGCAGGGAGAGAGAGGGGGCGCAGAGAGAGAGAGGGGGCGCAGAGAGAGAGAGGGGGCGCAGAGAGAGAGAGGGGGCGCAGAGAGAGAGAGGGGGCGCAGAGAGAGAGGGGGCGCAGAGAGAGAGGGGGCGCAGAGAGAGAGGGGGCGCAGAGAGAGAGGGGGCGCAGAGAGAGAGGGGGCGCAGAGAGAGAGGGGGCGCAGAGAGAGAGGGGGCGCAGAGAGAGAGGGGGCGCAGAGAGAGAGGGGGCGCAGAGAGAGAGGGGGGCGCAGAGAGAGAGGGGGCGCAGAGAGAGAGGGGGCGCAGAGAGAGAGGGGGCGCAGAGAGAGAGGGGGCGCAGAGAGAGAGGGGGCGCAGAGAGAGAGGGGGCGCAGAGAGAGAGGGGGCGCAGAGAGAGAGGGGGCGCAGAGAGAGAGGGGGCGCAGAGAGAGAGGGGGCGCAGAGAGAGAGGGGGCGCAGAGAGAGAGGGGGCGCAGAGAGAGAGGGGGGCGCAGAGAGAGAGGGGGGCGCAGAGAGAGGGGGGCGCAGAGAGAGAGGGGGCGCAGAGAGAGAGGGGGCGCAGAGAGAGAGGGGGCGCAGAGAGAGAGGGGGCGCAGAGAGAGAGGGGGCGCAGAGAGAGAGGGGGCGCAGAGAGAGAGGGGGCGCAGAGAGAGAGGGGGCGCAGAGAGAGAGGGGGCGCAGAGAGAGAGGGGGGCGCAGAGAGAGAGGGGGCGCAGAGAGAGAGGGGGCGCAGAGAGAGAGGGGGCGCAGAGAGAGAGGGGCGCAGAGAGAGAGGGGCGCAGAGAGAGAGGGACGCAGAGAGAGAGGGACGCAGAGAGAGAGGGGCGCAGAGAGAGAGGGGCGCAGAGAGAGAGGGGCGCAGAGAGAGAGGGGCGCAGAGAGAGAGGGGGCGCAGAGAGAGAGGGGGCGCAGAGAGAGAGGGGGCGCAGAGAGAGAGGACAATTTGGCCCCTAAGGTCACTACTGAAAAATGTCTCCTTGAGAGATACCACATAGCATCTGTCATCTGTGGAGGTGTAGTTCAGCAAGGGGGAGGAAAGGGGAGAAGATTGATTGAAAAATGTAAAGACCACAATAATATCATCTCCTCTATAACAGGTCTTATGTCTTGATCTTTGGGAATCAGCACTGGAGGCTCAGTATTCCGAGAATCACAAATCCAGAAATACAGTCAAAGAGTACCGCGTGTTGGCAGGAAAGTGGAGTTGAGGCCATAATGAGATCAGCCATGATCTTATCAAATGGTGGGGCAGGCCTGGAGGGCTGAATGGCCTACTTTTAAATTTGTACTCTCAGCCTGATGTCTTTGCACATCAGATTGAGCAAAGGCTGATAGAATCATTCGCAGCCTTTGAGGTCATCTTAATAATCCTCAGACCTCCAGATTTCGGGATTTATGTAACTATTGCATGTCAGAGAATACGACATTTTAAATATGTTTCAGACAATTCAGACCATGAACTAGCAGACAGATCTGCAAGTGCTGGCTCTTGACTGAGCATTACTGAACTGCTTTCCTGCCTGTCTGGAGTGAAGACAAAATCCACCTTTTGTCTCAGGAGCTTACAAGGGATCCTGAAGACCATAAGCTTTGTGGAATTCACATTAATTAGCTAGATTCAATCTGATCTAAAAAAATCTTCGTTACTAGTGGCAGAAAGCACCATTTCAAAGGTGAAAATGTGATTGCGAATTGAGTTAGATACCATTGCTGGGGAGACACATTTCGTTAGATTAAGTGTAACATTAATTCATTCTCAAAATTCCAGCAGAAAGCAAGATCAACTCAAACTACACCATCAGTTACTCAGGTGCCCATTTTGAAGGAATTGCACCAATAGAAGACTCGTCATACCTAGCTCCTCTTCTGAATTCCACCGCTGCTGCTCCTCAGCTGTGAGACCTTCTATAGTCACATTCTGTTCCATTTGCTGAGGATTCTGGGAGTAGCCGTACCAGCCGCCCCATCCAGGGAACCACGACTGTAGGTATTGGATCATGCCACTGCGATTTCCGTGCATACTCTCTGAGCGTGAGGAGGAACCCAGAGATTCTGATGGTGGCTCACGCAGGCTCTATCAGAATGGTCAAAAAAAGGCATGTTTAAACCTCTGGTGATTTCCAAAGAGAATTTAAAGCAGCCCTAAAATGATGAACAATTGCATAATTGGTACGGAAGGCAACTTTAATTTTTTTAATATGCCATAATCACAAACTGTATCCCACTCATCAGCCATTCTAAGAAATGCTTCAACCCACTGCACCATCACTCCCCATAGGCTGCACTCCCAATTTCAAATCTGCAAGTCCCAGTAGCTTTCAGGTTAAGGCCTGGCATTGTTGTCTCTGGGACTAATATGTCTATTAAAACTATGTTCTAGTTTGAACAGTTTATTCCACTTGTTATATACATTCCCCTTCTTTCATTGTCTGGACAGCAAGGAGAAAAGGCACAATGTCAACTTGGCAACATCCCACAATCACCCACAACCGGATGATCAGAGAAACACAGAGTATACATATCAAGCCTCATGTAGTTAAGGCAGCAGCCAGGTAACCCTGCGTCCAAGCTTTAGTAATATTACACTAACCAGTTGCTCAGTGTACAAGAGACCTAGGCTGCTGCACATACTTTGCGCCTCTATTCCCAACCTCTAGGAGGCAGGCATTCTTCTCACTAGTTGGTGAAACTTCAGTGGCAGCACTGTTTTACCTAGAGAATCCATCAAAATTAACAGCCTGCAGAACACGATGCTGATGAATCTAACCTGTTTTTTGTGATTGCCCAATTTCTACTCATAGGACAAAATCACTTATCTATGACCAAAGAGCTTAGGCACAGATCAAAAAAGCCTGAAGGCTATCAAGAGCACTACTCAATATCACTGGAATAAACTGCAGAGTTTACCACCATTGATAACCGTCCTGATGCTTGGCTCACTGAGGCAGGGTTATTTCCGGCAAAGTGGGAAGTACCCAAAATAAGTCTGCCCCTCCAAGATTCATTAGTGAAGCAGGCTGGTTGGTCAATTATCAACAGTGCTCTGTAACACTGGGAACCTCCATGGCTTAAGTATTAGATTCACTCAATAACATGATCTTGATTTTCATCATACATGTATCATCCTGGAACCACTTCCAATTGACAAGAGTCCGCAACGTAGCATTGGATGGATAGGGTTTGTTACTTCCCTTTTTATTATATATTGGTTTAATCCCAAAACACTAATTGTGCAGAAAGAATATTTACTCCCAAACCCTGACCTCTGCAAGTATATCTTGCTTCTTGAACCGTTCATATACAATCTCTCGCAGGATTTTCAACTCTTCAAAGGTCTGTTCATCCTCAATTCGCTCCAACACCTGTTAATTAAAAGCAGCACAATATCAAACTACATTAGTCAGTGAGAGACGCGAGGGATAGAGCAGAAGTATGATTTCCCCATAGCTTTCCTGGATTATTCCTACTTTTATTACCAAATATAAAATGAAGCATTTCATCAAATTAACAATGTCACAAATTGCAAACCATAAAAGCAATTTTTTGGAAAACAAAGATCCTGCAAAGCGCACCTCAAAGGATCCTCACTAGCAGTGCTATGTGCAAAGACAGGACATTTCCACTGGTCCTTCAGCAGCACTCAACAGAAACGTGTCAGCACTGCACTGCTGGTAACAAGCAGAATGCCCTTCCTCCTTTTCTTTGACCCAACATGATCGGCTCACATTCCATAAAAACCCAACCGATTGAGCTCCCAATATTCATTGTAAATGTGCTGGCCAAATCCCCCCAGTATCCCCAATTTATACACTAAGAAAACGCACATTCCCAATGGAAACAGAAACTAATCCTAACCCGCAACTCCACCTCCTCTTCCCCCCACCACGAGCAAACCCTCTGCTTGACATACAAGCCTCACCTCCCCTCCAAACAAACCAATATGTCCTGCAAGCATCCCCCACGCACACACTCATACATTAACTCTGTCCCTGAATTCCTAAAATATTGGTGCTGTTAAACTATTGAATGAATCAGAAATTTCCAGCTAAGGTTGCATCACCTCATCTTCAAAAGAATTCAGATTTCCTTTCAGCTTATGATGGTATTTATCTGTATACAGCACAGCATCTCTTGCTCGTTGCAATACAAACATCCAGTTTAATCGTCTCCTCTGCTCGCGAATCGCAGCGAGATTTGCATTCAGGGCAAAATTCCACCACTCACGTGAACTATTTAGAAGGAAAAATTAATGTGTAGAATATAATTTTCCAAATCAAAATCTTTTATCAAGAAGTCCTACAGAATGAATTCCACTTATGCATACGTAAAATGAACAGTTGATCTCCTGCGACACTGCACATAAGGAGTAGAATGTTGACTTTGGATGATAGTGCAAAATGGACATGATCAGATCTTCAATGGAAATGGAAATCAATTGATATTTATAATGGGGGTTGATCTGATATCACCAGTTTCACACTACTCCCCAAAGCAAAATTATAACTCCCTCCTGGGAGTCAAGACCAAGTGTAGCTTTCAGATAATGCAGGCTTAGAGAGGAAAGCGTGCCAGAATGTGCAAATGAAAAGCCAAACAACGCTGTTGTTATTTTATGCTTTAAATTACCATGACCACATTTATAACACAAACTGCCTTTGCAAACAAATCATATTGCAACAATGGCAATATCACAGAGGCAATTTCCACTATAATCGTGGCTATAGGAATTTCTATGAAGAAATTATGGCAAGAACATGCAGACTCAAGATAGAATAGGTTGGATTATAAAAAGCTGAATCCTTCAGTGAGATGAATCAGTCAATTAGACCCCCATTCTGAACAGCACAGATCTACTCAGAAGTACTGCAGGCAATGTGTGGTATGTTTTGAGGTCAGCTATAAGCCAGTCAACATCAGGCACGACTAGTGCTCTTCATAACCTACCCAGCTTGAAATAGCTGCCAACATGGGATTCAAATAAAAACTGGAATGTAGAATAATCTTCGTAAGTGACTACTTACCATTTAAATTCCTCCAGTCATTGTTCACTACTTTTCTTTCTTCTCCCAAAGATGCAAAACTCACACTGGAGTACAGTCCTATGGCACCATTTGCTGTCCAGAATGAGTACCTTTTTATGTATGCATCTAGATTATGGGTGTCAGAAGACTGTTTGACTGTGGGGGCATCAAAGCCAAGCCCAATCCAGGCGTCGTCTGACATCCACACACTGCAGGAATCAATGGATACCAGTCAGGAACACAAACCCCGAGTGATCTACCCCACTGCAAGCCCATGGCAACTAAGGCCAATTTTAAATACTTAAGACTGCTGAGATCAATTAACTCAACACAGTCTGGCTACTGAAACTTGTACCTTCCTGGTCTTTGGACCAGAAATTGGACCCAGTACGGCAGTAATATGTTTTTATTCACTGAGCTATCAGAGAAGACGCGCAAGATAATGCTTGCAATAATGTTTTAGGGCAGCACGGTTGCTCAGTGGGTTAGCACTGCTGCCTCAGTGCCATGGTCCTGGGTTCGATTCTGATCTTGGGTGACTGTGTGGAGTTGGCACTTACTTCCCGGTGTCTGCGTGGGTTTCCTCTGGGTGCTCCGGTTTCCTCCCACAGTCCAAAGAGGTGCTGGTTAGGTTGGTAGGTCAGCTGAATTGCCCTTTAGTGTCCAAAAGGTTAGCTGGGTTACTGGGATAAGGTGGGAACATGGCCAGGTGGGTGCACTTTCAGAGGGTTGGTGCAGACTTGATGGGCTGAAAGGCCTTCTGCACTATAGTTATTCTATGAAATGTGTAGTTTTACGATGCTAATCAGATTGACCCAAATGAAAGGTGCCATCAGTTCATTACACCATACTTTCCCACAGACTTTCAATGGTTATTTTGGTACAATCTACAAGGGACCTGGAATGCGTGTGAACAGATCAGGCAACTGTGCATCTCCATAATTAGACAGATTGAAGAATCCTTACTAAGGGACGCAGTCCAAACTAGGAAGTATCAGCTAACTAGTTAATTTAAAGCCGGAAAGCATGGTGGCGCAGTGGTTAGCGCTGCTGCCTTTTGGCAACGAGGTCCCAGGTTCGATCACGGCTCTGGGTCACTGTCCGTGTGGAGTTTGCACATTCTCCCCGTGTTTGCATGGGTTTCGCCCCCCCACAACCCAAAGATGTGCAGATTAGGTGGATTGGCCATGCTAAATTGCCACTTGTTTGGAAAAAAATAATTTGGTACTCTAAATTTATAGAAAGAAATTCAATGCCTAGTCATGTATAGAAACTGGAATAAAGAGAGGACAAGAAAGATGGAATGGAGAGAGAGAGAATTAAGAGACTGGGTAAAAATGTAATAAAAAGGAAAATATTTAAAATCTCCAATGATAATTAGAAACTGAAACAATGGGACTTCACACCTGTAAAAGCTAATTTTCTGCAGCAGAAAGATTGTTCAGCAGTAATTAAGACTTACTGTACAGCTAAAACATTATTAATGCTGAAATGGACACGCCCTAACTTATTCTGCCGATTGTACTGGCTATCTAGCGGATAAATACAGCAAATTCAAGTTTCTTGGCAAGCTACTGGAATAGGAAAGCATCTGAAGAGGGAGAACTGCCAGATGCTGCTGTGCTCTTTACACTTTAAAAGCTGAGAGGCTGACAGCCTCACTGTTATATTTACTGCCGCTCCAGACCACCTTTTAAAATTTCATTACACATTAAGAATTGAAAGCGCTGCAATTTACATGGCGATGAAAGGGGTTTTGAACAGATTTTCAACATCATCGTTGTTGTTTGGAGAGCAAATAGCTGTATGCAGGAGCAGATTGTAACAATTGTAACAAGGCGCAACACAATTCTATAAACCACAAGAGAAAAGGCTCGACTGTCTATTGAAATCACAGAGGCTCCTACAGTAAATTACAACCTTGAAAATGCTTGGATGCTACATTTCCCACAGTGTAGCTTGCATTTAAGGAGGACTGCATTTAATTGAACAGCATGTTTTTTTGTATTCATTTTCTTGGGACAACGAAGCAGTATCCAACTAGTCTTGCTCATGCTTTCAAGCATCTACGCATAGATCACCACTGAAGCCAATCTAGATGTGAAGATCAATAAATTCCCTCCCTAGGTGAACAAGATCACACTAACAAATGAAATGGTGGAAGCAGTGAAATAAGTCTATTCACTTTACTTACAGAAGTCAAAATAAATATTAATCAGAAGAGAGATTTACTTTGATTTAATGGGAACCTTTGGCCTCCATTTTCTTAGTTGGAGCTGTCGCTCTTTCCTTTCCATTTCTTTCAGGAATGTCATCAGTTGCTGGTACTGTACCTGGGCGCAAAAGAGAGGTGCACTAAAGTGAGCAACCAGTTAAAAATATATATCCATGGTCAGCATGTGGCGCAGTGGTTAGCACTGGGACTGCGGCGCTGAGGACCCGGGTTCGAATCCCAGCCCTGCATCACGGTCCGTGTGGAGTTTGCAAATTCTCCCCATGTCTGCGTGGGTTTCACCCCCACAACCCAAAATGTGCAGGATTGGTGGATTGGCCACAATAAATTGCCCCTTAATTGGAAAAAAAATAATTGGGTATTCTAAATTTTTTTTAAAATCTATATCCGAAGAGACAAAAGATATGTCCATAAAGACAGAAAGCGGAACACCATTCACAATCTACAACTGATTTTTTTTTTAAAAAAACACCAGATTGTACTTCACATGAAATGTAGATGATTATTACCAGGGTTTATAATTAAAAACTTATTACTAGTAGCATCTTTAATCTCCCAAAGTCCTTAGCAGGACTGATATCAAACAAAATTTGACACTGAGATATTAGGGCAGGTAACCAAACGTTTAGTCAAAACACAGGTTTTAAGAAGCCTCTTAAAGGGGGATAGAGAGAAGTGAACAAAAAATCCACAGCTTAGGAGCTTGGTAGCTGAAGGTACAACTGCCAATGGTACAATGATTAAAATTGGGGATGTGCAAGATGTGAGAACTGGAGGAACACACACATCTCAGCGAATTATAGGGCTGGAGATGCAGGGAGGGACGAGGCCTTGAAAGGATTTATAAACAAGGGTGAAAATTTTACAATTGAGACATTGCTCAACCGAGAACCAGTGTAGGTCAGCAAGTACAGAGGTGAAGATGAATGGGGCTGGAGTTAAGGGCAGCAAAGCTTTGGATTTGTTTAAGTTTATGGAAGATGAGAAACTGGTGAGCAATACAAATAGTCAAGATTGAATATAACAAAGGCATTGTTGAGAGCTTTAGCAGATGAGTGGATGCAGGTACAAAGTCAAGCAATTTCATGTAAGTACAATTAGGTGCACTTAGTGATGGAAATTTCTACTTTTCCAGTACTGGCTGACAGACAAGCACTCTGAAAAATTTAGAGCCATGAAGAGGTCAAGAGAAACGGTTGTGAGCCGATCTGGGAGTCATCAGTGCTTATATGCAAAACAGAATAATATTAATCTTTATTAGTGGGGGGGCAGGGGGGAGGTTATCAGGGAACCACAGATAATGGTGCAGGAGTGAAAAGAGAAACCATTGCAGGTGATTCTCGGTGTCCCACTGGATTGTAAAGAATGGGAATCAGGTGGGTGCAGTTGTACCCAGCTGGATGGCAGAGGAGAGGCACTGGAGAAGGATTGTTTGGTCAACCTCGTCAATGGTTGGCGACAGGTCAAGAAAGAGGAGGAGAGGTAGCTCACCTTTGTCAGTCACATGGGATGTCATTTGTGGCTTTGGTTAGAGGTGTTTCAGTACCGTAGCAGGGCAGAAAACCTGATTGGAGCCATTTAAAAATATTGAGCTCCAGAAAAATTAAGCACAGATTTGGGTGGTGTCAGAACGTTCTAGGACCTTGAAAAGAAAGGGGCACCCTGCAGAGAGCAGGGTGGCTTCATGGGCTGATCTTTAGATTGGACGTTAATAATGGTAGATTTGAAGGTTAGGAGAGATACTGTGACAGTATCTGTGGGGAGAGAACTATTAACATCAGCTACCGCGGAGGTCATCAATCAAATTAGGGTAGTCAGTGGTTAATTGGAAATAATAATAATCTTTATTGTCACAAGTAGGCTTACATTATGAAGTTATTGTGAAAGCCCCTAATCGCCACATTCCGGCACCTGTTCAGGTACACACGGAGATTTCAGAATGTCCAAATGACCTAACAGCACGCCTATCGGGGCTTGTGGGAGGAAACCGGAGCACCTGATGGAAACCCACGCAGACACAGGGAGAACGTGCAGACTCCGCACAAAGTTGGGAATCGAACCTGGGACCCTGGCGCTGTGAAGCAACAGTGCTAACCACTGGGATGGTACGTGCACAGTGGTTAGCATTGCTGCCTGCGACGTTGAGGACCTGGGTTCGAATCCCAGCCCTGGGTCACTGTCTGTGTGGAGTTTGCACATTCTCCCCATCTCTGCATTGGTTTCGCCCCACAACCCAAAGATGTGCAGGCTAGGTGAATTTGCCACACTAAATTGCTCTTTAATTGGAAAAAAAATTAATTGGGTTTTAAACAGTGCTAACCACTGCGCTACCGTCCTGCCAAATAGAGTAGAGAATGCTGGATCTCACACATGAAGGGAGATAGCAAAAAAAACTAAAGAAATAGGCAAGTTCAGGGTAATGCACTGGAGATCTTCACAGGAACTTTAGCCTGGTGGGTAGCTGAACAGATGGTCTCGACCTTAGAAACAAAGAATCCTATGAGTTATAAATGATTTGGAGGAAAATGTAACTGGTCTGATTAGTAAGTTTGCAGACGACACAAAGGTTGGTGGAATTGCGGATAGTGATGAGGACTATCAGAGGATACAGCAGAATTTAGATGGTTTGGAGACTTGGGGGGGTGGCAGATGGAGTTTAATCTGGACAGATGTGAGGTAATGCATTTCGGAAGGTCTAAACCAGGTAGGGAATATACAGTGAATGGTAGAACCCTCAAGAGTATTGGCAGTCAGAGAGATCTAGGTGTATAGGTCCACAGGTCACTGAAAGGGGCAACACAGGTGGAGAAGGTAGTCAAGAAGGCATACGGCATGCTTGCCTTCATTGGCCAGGGCACTGAGTATAAGAATTGGCAAGTCATGTTGCAGCTGTATAGAACCTTAGTTAGACCACACTTGGGGTAAAGTGGTCAATTCTGGTCGCCACACTACCAGAAGGATAGGGTGCAGAAGAGATTTACCAGGATGTTGCCTGGTATGGAGGGCATTAGCTATGAGGAGAGGTTGAATAAACTCAGTTTGTTCTCACTGGAACGATGGAGGTTGAGGGGCGACCTGATAGAGGTCGACAAAATTATGAGGAGCATAGACAGAGTGGATAGTCAGAGACTTTTTCCCAGGGTAAAGGGGTCAATTAATGGAGGGGGGCATAGGTTTAAGGTGCGAGGGACAAGGTTTAGTGGAGATGTACGAGGCAAGTTTTTTTTTTTTTACACAGACGGTAGTGGATACCTGGAACACGATGCTGGAGGAGGTGGTGGAAGCAGGGATGATAGTGACATTTAAGGGGCATCTTGACAAATACATGAGTAGGATGGGAATAGAGGGATACGGACCCAGGAAGTGTAGAAGATTTTAGTTTAGATGGGCAGCATGGTTGACACAGGCTTGGAGGGCCGAAGGGCCTGTTCCTGTGCTGTACTTTTCTTTGTTCTTTTAACCCCTCCTAACCTTTTCTGGTCACTAAGGGAAATTTATCATGGCCAATCACCTAACCTGCACGTCTTTGGACTGTGAGAGGAACTCAGACCCCAGGAGGAAACCCACGCACACATGGGGAGAATGTGCAGACTCCGCACAGACAGTGACCTGGCAAGGAATTGAAACTGGGACCTGGTGCTGTGAAGCCACAGTCCTATCCACTTGTGCTACCCAGATTGAATTGCCATTTTAAGGGCTGTGTATCAATGATGCTCCTGCTAGTTACACAGTGTTACATCAAGATCTAAGAGCCATATTTCTCCATCTTTACTGCTCAGAATAGAAGCAGTAACAAAGCACAGACTGATTGCCTTGCCAATGAATATTTTACCCAGTGTCGTAAACTTCATATACCTCCCCAATCTCTGAAGTTTGTGACTTACCTCTGATAGTTTTAATGGAATTGTCTTCAGTTTGACATCGCACTCAATGCGTGGAGTGTTTCGAGAGCGCAGGGGTTCTTTGGTTCCATTCCTCTTTAACAGCGCGGAGGCACAGACCGGTTCCAGTATGTATTTGTGGTCTCGATTGTCCAGGAAATAATCCATTGCTTCCTGGAAAGTCAAAATTATGCACAAGGTGTGACTGTATTAATTACTTTATTCCAATATCATTCAGACATTAGTAACTGGATTTCTTATCAAAGTATATTTTTACTCAATGGAGGAAGAAAAGTTTCTGTGACAATTTTTCATTCAAACCGCTCATTGTTTTTCAGAAGAAAATATTTGCCTCAGTTGAATTTTAATGCTGCCTCTCCCCAATTTTTTTATCTATATGAAAATCCTTGCAGTCACCAAGATCGGTAATGAGGGAGACATCAAGCAAGAACCATTCTGGTATAGATCCATTTTGAGGGGACAAGGATAATTAAAAACTGACCTAAAAGCCATTAGATTCCAGAAACGATATTTCCAGCAGTGGCAGTGAAATCTGCATTTGAAAGAGTTCTTATTCTGGTTTGGAGTGATAAAACTATTTGCAATGGAGGACACTGAAACACATTAGCATTCCCATCAGCTACAACACCCCAATGGCCTCACTGATAGAGGGACCTTAATCAAGGATTTCCACCAGAATCAAAGCATTTCTATTTTTGAAACAAACTCCATATATATAGTTCGACAGCCATCAATATTTTCTCCCGGTAAACTAAGAGTGTACTTTAAATTTAAGAATACTTACCTTGGACTTCACTTCCTTAAGTTTAAAGCTGCTCAATATTTAATAATATTTCTACTCCTGCTAGAAAGTACATGTCTCAAAATTAGAACTACTTTTTTGGGGATGTGAACCACAGTCAAAATAGCCTGTTGACCCCACCTGTCTAGACACGCTGATGAAATGTGACCACTGGGGTATGGTAATGGAGAGTATCTAAAGCCATGTATCACAATATCAGCATCTTTAGAAGAGGAAAAAAGGATACATACATACCAATATTAATGTTGCAAACTTACAAATTTATACGCCTATCATAAGGCACACTTCATATTTACCTACGCCTTTAACAATGCAACTAGAATGCCCTGGGAGTTCAGTCTAGCACTGGAATACTTCCTTCACATAGGCTAACCTGTATGAATTTTTCAAACACGAGTAACTGTGAAAGAAGGCGTCATCCTGTTTAGCCAGCCAAACTATTTTCAATGATTAATTCAGTGACAATGATGCAGCCGAATAGCCTACGCAGCTTCAACCAGCTATAATATCACAATAGGCAGAAGGTCAGCGCATTACTGCAAGACTGTTCTAGCAAAGAACTGTTGCTAAGACAATGGCCTTCTATAATGTAGCTTTTAATGGTCTTGTGATTATATTCAATTGGAGAGGGATTTTTATGTCAACACCTTTTACAAAATAAAAATCTAAATTATTGCTTTAAAAATATCTATTCCAATGTTTTCCCCTACAATTTTGTTTGTTTGAGAATAGGGGTCAAACCAAACAACGCAAAAACTAAAATATAATCACTTAATTGAAATTACATATTATGATATCAGGGCAAATGCCTTTCATAATTCAATCCATCCACATTGTCAACTTTAAAACTTGCTTGAAACCAGTTCTCTTTTTGTCCCTTTCAATGAACATCTTTTAGTTAAAAATAAACTAATAAAAAATGAACAGTATTGAACCAACAGTTTTTAAAGGCTGGTGACACTTGAAAACAGATGGTGGGAGTCGGATTGAAAATTGAGCCTCCTCTGCATCCACCTCTCCGCACCGCAGATCGATTAAAACACCAACCTGAGGCGAATGAACATTACTGTGGAGTATTTGCACACTGTATTACTAAAACAAATCAAGTCACAGGACGCTACTCTTCAATGAAATATATTTGCCTTGGGCCTCTGGTCCCAAAGGCCGGGTGATAATCTGCCTCTGCTGATGGTTCACGCTTTAACATGGGTGTCATAGTGTGAAGGTCAAAACTGTGGCTGATTGATTAAACTTTTAGTAATTAAACTTCAAACCTGGAGTTCAGCAGTAGGAATGTCCCTCAATAGCTCACAATCCACATCCCAGTAAATACTGAAATCCTCAATCTGTAGTCTCTTCTTCCTTATCGACTTCTCAACCTGAGAGATAAAAAATTTGATTAAGTAAAGCAGCAATATTAATGTTGCAGGAAACCATTTGAGTTATAGATATCAGAATATTTCTGTAAATTGACGGCTTTTGACTATCCCTTTCCAGTTTCCTATCTCTTACTTTTGCAAAGTGCCACAAACACTATGAGCTTGCACAAATGCACAGGCCGGGATTCAGCCGCATGTCTCTCGGCGGCGGGATTCTATCCTCCCGCCGCTGGTCAATGGGATTTTCCATTTAAATCACCTCATGCCACCGCGAAACCCGCTGGCGGGGGTGCGCTGCCAGCGGGAAGAATGAATCCCGAAAACCGGAGAACTCTGGCCATGATCTTTCTTCCATAGGGGATTTTCAAGCTGCATTACCCTGATCCCCATCACTGCAAAAGAAAGCACCCTGTGCTATGGTAGTCCTTTAATACCACAGGTAGTGAAACAGGACTCATTATCAACCAACATGATATGGATAGCACAAATTTTTGAGGGCTAGGTTTTTGGATATGCTCCATTGTTACATGTTCTACAACAGGACAGCATTGAGTGCAACATTGTCTGCATCTGCAATAAGTCTATCTCCTGTACATAATTTGTAAGCCACTGTTCACCAAACGCCTTCCCCACTGGGGCCCCATTCCGATACTAAATTGCTAATTACTAATTGATTGAATCTTTATAAATTTACTTTTCCTATCTGCTTTTCCCACTATAAAAAATAAGTTCCCTTAGAGAGCAGGGCAGGTATTCTCTGTTTTTCAGCGACAGGAAAGAAACCAGCATGGATTTGTGTAGAAACCAACTATTTTCTAATACACCCGATAGGTAAAAGACGGCTATTTAGCGTAAAATATTAAGCCCCAGTTTTAAATACCCATTTTAAATTCACTCAATCTCAGGTCATTCCAAAACATATAGCTTCAATAGAGACACAGAACAGCATGACACAGCATAATTCACATATTTGCTCTAGCAAATACATTTGCAAGACAGTGTGACATTAAAACACAAGCCGTACCAGATATCAATCCAAGGACAGGGCAGGCACCATAGCAACATTAAGGCGCTATTATCTACAATGTGGCTAACAGCTAAGTCAGAAGTCCAGTTTAAACTGGTTGTGATAACTGCACAGAATTGCATTCCATAACATGCACAAGTATTCAGACATGAAACATTTAAAGCTAATGTTACACATTAAAGATTGACAGCTAACCGCCAAATCAAACTCATTTGATTCTAACCCAAACCTATTAGGATGACTTAGAGGTGTTGATAGATGGCTAAAGACTGATATGATTTCCTATAACCATGAAGGTGTGTACGGCCATCTTTATCCGGATCATTCTATACTTTGATCTAAACTATTCACTATCTCTGTTTTTCACTTTTCCACTCTAACTCTTGAAGTAAATGCAAGCTGTTGTGCCGTAAGCAAGAAATGATTTGTGTATTATTTTAAAAGTTAATTTGCGTCCAAGTTGCTTTTCTTTAAGTACTTTTTGCGAGCCGGACTTATGACAGAATAAGATTTCAGTGACTCTCAATTGTAATCAAATAGAGGCAATAAACGATTCTTGTTTGCATCCAAAAAGTTTTAACGCAACGTAAGACGGGAGAGTCTTTGACTTTTTTTAATATAGAATTTCAGGAGGCATTTAATAAAGTCCCTCATGGATTAAAATTGAAGCACGTGGAATTGAAGGCAAATTATTAACCTGGTTAGGAAATTGGCTGAGCAGCAGCGGTCGGAGTATGGATAATGTACAAGTACTCTAATTGTCAGGACTGACTACTGGTGACCTTCCAAGAATCCGTTTGGCTCAACTCTTCACCATATTTACTATCCCACAGCTGTGGGATAGAAAGCCACGTAGCCAAGTTTGCTGATGGCACAAACATTGATGGTACTGGAAGCAATGTTAATCGGTGCGTAAAATTATAAAGTTATATTAATAGATTAAGCAAATGGCCAAAACTGTGGCAAATGGATTTCAATGCATGCAAGTGCAAGGTCACCCACTTTGGACCTAAAAAGGGCAGAACAGAATACTTTCTAAATGGTGAAAAACTTGAAACAGTGGCTGGCCAAAGGGACTTGGGTCCATGGACATAAATCATTAAAGTGACAGATACAGAAAGTAATCAAAAAGGCTGATGGAATGCTGACCTTTATATCTGAAGAACTAGATACAAAGTCAAGACTATACAAGGTATAGTTAAACCACACCTCAAGTAGTGTGAGCAGTTCTGGACACGTGAGCACTGTAATTTACCAGAGTAATACCTAGATTTAATGGGGTTAAATTATAACACAAAATTGCATGAACTAAGATTGCATTTCTTGGAATATATATGGTTAAGGGGCTATTTGATCAAAGTTTTAAAAATATTATGGGGAACTGACGGGTCACAGACAGAAACTATTTCCATTGTTGGGGGGTGGGGGCTCTAGGATTAGGAGGCATAACCTGAAGAATTCGAGCCAGGTCTTTCAGGATTTGCAACATTTTGCTTTTGTTTCCAGGAGTGAAGTTGAGAAAGATTTTTACATGCAAGGAGTGGTAGAAGTTTGGATCTCATTTACACAAATAGCAATTAATGTAAAGTAATTGTTCAGTTTAAACCTGAACTTGATAGCTTTTGTTCATGAAAGGTGTTTAATTTGATTTGATTTGACACGTGCACCGAGGTACAGTGAAAAGTATTGTTCTGCATACAGCCCAGACAGATCATTCCATACATGAAAAAACATAGGACATACATAAATACACAATGTAAATACACAGACATCGGCATCGGGTAAAGCATATGGAATGTAGTACTACTCAGTAGAGAAGGTGTGTGAAAAGATCAGTTCAGTCCATAAGAGGGTCATTCAGGAGTCTGGTAACAACAGGGAAGAAGCTGTTTTTGAACCTGTTAGTGTGTGTTCTCTGACCTTTGTATCTCCTGCCTGATGGAAGAGGTTGGAAGCGAGAATAACGCGGGTGGGATTGGTCTTTGATTATTAATCATAGGAACCCTATAGCGTAGAAGGAGACCATTCGGCCCATCGAGTCTGCACCGACCGTTCAAATGAGCACTCGACCCATGTCCACCCACCCCATCTTTGCAACCCCATAACCTAATCTACACATTCCTGGACACTGAGGGGCATTTTAGCATGGCCAATTCACCTTGCCTGTACATTTTTGGACTGTGGGAGCAAACTGGAGCACCCAGGGAGAATGTACAAACTCCACACAGACAGTGACCCAAGGTTGGACACCCTGCCACTGTACTGTCCCAAATGCTGCCCGCTTTCCCAAGGCAGCGGGAGGAGTAGACAGAGTCAATGGATGGGAGGTGGTTTTGCGTGATGGACTGGGCTGTGTTGACAACTCTCTGTAGTTTCTTACTACAGAGACGGCAGCACAAGTGCCTAGCACTGTAGCTTCACAGCGCCAGGGTCCCAGGTTCGATTCCCCGCTGGGTCACTGCCTGTACGGAGTCTGCATGTTCTCCCCGTGTTTGCGTGGGTTTCCTCTGGGTGTTCCGGTTTCCTCCCACAGTCCAAAGACGTGCAGGTTAGGTAGATCGGCCATGCTAAATTGCCCTTAGTGTCGAAAAAAAAAAGGTTAGGAGGGGTTATTGGGTTGCGGGGCTAAGGTGGAAGTGAGGGCTTAAGTGTGTCGGTGCAGACTCGATGGGCCGAATAGTCGCCTTCTGCACTGTATGTTCTATGTTCTTACGGACTTGGGCCAAGCAGATACCATACCAGGCTGTGATGCAGCCAGATGTTGATGGAGATGGAGAAAAGTCAGGCTTAGGAAGTTAGGTCACGGGTCAGCTCTGAACTCACTGAATGGCGGAAGAGCCTTCAGGGGTTAAATGGCCTACTCCTGTTTCAAGGTTGACAAAAGATCATAAGCACTTTGCATACTTATTTTATTTGTTATTTGCAGTTGATTGTTTGTGTTTATGTCAATGGTCCAGGCAGAAATCTGATGATTACATATCTGGCAAGTGGATAGGACTTAACACATTAGAATGTGATTGGGTCAGATTGGTATATTGGATAAAGAATTATTTCAATGCCCCTAGCTATTCATCGTAAATTAATAATTTTAGACTAGCTTAGAAAAGTGATTCCAATGAACAATTTTCATTAATAGATGGGAAAATTAAACAGATCATGGTACTACATTTAGAGGAGGCAACAACAAGCATATATAGTCCACTCAGATTTAACTTGCACCTACGTATAGGATGGCCTGCAGTATATATGCCTCACTGTACTGGAGTTATGTTTGGAATTAACACAGTTCCTTCATGTCACGGAGTCAAAATTCTTGAACGTTCTCTCCAACAGCATTACAGGTATATATGGAGTGCAGCAGTCAAGGAGGCAGCTCTCATACAATTAGGGAACAATACGTGCTGACCTTGCAAATGATGCTTAAATCCCATGAAACTATTAAAAACATTGATGTGTGGCAGCATGGTGGCGCAGTGGTAGCACTGCTGCCTCACTGCGTCAAGGTCCCAGGTTCGATCCCGGCTCCCAAGTCACTTTCCGGTTTTTGCGTGGGTTTCGCCCCCACAACCAAAAGATGTGCAGGGTAGGTGGATTGGCCACGCAAAATTGCCCCTTAATTGGAAAAAATGAATTGTGTACTCAAATTTATTTATTTTTAAATCAATACAAGGACGGCACGATGGCGCAGTGGTTAGCACAGCTGCCTCACAGCGCCGAGGACCCAGGTTCAATCTTGGTCCCGAGTCACTGTCTGTGTGAAGTTTGCACATTCTCCCAGTATCTGTGTGGTCTCACCCCCACAACCCAAAAAGACGTGCAGGGTAGGTAGATTGGCCACGCTAAATTGCCCCTTAATTTGAACACAATAATTAGGCACTCTAAATTTAAAAAAAATATAAATGCTGCCATTCACTGCCTTGATGTTGGAACTTACCAACTCGTCTTCTGCGTTCTGCACAGACACACTCTTGATACAGATCCCAAATGCAAATGGATGGTCAGGGTTGGTGATGTCATCTTCGAAACGTAAATGCACATTTCGCACCTTCAACTAGAAGGGTGGGGGAAGAAAACAAGATTTGATAACCATTTTACTTCTCAGGTCTAAAATTGTACTGCAAATAAGCACTTCTCGAATTATGACTGCACAAGTTTCTGAATTTCAAAAATAATTTGTCTGTAAAGCACTCAACATATCCCAACGATGTGAGCTACACAATATAAAAACAAGTTCCTTCTTGCACTACAGTCAAAATCAATTCAAAAACAAATGTGCAATAATCACCTATCATTGAATGGCATAAAAGTGCATAACCAATTTATTGCATTACTGAGTACAGGTTTACGTCTATATTTTTGCTTAAAGAGTACAAAATAAAATCCACATGAAACAACAGATTTAATGGTGATTTCATTGAATGGAATCAGATGCTTAGCTCGCAGAAGCAAAGATAAACATTAATCAACTCAGTATGACCAGCAGCCTTGACTTAACCCCGGTACCAACAGCAAGGCTAATGTTCCCATCATCTTCGCAATTTTCCACTTCCATTTCTAGAGTTACTGGACGGGGTTCTCCGCTGACGGAATTCTCTGTTTAGCCGGCGCCTGGGGGTTTCCCGACGGCATGGGGCTGGTGAGTGGCAAATTGCTACAGTACATATTATATCAGGCGATTGCCTGAGGCCCACACTCCGATGCTCCATCTCCAACCGACAGAATTCCTGACGGCGTGGACCTCTCATGGTTCCACCGTCCTTTATCCTTGTGTGGCGGCTGCGGAGTCAGTCCGGGGCCACCAGACGGGGGAAGACCAATCGGCGGGCAGGGAGGGGATTCATTTGGAGCGGGGGACAATATATGCGGGCAATCCGGGGCACGCGAGTGGCCGATGCGGGGCACTATTTTGCTGGTCCAGGTCCGCGGACTGAGTCTGCCATGGAGCACAGCGTGGCTGCTGGAGGCCGCCGCCATGCATATGCACGGCCTCGGACCCGGAAGTGCGGGGGGCCATATCGGCAGCTAGAGCTGCGAGCTCTACGACAGCTGCCTGCTGGCCCCCAGCAAAACGGTGAATCAGTGGCCTTTTGACGCCAATTTTCCTGGCAAAAAGACCACAGCTTTCCCGATGGTGTGGGGACATCGTCCCAAAAACGGAGAAACCAGTCCAAGGGCTCTACTACTTTCTTGCCAAGGCAAACTCAATTGAAGAAATTACTAAGCCATTTTGCACTGACAGAGGACTGTTTACATACGTTCATGCAAACACCTCGCTAAACACTCCTTTTTAAAGTCACAATTGCACCCAAGACAGGCCACTGTATTCCTCACTGTCCCCTGTATAAACTCAAAGTTCTCTTCAAAGTTCTCTTCAAAGTTTAAAATTGTTCTAACTACTTGGCCGAGTCACGAATTCTTAAAGAGATCAAATATATAATTTATTCTGAAATGATCCCGCTCTGTATCATAGACAGCTCAGCCTAGCTCAATCCTGTTCTCACAAGACACCGCACAGAAAAATGCACCTAAACACACAGGTCACTGGATAATGATTAGAAGCAGAAACACAAGTTTGCTGAGACCAATTACAATATCCTACTTTTAATTCAGTGGAGTTGAAAGAACTCCATATTGCCACAATCTGACCTGGGCTATGCCTCCAGCCACATCAGACAATTGGAAGGATTCCAAATTTAATAGACATGTTTGATTCATACATATTAATCAGAAACAGTGAAGGATGGCACGTGCCCATTACAACATCCTTCACATTAAAAATGCAGAGATACAATATTTCAGAATCAGTCAGATCTTCAACAGTCACTGCAGCAGAAATTGCTTCTGAAAACAAAAAAATTAACTTATGTCTTAATATAAAAGTGAAGACCATTTAAATGACCATCTTCCAACTCACCTCCACATTTTCCACAATCCTGGTTACCATGGAGGCAGTAGCAGAGTACCAGTAGGATTCCCCTTTCTGCTGCTGGTTACTCTGAAATAAAATTAGCAAGCAAAACAAACCTTTTTAGTGCCTACAAGGAATGCAATATACACAGCAAAGTATCAACATTAATTGAAACTACATCCCAGGAGGTCACTGGTACTATTTTATCTGTGCAGGTACTAGCCCCATGTTGGAGACATTTACTTTAAAGCCATCCTCTTGTTCTTTCCCCAAGCCTTTTAATATCTTTCCTGAAACATCTATCTAATTCACTCTCAAAATTATACGCTTCCATAGCTATTTGTTGTAGTGCATTTCGGACTGTAATAACTTACTTCAAAGTGTCGGACCAGATCCTTTAGGTTTGCAGTAACAATCCTCATTTTGTGCTTCATTGTTACCATTTCCTCAACCAGTAAAAACTTTTCAGCATTTACTGTTCCAAATCCTTTTAACCTCGATTTGGTTATTCCTTAAATGTCTTGGCTTCAGTGGAAATTAACTGCAAACTGTCAAATCTTCATCATACTACATTCTGTTTTCGCATGTATATGATACTGGCAATGCTTAAACCAATGCAAGCAATTTTCGAATTTTGTTCATTTAAATTACATGATTCCACTAGCGTTTAATCAAGTAACAATTACATGATTACTAAGATTTTGCGATTATAGAGATTTGACAGAAATAATTGTGACAGAAATAATTATAGTTTCTTTCTTGCTTTTTAATTTGCACACAAAGACTTTGAAGCTTGGCTGTGTGAAGGAAACGGTATGGACTCTTAAAAGTTTGCGATCTTACCAGTGGCATTAAAATATTGAACTATACATTCATTCGTACAATATCTTCATCCCATGTAATTCTGAGAGCAAGGTCTCACCAAAATTCACTTAAAGCCCATGGCATTAAAGTGCCAGTGGTAATTTCGAAATGAAATTGGCTCAGGGACAGGAATCAGAGACGAGTGGTATTAGGACCACCTGTCATTTTTCATATATGTTAATAACTTGAGAACATGGGCATAATTGCAAAGTTTGCAGGTGATACAAAACTCAGTGTAGTAAGCAATGAGGAGGACAATGGCCAAAACTTTGGGAGGGCATAAACAGACTGGTGAAATGGGCAAACGCATGTCAAATTAAATTTGATTTAGAGAAGTGTGAGGTGATACATTTTGATAGGAAGATCAAGGTGAGGCAATATTAAACTAAATTGCGGAAAGAGGGAGGATAAGCAAGCACACATATTTTTGAAGGTGCAGGACAGGTTGAGAAGACTGTGAAAAAATGTACAGGGATCATGCATGAATAGTGCAACAGCTACAAACTCAAGGATGTTACATTAAATGATTATAAAACACAGATTAGACCTTACAGCTGGAGTTGTGTTCAATTCTATTCACCACATTTTAGGAAGGTTGTCAAAACATTAGAGAGGTTCTAGAAGAGATTTTAAAAAAAATTTAGAGTACCAAATTAATTTTTTTCAATTAAGGGCAATTTAGCGTGGCCAATCCACCTACCCTGCACATCTTTGGGTTGTGGGGGCGAAACCCATGCAAACACGGGGAGAATGTGCAAATTCCACAAGGACAGTGACCCAGAGCCGGGATCGAACCTGGGACCTCGGCGCCGTGAGGCAGCAGTGCTACTCACTGCACCACCGTGCTGCCCCCTAGTAGAGATTTACTACATTGGTACGCGAGATGAGAAAATACAGTCATGTGGTGAGGCTGAAGAGCTGGTGTTTCCCTCCTTAGAGCAAGGAGAAGATTGATAGAGGTGTTCAAAATCATGATTGGTTTTGGTAAGAGTACATAAAGAGAGACTGGCCCCAGTGGCAGAACCTGAGGGCACAGATTTAAGGTGATTGGCAACACGGGGGCAACAAAAACTTAAGAGTAAGTTGTGTTCCAGAATGCGCTGTTTGAAACAGTGATGGAGGCAGATTCAGCAACAACTTTGAAAAGGAAATCAGATAAATATTTGGGAGTAGAAATATTGCAGGGCTATGGAGAAAGAACAGGGAATAGGATACTTGGGTAACTCAACTAGAAAGTCAGCACAGGCAAAATGGGCTAAATGGCCTTGTTCAGTGCTGTAACACTCAGTGATTTTATGATCATAAACCTTCCTGTTTCAACAAGCTGAAAATATGACTAGGTTGCTAGATATTAGTAGCCTGCTCGACACTGTACAGCTTCATGTTCATGGTGCTGCACAAAAGACTGTGGCATTGGTAGGCAGATTTTGGTTTGGATAAGTCACTGATTGTATTCTTATAGACAAACATATTTATGGCAATGGTTTTTCCCATGGGAAACAGTCTTAGCAGAGCCCAGGAAGGATTTATTTTTGAGACCGTTGCCCTTCACCTTCTTTATGAACATCTGGATGAGGGCACTGTGAGAACTGGTCACAAGTTCATGGATGATAAAAAGGCACATGTGGGTGCGAGGAGCTTAGATGGGAAAAACAGACGACAGGCAGATGGAGATGCACCACACAAGTGGACACCTAACTAGCTGGAGTCTTTTAATGTAGGCGAAAGCAGAATTATCTCCTAGGTAAGGATAATCTGAAGCGAGTGCACACCCTGGAGAATTGTATGCTTCGGGCCATTGAGCACAAAGAGGATCTGGATATTAAAGTGTGCAAATTATTGAAGATGCTATGAGGCTATTGTAAAAGCGTTGAGAGTCAGGATGCATTTCCAAGATAATTAAATACAAATAAGAAATACTATTCTTTCTTGTTGGCAGACCTTGGTCAGGCCTCATTCAGAATACAGAGTCTGGTTATACCCCTTACAAAGTGGGCGATATAGAGGACCTGGAAAATGTTCATGAGGTGGTCATTAAATTGGCACCTAATTTAAGGGCCCTCAGTTAACATAACAGGCTGAGAGAGTGGGACTATTACTCTAAAATAGCACTTTTGACTTTGAAGAGATTTTGTAATTTTTAAAATAATGAAAGGATTACATTTAGTCCACATGGACAGCCTATGCAAGCTAGATGTAAATGACACAAGCTAAGAGCAGGTTGGATGTTAATCATTATTTCTCACTTCTGAGAACTAGTGGCTGGCATGTGCAATGAGTTGATTTGCTGCAAGCATTCATAATTGAGCTGGACAAGTTCCTGAATGTGACCAAATTAGTTGTACTAGAAGGTAGCTGTACAATAGTGATGTGCTTTCTAATCATGGTGGTCTCCTGCCTTATTTAATTGTCTTTCAAGATCAGAAATTCCCCATAGTTTCTTCCCAAATTGGTATAAAGTTCCTCCCCATTTAGTTTTCTTTTTTAACTCCCCCAGTACATCGTGTGCCTTGTTGGTGGGGCCAGAGACGGGAACGGGTGTTTAGAAAGTGACACAGCAATACTTGACAAACTTGTTAGTCCAGATGGTTATTTTCTACTCTTTGTGCTCTATGTTCACCTCAGTCTAAACATGCTCCTGTGATGTTTAACGTATTTGATGTGCCATTTGAGGCTTCAAATATTTTTTTCACAGGATGAGTGTCGCTGGCTAGGCCAGCATTTGTTGCCCATCCCTAATTGCCAAGGGAAGATGGAAGTGAGCCACCTTGAACTGCTGCAGTCCCTGTGGTGTAGGTGCATCCACTGTGCCGATAGGAAGGGCATTCAGGATTTTGACCCAGCGACACAAGGAATGACGATATAGTTTCAAGTCAGGATGGTGAGTGACTTGGTGGGGAACTTGCAGGTTGTGGTGATCCTATGCATCTGCTGCCCTTTTCTTTCTAGTTGGTAGAGGTTGCGGGTTTGGAAGGTGCCATTGAAGGAGGCTTGGTGAGTTCTTGCGGTACATCTTGTATGTGGTAAACACTGCTGCTATTGTGCGTTAATGGTGGAAGGAATGGATGTTTAAGGTAGTGGTTAGGATGCTAATAAGGCAGTCTACTTCATCCCAGATGGTGTCAAGTTTCAATGTGTTTGGAGCTGCACATAGTAAGTGGAGAGTATTCGTCATTCTCCTGACTGCCTCGTAAATAGCTGATGGCTTTGGGGAGTCAGGAGGAGAGTTACTCCCCATAGAATCCAAAGCCTTCCAATTTTTCCTCTAACAATTCTCAGCTATGAAACGAGCTTCCCAAAGAATGCTCCAATTCACCGTAAGACATGAGATGCAAAAAGCATGGGACTAGCTGGAAGAAGCTCTGGAAGCTAGGTGAGGATCTCTTCTTCACAACTTTCTGTGACATACAAAAATACAAAAACTAGAATGGGAAATTCATTAGAATAATCCAACAATCTTTGTTTCCTGAAAAGGTCTTGTAAAGCAAACATCAAAGCTAAGAAAAAGAATGGAGATCAACAGTGCAATATAAAATTGCATACCAATGTTAAAGCCACATCAAGCAATAACAGGTTTGACAAGCTCTAGTTTAATTTAGGCTTCACATGGAAATTCGTCAGCTTCAACAGGGACATTCACGTTAAAATATCTCAGCATACTGCTGCTCATGTCAAGCATTTTAAATTATACCCATCTGACACCAACCTTCCATTTAGCTTCCAGAGCATCCAGCAACGCACACTTCCTCTCTCTGTCCAGTGAACGCTCTGTTTCTTCATCAAATTCAGACTGTCTAACTGGCGCACCGATCAGATAGAGTCCAGAGATGGATATTACCCATGGTTCAACGTGAGGCCGGTAGAATGGGATCTGCAACGTTATCTTCCCAATAAAACCTGAAAAGTTATGTATATGTTTTACATATTCATTCTTTGTACGTGGCATTGCTTGCAAAGCCGACATCTATCTGCAACTTATAAAATCCCCAAACTGGATCTGGGAAAATTGATGTCTTTAATGAACAGCTTTAACAAGTATAAAAGCAAATTACTGCGGATGCTGGAATCTGAAACAAAAGGGAAAATGCTGGAAAATCTCAGCAAGTCTGGCAGCATCTGTAGGGAGAGAAAAGAGCTAACGTTTCGAGTTCAATGACTCTTTGTCAAAGCTGAGCTTTAACAAGTGCTCATCTCCAGCTTTTTCAAAGGACAGCAGGGAAGAAGAGTTCTCCCCAATTTTACCTTCCCTTCAAACATTACAACCAATATTAATTTTCTTGGGTTTGATTTAGAAAATACCACAACATATAAGACAATGCTGAAACCACATCCAAGCCATACATATTCATTAACAGTCATCGCAGACGTGAAATCCGTATTGACGAAGATAGCGACTGGAAAAAGCTAATGTGAACAGTTCAACTTACCTGCTTTCACCTCAAAAGGTAAATCCAACTCTTTGAGGGCATCTCTCTTCAAAGGGAGGTTTTCCAATTCAACAGCCCCTGCATAGATGCAATGACACAAGTTTTAATGCCACCTTATTCTGTACATTAACTATCTGTGCTTGTTAAGATGAGGCGGGATGTATTTTGCCTCCTTCAGCAGCAAGAACATCCCTCATTATGGGTGCTGCTTTGAACATGCCTGGCACCAGATGCACTATGATGTGAGTGGGAAACAGATTTAGTTTAAGTGCATTGTATGAACAAACACGATATGACTTGCACAGCAAGATTTACATTATTTCCTAACGTTTTATTCTCAGGTTGTACACTTGACATGTACATTGTAGTTATCAAGAGTATCAAAACTGTATTGGAGCACCTCAGAGTGGAACATACTGTATGGTGACAAGTCAAATTTTATTGCACTTTCAATTTTCAAGGCAAAATGTTTTATAATGTACTTATATAAATCGTGAACAAAATACACTTTTGAAAAAAATGATTTACATTTATTGTTGATCAATACAATACCCAAAGTCAACAAGATCAAAAGGTGTAAGAAAATTAGGGGAAAATGCTACCAAGAAAACAATCAAAAGGACAAGCATTTATATCATGAGCCACTTAAGCTTTAATCAACATGGTGCATCAGCTGACACACATTGTGTACCTATCAAGGTATTTATTCTCTTTGGAAACTCTGGCCTCTGGACATCGCCGCTTTTCATTGCTCCATCATTGACAGCCATGACCTCTGCCTTCTTGGCCCCAAGTCCTGGAATTCCCTGCTTAAATTTCTTCACCTATTCTTTCACTCATCATTTAAGATGCACCTTAAAACATCTCTCTTTCACTAAGCTAGTGGTATTAATATCTCTTAATGTAGCTACGATTAAATTTTATCCGATAATGCTCCTGCACATAATAATAAGAATCTTTATTAGTGTCCCAAATAGGCTTATAGTAACACTGCAATGAAGTTCCTATGAAAATTCCCTCGTCGCCTCACTACGGCGCCTGTTCAGGTAATCGGAGAGAGAATTCAGAATGTCCAATTCACCTAACAGGCACGTCTTTCGGGACTTGTGGGAGGAAACCGGGGCACCTGGAGGAAGCCTATGCAGACATTTTTTTTTTTTTTCATTTTTTTTTCTTTAAATTTAGAGTACCCAATTATTTTTTCCAATTAAGGGGCAATTTAAAATGGCCAATCCACCTATCCTGCACATTTTTTGGGTTGTGGGGTGAAACCCACGCAGACACGGGGAGAATGTGCAAACTCCACACGGACAGTGACCCAGGGCCGGGATTCGAACCCGGGTCCTCAGCGCCGTAGGCAGCAACGCTAACCACTGTGCCACCGTGCTGCCCAGCCTATGCAGACATAAGGAAAACGTGCAGACTCTGCATAGAGCGCCAAGCTGGGAATCGAAACCAGGTGCCTGGTGCTGTGAAGCAACAGTGCTAACCACTGTGCTACCATAACCCCATATTAAAGCGTGATAAAAAGTGTTGTTGAAATTTTTCATCCCCTTAACAAATTCCCTATTTCAGAAGGCGGCACGGTGGTGCAGCGGTTAGCACAGCATCCCGGCGAGGATCCGGGTTCGATCCTGGGCCCTGGTCACTGGCCATGTCAAGTTTGGACATTCTCCCCGTGTCTGGGTGGGTCTCATCCCTACTGAACCCAAACGATGTGCAGGGTAGGTGGATTGGCCATGCGGAATTGTGCCTTAATTGGAAAAAAAAGAATTGGGTACTCTAATTTTTTTTTTTAAACGTTCCTTATTTCAAATGATGTTCATAGAATCTAAGAATTTACAGTACAGGAGGCTATTCGGCCCATCGAGTCTGCATTGGCTCTTGGGAAGAGCACCCTACTTAACCCCACACCTTCACCCTATCCCCGTAACCCTGCAACCCCATCTAACCCAAGGCTAATCCACCTAACCTGCACATCTTTGGACTGTGGGAGTCAACCGGAGCACCCAGAGGAAAGCCACGCAGACACGGGGAGAACGTGCAGACTCCGCACAGTGACCCAAGCGGGAATCGAACCTGGGACTCTGGAGCTGTGAAGCCATAGTGCTAACCACTATGCTGCCGTGCTGTCCTGTTAATGTTAATGCCCTATGTTAATACAAACGAGGATAAAGCTTGTTTATCCCCTCAAACAGCAGGTGCCCAATGCATAGGCATAACTGGACTGGGGTTATAGTGAAAGCAATTTGCCATGGTGAAATTTGAACATAGAACCACTGGGCCGTCAGTCCAGTATCACCACATTCCTGTACTTGCATTGGGATCAGAGTTACAAGCTGACCTCCAGGATATCATCTCACACTGGTTAGATCACACTAAGGAGACGATTTTGCCTCTGCACTCCTGCAGGATTGGCGGCTCGGGCAGATAATCCCACGAGAATCGGGAAACGCGATTCTTGTCGGAGACATCACGTTTTCCAATTTTCCTTCATATCACGGGACTCTCAGCCTCAAAGGGTGTGAGCCGCATTTGAATAGTATTGTTAGCACCCTTCCCTCCCCCAATGGTCGACCCAGGGAAATATTCAACCTGGCCCAGGGGCATTGGTGTGTGTTGCTGGGGGAGTGCCAGAGATACCTCTGTGGTGGGGCTGTGAGCCGTTAGGTAGCACCGCTGATCGGGGCGACCTTTAAAGATAGCATTCTGGAACAGCAGAGAGGGAGTGAGGGGATTGGGAGAATGGCACCATGGACAAAAAGAATAAGAAGGGGAAGGGAGCTGATAAAACCGCAACCAAAATGGAGACAAAAGTCTCCGAACGATCGAAGGAGGAAGATCTAGAAACACTAATAGCTGAATTCAGGCAACGATGCAAAAAAGAGCCAAGTAACAGGGGTGGACTGTTCTCTTCCTTTGCCATGTCTGAATGCATCATTTTTACCTTACCCTGAGAAAAATGAATTAAATCTTTTTGGGGGTGAATATTTCAATGACCAAAAGACTTTTCATTGTAATGAACTATATTTGTACATCGAGAAGAACTCATGGACAAAATTAGAAATCCCATATCCACCAACACCTCACTCTGCCCATCAGCTGTAGTGGTTTCTCAAGATGGTGGACAATTTTGGGTGTCTAGGGGGCAGCACGGTGGCGCAGTGGGTTAGCCCTGCAGCCTCACGGCGCCGAGGTCCCAGGTTCGATCCCGGCTCTGGGTCACTGTCTGTGTGGAGTTTGCACATTCTCCCCGTGTTTGCGTGGGTTTCACCCCCACAACCCAAAGATGTGCAGGGTAGGTGGATTGGCCACGCTAAATTGCCCCTTAATTGGAAAAAATGAATTGGATACTCTAAATTTATAAAAAAAAAAAAAAAAAAAAAAAAAAAAAAAAAAAAAAAAAAAAAAAAAAATTTTGGGTGTCTAGGGCAGCATGGCGGCTCTGGTTCACTGTCCGTGTGGAGTTTGCACATTCTCCCCGTGTCTGCATAGGTTTCGCCCCTACAACCCAAAAGATGCGCAGGATAGGTGGATTGGCCACGCTAAATTGCCCCCGAATTGGAAAATTGAACTGGATACACTAATTTTTTTTATTTTTTATAAAACAACTTTGGGTGTTTGCGGAGAGTTTGCATTACCATTATAAGGACCTTTGCGTGCTGCATCTTGCAACTAAGACATGGGAACAAATCAAGGCAACAGGTGGACCATCAGCACGGTAGCCTTGTGGATAGCACAATCGCTTCACAGCTCCAGGGTCCCAGGTTCGATTCCGGCTTGGGTCACTGCCTGTGCGGAGTCTGCACATCCTCCCCATGTGTGCGTGGGTTTCCTCCGGGTGCTCCGGTTTCCTCCCACAGTCCAAAGATGTGCGGGTTAGGTGGATTGGCCATGATAAATTGCCCTTAGTATCCAAAATTGCCTTTAGTGTTGGGTGGGGTTACTGGGTAATGGGGATAGGGTGGAGGTGTTGACCTTGGATAGGGGGTAGGGTGCTCTTTCCAAGAGCCGGTGCAGACTCGATGGGCCGAATGGCTTCCTTCTGCACTGTAAATTCTATGTAATCAGGTGGCTGCTTGTAAAAGGCAGATCTTAGTGTTTGGTGGATTCCATGAGAGTACAAGGGATTTCATTTCTTACAATGACATTTACTCCTTTAACCTGAATACACTCACATGGTCAAAGTTATTTCCATCTGGAATTGGTCCAGGTTGTATCCACTACAAACGGCAACGTGATCATTTATGGAGGTTATTAAAAACAGCAAATAAAGAAGGATGTAGAAAAGGGCATTGTTTATACTGATATGTTTCTCCTGAAAAGTGAAGGAAAAGGTAGTGCAGACAAATGGACTTGGGTTTGCATGAACCCTACAGGAGTGAAGCCATCACCATGATCAAGATTCTCTCTGGCTGTTTCCCCCAATAACCATGCTATTCTTTTTGCCGGTGTGTATGGTGAAGAGGAGGAAGAAGATATTCAAGGAGAGCTGTTTAATGACATTTATATTTTTGATATAGTAAAGAATCGATGGTATGCTGGGAGGTTAAAGGAATTCAAAGGGGAGAAAAAAAAGCAAAGACATGGAAGAAGGGACAAAAGTGAAAACTAAAAAGCAAGAGTTGCAGTGTTCCACAGAAATAATGAAAGACGTTGTTGCTGAAGATGGTACTCTCATGATTGTGAAATATATCATAGACAAGCCTGAGGCCAAAGGAGATACAGAAAGTGAGGAGAAAGTGGAGGAGAGTGCTTCTGAAACTGGCCCCATCATTGAGCCATCTCCCCAGTCCAGTGCCATGGCAGCCATTAAAAATGGCCTGTTTTATATCTGTGGTGGAATGTTTGAAGTAGGAGACAGACAGTTTACTTTAAATGTCCTTTACGGATTGACCTGCACAAGATAGATGAATGGAAGGGTCTGGTGGAAACTGATCCAAAGACCCATGAGTAGCTGGATCAAGAAAAGTCAGAGGATGAAGAAGAGAGTGAAGGAGCTGCTGGAGGAAAAGATGAGGAGGGGGTCGATGACAGCAGTGAAGAAGAGGGAGATACCACCCTCGAGCCCAACCAGCAGAATCTTATTCAGAGTATAAGCCACGCACAGAGTCATACTGGATTCAACTGGCCAGGGATAAAATGGACCAGAATGCCAAAGAGAAAAAGACTGAAGGTGGCATATGCAATGGCAAAAACATTTTATGATGACATAGCCTGAAGGTCAAACGTTGTGTAGAACTGAAATCCTACCAGTATTCATTTGTTAATATGCTGCAACTATTGCCTTTGAACTCAACTGCAAAGTTTATTGTTGATTTAATTAATTGCAATTATTTTATCTTTTCTATTTTGTCAGCCTTGAAGCCATTTTCAGACAAATTCAACATTACCGTTTGTATATTTTTTTCTGAATCTTAAATTTACAAGAGGCATTAGCTTTAGTTTCTCAGCAATTCATTGTTTTATGATGATTGTATTGCTTTCTTAATGGGTTTTTCATTCAAATGCATCTTGCATTTTTCTAAATGCTTAATGGAAAAGTGAAGACTATTTGTGATTGTCCCCTTCACCTTACTGTGATTTAGAAGCAAAATAAAAATAATCTCTTAAAGATGGCATCCTGATCTCTTTGGAGCTGGTTGCCGGCTCAATGAGGCCCCGCCCGAGTGATGGTGTACACGCCCACTCATTTTTTTTGGCTAACAGGCTCAAGGTTTGGCAAAAAAAACTGGTCTGTGCAACTGGACAGTTACAAGTCAGGTTTTGTCTGAGCCTAACACTTTGCCCTATGTCTAATATAATTGCACTTTAACAGAAAAGGAACATAGGAATTAGGAGCAGAAGTAGGCAATTCAGCCCTTTGAGCCTACTCTAATATTCAATCAGATCATGGCCGATCTCTTCCTGGTCTCAAATCCACCTCCCTATCTGTTCCCCATATCCCTTTAACCCATTTAAAAAATCTGAAATATGTCTATCTCCATCTTGGAATCATTTAATGATTCAGACTCCGCCGCACTATGTGAGTTCCATAAATTCACCACCCTCTGCGAGAAGTAGTTACTCCTCATCACAGTTCTAAATCTACCGCCGCTCAACCGAAATCTGTGACCTCTACATTCTAGATTGCCCTTCAAGGGGGACATTTGGTCTACGTTTACTTTATCAACCCCTTTAGTATTTTCTATATCTAGATTAGATCCCCTCTCAGCCCAAATTGTTTAACCTCTCCTCATCCATCAACCCTTTCATAGAACATAGAACAGTACAGCACAGAACAGGCCCTTCGGCCCTCAATGTTGTGCCGAGCCATGATCACCCTACTCAAACCCACGTATCCATCCTATACCCGTAACCCAACAACCCCCCCCTTAACCTTACTTTTATTAGGACACTACGGGCAATGCCCGGAATCAATATGGTAAACTTCCTCTGAACTGCTTCCAATGCCGTCATATCCTTCCTCAAATAAGGAGACCAAAACTGGACACAATACTCCAGATATTGTCTCACCAACACCCTATAAAATTGCAACAACACTTCTCTACTTTTATGCTTTTGCAATAAACATAACATTCCATGTGCCTTTCTAATTACATGCATTCCAAATTTCTACGTTTCGTGAACAAAGACACCCAGATCTCTCTGCCCAGACGCATTTTGAATCTGCTTTCCATTTAGATCATAATTTGCCTTTCTATTTTTTCGGCCAAAATGAATAACCTCATATTTACCTACATTAAACTTCATCTGCCAAATTTTTGGCCCAATCTCCTAGCCTATTTATATCTGTCTGTAAAATCTTCATCTCCACTTCACTGCATATGCTTTTCCAACTATTTTAGTACCACCAGCAAATTTTGCTATATTACACTTTGTCCCTGCTTGCAGATCATTTATATAGAATCATAGATTGTAAACAGTTGAGGTCCAAGGACTGACCCCTGCGGCACCCCGTTAATTACAGTTTGTCAGCCAGAGAAGGACCCATTTATCGCAACCCTCTTCTTTCTGTCCGTTCGCCAGTCCTCAACCCAATCTAGTATTCTACCCCAATCGCCTACGATCTCACGTTCTGGATCAGTCTTTTATGCAGCACCTTGTCAAATGCCTTCTGGAAGTCTAGATATACCACATCCACAGGTTTCCCATTATCCACCTTGCTGGTTATGTCCTCAAAGAACTCAAGCAAATTTGTCAAGCATGACTTACCCTTCATAAAACCTTAATGACACTGATGGATTGAACTTTGTTTTTCCAAATGTTCAGTCATCTCCACCTGAATGATTGAAATCTTGCCTCTCACCTTAAATTAAAACTTAGCTTTGTATTTAGAACTTTAAAAAATTTTTTTTTTTTTAAAAAGAGTACCCAATTCTTTTTGTTCCAATTAAGGGGCAATTTAGCGCGGCCAATTCACCTACCCTGCACATCTTTAGGTTGTGGGGGTGAGACTCACGCAGACACGGGGAGATTGTACAAACTCTGCACGAACAGTGCCCTGAAGCCAGGCTCGAACCCAGGTCCTCGGCACCGTGAGGCAGCAGTGCTAACCACTGTACCGCCGATGTATCCAGAACTCTTGGTGCGAGTTAGCAGTGTAATGCTGCTGAGCCTGCATGCTAGGAATCCTTTCAAAACATGGAAAGCCTTTTCGAAAATATAAACTGGATATATTTTGAGCTTGAATTAGGATTCTGTAGAGAAGTGTCTAGCTTCCGGTGACGTTAATTCAGAGCTTGGTAGGAAAACTAGAATGCAAAATCTTATCTGAATGGAGGGAGACTGCACAATGCTGCCGTACACAAAGTTCTAGATGTCCTTGTGCATGAAACACAAAATGTAGGCATGCAGGTACAACAAGTAAATAGGAAGGCAGATGGAACGGTGACCATTATTGCAAGAGGGATGCAGTATAAAAGTAGAGAAGTCTTGCTACAACTGCACAGGCCATTGGTGGGACCACACCTAAAGTACTGAGTACAGTTTGGGCCTCTTTATGTAAGGAGGGATATACTTGCATTGGAAGCAGTTCAGAGAAGGTTCACTAGGTTGATTCCTGGGATGAAAAGGTTTATTTTAGGAGGAAAGGCTGAGCAGGTTGGGCCTGTACTCATTGGAGTTTAGAAGAATAGCAGGTGATCTCTTTGAAACATACCAGAATCTGAGGGGGTGTGACAGGGTAGATGCTGAGATGATGTTTTCTCTCATGGGGGAAATCGAAACTAAGGGGCACAGTTGCAGAAGAGGTCACTATTTAGGACGGCACCAGGCAGGGAACAAGCACCCGGAGGAGAGGGCAATCTTCGTGGGCCGATCTGTGAAAGAGGCCAGGAATGGAGCCAACTCTGCCCCATTTCCTGCCTTGGGCACGAGCAGGATGACCTACTGGGCTTCCCCCAGCCTAAAAATTGGCCACTTAAGAACCTCAATTGGGGCAAGGATGAGCAGGCCGCTTTGGGCCTTGCTTACCTCAGCTACAATTGTGGACAGGTCTCAGTCTGAAAGGACATCAGTGGGATTTTATGATGACCCCCACATGCAAAGCTGACGGTGGGGGTCTGTAAAATTCTGCCCCTGAACATAATCAAGGCCGAGGTCGAAAGATTCTTGAACCAAGGATTAAAGGAAATAGCCAGGAAACTGGAGTTGAGGACAAGATCAGATATGATCTTATTGAATGGCAGAGCAGATTTGAGGGTCCCATGGCATATCCTTACTCCGATTACTTACATTGTTAGTCATGAAACATAACACCATCTAGTTAGGTTTTAATTGTCAATATTGTTCAACACAGGAGCTGGACTTGGGACCATTTTACATTGCGACTGCATCAGCATGCAATGTGTGTGCACACAGCAACCTGAACTGTAAGGAAACCAATGTGAGCTTGGCACTGTCCATGATTATTAACAGAACAGCTCCAATAATCTGCCACTGTGCCGCTGATTGCTTATTCCTATACTTTGTCTCTGCAAAAATTATATTTTCATGAATTCAATAAGAAATCTGCATCTTTGGAGCAGGTGTAGGAGGAGTTTGGAAATCAGAAATACTAGAATTGGATGGAAAATTGATATAAACACGATGAAAGGGAAGTAAACATTTGGTTTCCCTCAGCAATACAACATACTCAAACTATTTACCATTCTAATCGTTCATTCATTTCAGACCAAGAATTCAGAAAATTGGATATAAATGCAAGATGCATTAAAACACTTACACAGGAGATTGTTGCAAAGTGGTTAGTTCTCAAAAGTTAAAGAACATAAATTAGACTTATTTCGCAAAGGTCACAACAGAAAACACACACGTACGCACACACATAAATGTCAATACACTAAATTGCGCCAATATGCTTGTGTAATATTTTTAGTCCATCATCTCAAAGTCCTCCAAATGTGGACTCAGACTTTATCCACCAGCTTTCACCACTGCCTTTCAAAACTCAAATTACTTTCTCCACACACAAGATTGGAATGCTGAAATGGACCTTCAACCACATATTGTCGACATCACAAAGACTGCCGACCTCCACCTCTGTAATGTTGCTCACCTCACTTATGGCTGAAATCCTCACCCATGCTTTGTCACTACCAGTCTCAAGTCTACAAAGGCTCTGTTTGGCACCCTTCCATGACTTCAACTCATCCAAATCTCTGCTTCCCAAATCCTGTCCCAGACTAAGACCCTGTCACCCGTGCTTGCTGACCTACATTGCCCAGTTTCCCAAGGCCTCAAATTTAAAATGGTGTTCCTTATGTTTAAATCTCTTCATAACTCATCCACCCTAGCTCTGTATTATCTCCTTTAGTTCAACACCCACCCCCTCAAACTCTGTTTCTCTGTCACTGCATCCTCCTGCCTTAGCAACATGATCAGCAGTCACACCATTGGTTGTTTAAAACTCCCCTCGCTATCTCCCTCTCCTTGTTTTTTTTAAATAAACAATTTTATTGAGGTAGTTTTTGGCTTTATAAACAGTTACAGACATCATCAGAAAGAAAGCAAAAAAGGCAAAAATGTGCAAACATCCATGTACTTTCAATACTTCAATCATAACATATTGCACAAGCCCGCTCCTCTCCCACCGGTACTACCCGCCATATTTTCCCTCCTCCTCTACTCTACCTACCTACCCCCCCCCCCCCCCCCCCCCCCACCCACCCCCTGCTGACGCTCACTCTCCCGCAAAGAAGTCAATAAATGGTTGCCACCTCCGGGCGAACCCCTGCACAGATCCCCTCAAAGCGAACTTAATTTTTCCCTCTCCTTGTTTAAGAATCTCCTTACAAGCCATTTCTTTCACCAAGCTTTTGATCACCCCTCTTACAGCCCCAATTACTCCAGAACA
This sequence comes from Scyliorhinus canicula, assembly GCF_902713615.1. Taxonomy (NCBI): domain Eukaryota; kingdom Metazoa; phylum Chordata; class Chondrichthyes; order Carcharhiniformes; family Scyliorhinidae; genus Scyliorhinus; species Scyliorhinus canicula. The sequence goes on along the minus strand of NC_052161.1, from coordinate 112,373,086 downwards.
TTCAAACAGCATATGTTACAAACATATTAGATGCTACGAAATTATTTCAAGGCAGTAGGTTTAATTTTGAATTCTTTTTCAGCCATTACAGGACAATGAATTAGATACAGAGCAAACCTATCCATTTTCCTCCCTAGAAAAAAGCACAAATCCTTCCATTCTGCCAGCATTGGCAGGGTTTGAAAACTTACCACACTGCATTACAACGTACCACATTGCATTATTACAAAGGTAAGTGGCAAGTAACATTCACACCACACAAGTGCCAGGTAATGACCATCCACAACACAAGAGAATGGAATTACCATCACTGAGGCCTCCATCCCGGCGGTTACCAACAGCCAGAAACTGAACTCGACCAATGACTACAAGAGCAAGGTAGGGGCTCGGAATTCTGCAGTACATTCACCTCCTCTCTCCCCATTTGCTCACCATCTACAAGGCCTAAGTCAGGAGTGTGATGGAATACTCTCCACTTGCCTGGACGAGTGCAGCTCTAAAAACACTCAAGAAGCTCAACACCATCCAGGACAAAGCAGCTCATTTAATCGTCGCCTTAAACATTCACTCCCTTTACCACCACCACATAATAGCAATAGTTTGTAATATGCACAAGATGTAGTGTAGCCTCATCAAGCCTCTTTCAACTGCTGCTTCCAAACCCACAGCATCTACTAGCAAGAAGGATGAAGGCAGCAGATGCATGGGAACACTGCTACCTACAAGTTATCCCCAAGGCATACACCATCTTGACCTGAATATATGTTGCTGTTGTTTCACTGCCATGGGATCAAAACTTTGAACTCCCTTCATAATAGCATTGTGGATTTATCTACACCACATGGACTGCGGCGGTTCAAGGAGGCAGCTCATTACCATCTTCACAAGGGTAATTAGGGATGGACAAATGTTGACCCTGGCAAAAATGCTTAATTCAAGTTTTCAATGGCAATTGCCAATCTGGTTACTGACCAGATTTCCATATTGCTACTAACACCCCATTAAACCAATACAAAATACAATCAATGGTCTTGTGACTATCCCAATTCATTAATATATATTTCTTATTGTCACAAATCGGCTTACATTAACACTGCAATTAAGTTACTGTGAAAGTCCCCATATTGCTACACTGAGGGAGAATTCAGAATGTCAAATTCCGCTAACAACACGTCTTTCGGGACTTGTGGGAGGAAACCAGATGGAGCATCTGGAGGAAACCCACGCAGACAAGGGGAGAGCGTGCCGACTCCACCCAGACAGTGACCCAAGCCAGGAATTGAACCTGGGTCCCTGGCGATGTGAAGCAACAGTGCTAACTACATGCTGCAGTAGAATTCCTACAGTGCAGAAGCAGCCCATTTGCCCCATCGAGTCTGCACCATCCCTCTCAAAGACCCATCCAGGCCCAGTCGCCCACCCATCCCTGTAACCTCATAACCCCACATGACCTCTGGACACTATGGGCAATTTATCATGACCAATCCACCCAACCTGTATATCTTTGGACTGAGAGAGGAAACTAGAGCACCCGGAGGAAACCCACGCAGACACGGGGAGAATGTACAAACTCCACACAGAAAGTCACTCGAGGCCGGAACTGAACCTGGGTCCCTGTTGCTGTGAGGCAGCAGTGCTTAACACTGTGCCACCGTATCCGCCCCCTTCTACTTTCCTCATCTAATTTTTTGGTCATGGGTTTGAATCAGCAAGTTGGAACTTAAGACCACAGGGGCAGCTGACAAGGGCCAAACATCCAATTTTTAAAATGAACCTTTTCTTAGGGGAAACCAGGCCGAGGGGGAGAAATGCGTGTGCTCTTAAAGAAGGCCAATTCTTTTGAGAAAGTGAAAGTACGCAGCCACAAGGGCAAGGTCAATTTTGTTAAAACAAGGAGCAGCTTCCTGGGAAATAGCCCGCAGGCTGGCAGCAGCTTCATCAACTAAAGTCACCAAGTCTGTGATTATAATTGAAATAAGAAATATCACAGCAGCCTGGCTCTTATCAGAATTGCCCCGAGTTAAATGTTAAACCGTGAGATTTTAAAAGTTGCTGCAAAAAAAAAATCCTGATGAATTAAACACCAAAACAGAGAAGCAGTGGCACCTGCCCGAGTGACAGGGCAGCGCTGGTTAAAGTTGCTGATGTTCTGAGTACCTTTCATCAGGGCTATGGAGAGCTGGTCTGTGTTGAGGTTATTTACATATTTGCCAATGTAAGTGTTTAGGACCCAGGCTGCCAGTCCCTCCAGCATGGCTAGGCTAGGCCGGGGGTAGGTTCACGGTGAGATGGTTGTGTTGCTTGATGTTGCCTCTTTGCTCCAGCGTTCGGCTCGGCCTCAGGCTCCGGCAGGCAGGCAGCGTTGCTAAGGCCGCATTCAGATGACTCTCTCCCCGCCCCCCCCACAAACTCGCCTCACGCTCAGGCTCCGACCCAGACGACGGAGCATGCGCACTCTGACAATCCGGCCCCGCCCCCACGCTTCCGCTTCGGAGCGCGCAACAATCTCCCGACCACCTCCCGCAGCAGCGCCTGACGGCGGCCGAGCGCCTCGCAGCTGCCATATTTGTAAAGGAGATTTCGCTGTCGGAACAGCCAGACGGGTGGCCACATCTGTAAAGGCAGGTTTATGTCCTTTACGGGGCGGGCAAATTGTGTCGGCTGGAGGATGCACTCAATGAACTCAAACGTGAATTTGATTAACCCGACCATATGACTTATGGGAGTTGTTGTTCATAATAATCTTTATTATTGACACAAGTGGGCTTATATTAATACTGCAATGAAGTCACTGTGAAAATCCCACAGAAGTTGCCCACCCCTAGCCGCCACACTCCTGCGCGTGTTCGGGTACCTGGAGTGAGAATTCAGAATGTCCAATTTGCCTAACAAGCACGTCTTTCGGGACTTGTGGGAGGAAACCGGTGCATCCAGAGGACACCCACGCAGACACGGGGAGAACGTGCAGACTCTGCACAGGCAGTGACCTAAGCCAGGAATAGAACCTGGGTTACTTGTGCTGTGAATGAAATGAAAATCACTTATTGTCACAAGTAGGCTTCAAATGAAGTTACTGTGAAAAGCCCCTAGTCACCACATTCCAGCACCTGTTTGGGAGGCTGATACGGGAATTGAACCATGCTGCTGGCCTGCCTTGGTCTGCTTTAAAAGCCAGCAATTTAGCCCAGTGTGCTAAACCAGCCCTTAGGTGAACAGCCTTCGATTGAGCTACATAGTATGAGAAGATCCTTCACATTTTGGCCAGGCCACAACAAACTCATAGAATTAGCGAGTGTTTGAAACGCAGCATACCGGCTGAGGTGAAGCAACAGTGCTGACCACTGTGCTGCCGTGAATGCAGAGCGCTGTAGACCTTTCATTTTTAACCCGCATATTGAGGAATCCTGCATTTTGAAACGTTATGTAAGTATTGGTATACTGAAACGTTCATAATTGTGCAACATTTTTATTATTCTATACTTTATTTTTATTTCAATGATTGTCCATAATTATGTTATGAATTCTGATAACTTGTTTTATTTGTAGCATCATCACAGTTCGCCAGTTGCCACCATCCATCCATCCGTTCAACATGTTGGTGCCCGTCTATGAACCATGCAGACAACATTACTTATGCACCACCACCACGAGAGCAATCTACCCAAATGGGAACAGAGACCCGTAGCGAGGACATCTATCCAAATGTTTCCCGGCACACCACGCTATTGAACTCACATTTGGGTAGATACGAGGCCTCAGCGGGGAACGCCCCGATGAGGCTGCACAGTCCCATTTTCTGCACTGAGGAGCTCCATTCACTGGAATCCCGTTTTGGGAGAATCGCGCCCATGGGCTTTGCACCCTGATTTGCATGGGCACAATTAACAAAGCCATACCTCAAGAAATCATCTTTACACTGCTTTGTTCCTGATTTCATTTTTTTCTTTCTTTACAACGATTCATCTTCAGTGCTTCGCAGTCCTGTTGCCTTGCTTGCTCGCAGCTAGAAAAAGGAGGGATTTCTCGTCCGTGATTTCACACCAAAAGCACGGATATACAGGGCACGTGACGTGAGTGTACATGCCAGGCATGTGACCTGCTCTCTGCTGCCGCTTCTGGCTGGAAGACTGCATCATTCTATTTCAAAGCCGGTTGTGGCAGGCATTCTCAATTTAAAAACTGGTCATAGCTGTTAGGTGCTTCTTCCATGATCGGGAACGTCGTGACTGACCGCTCCGCGACCCTCCCGACTCCCACCCGCAATTTGAAAAATCCTGCACTGGATTCACTTGTCCATGTATTTATACTGCTAGCAACACCCTCAAAAAAACTACAACAGGTTTGTCAAACTTGATTTCCCTTTCATAAATCCCTGTTGACTCTTTACAATCACTCTAGACTCAGCATTTTCCCCTCTGCTGACATCAGGCTAATAGGTTTTTGTTCCTGTTTTCTCTCTCTCTCTTCTTAAATAATAAGGTGACATTTCTATCTTCTATTCTGCAGTGACGATTCTGGAATCAAATGAATTTTGGAAGGTAACCACCAATGCATTCACTATCTGTACAACCAACTCTTTCAACACTAGGATGTAGATCATCAGGTCCTGGGATTTATCAACTTTCAGTTCCATTAATATCTCCAGTACTATTTTTTTAAAAACAAATATCAATTTTCTTCAGTTCCTCATTCTGACTGGTCCCTTGGTTCACTATTATTTCTGGGATATATCTTGTATCTTCCTCTGTGAAGACAGACGCAAAGTAATTATTTAACTTCTCTGCCAGTCTAGGTTCCATTATAAATTCCCCTGCCTCTGCCTTTAATGGAACCACATTTGTCCTTGTTAATCTTTTTCTTTTTACATACCTGTAGAAGCTTTTACTAGCTTTTCTTGCTAGTTCATGTTAATATCCTATTCTTCCTTCATCAGTTTCTTGGTCCTTCTTTGCTAATTCTAAAATCCTCCCAATCTTCATCTTATTACTTTCTTTTTGGCAACTTTAGAATCCTCTTCCTTTGATTTTATGCAATCTTTAACTTCCTTTGTTAGCCACAGTTAATTCACTTTTCCTGATGGGGTTTTCTAAATCTAGCCAGTGCCTGTCTACCATCAGACATTCTTAATGTGTTTTCCAATTCATCACAGCCAACTTGAACCTCGTACCTTCATAATTCCCTTTGTCTTGTTTTAAATTCCTAATTTTGGTTTGAACCACCTTGTCTTCAGACGTAATGCAAAATTCCACCTTATGGTCACTATTCCCTCAAGATTCTTTAAAGATAATATTATTAAATATCCCTCCTTCTCTCTCTTTGCATAAGAATGAAAATAGCTCGGGCAGCACGGTGGCGCAGTGGGTTAGCCCTGGTGCCTCACGGTGCCGAGGTCCCAGGTTCGATCCTGGCTCTGGGTCACTGTCCGTGTGGAGTTTGCACATTCTCCCCGTGTTTGCATGGGTTTCACCCCCACAACCCAAAGATGTGCAGGCTAGGTGGATTGGCCATGCTAAATTGCCCCATAACTGGAAAAAATTGATTGGGTACTCTAAATTTAAAAAAAAAAGAATGAACATAGCCTGTTCCTTTGTTGGTTCCTCAACATACTGCTCATTGATGCTCTATCACAGACCTTCCCGTTTGTCCTTTCCCCCTCACCTTTTTCCCTGTCTCTATACTTGTTTAAAAACTGGCACAGCTTTTATGAAATGAAATGAAAATGAAAATCGCTTATTGTCACGAGTAGGCTTCAATGAAGTTACTGTGAAAAGCCTCTAGTCGCCACATTCCGGCGCCTGTTTGGGGAGGCTGGTATGGTAAATCCTCATTTTATTTTTCCCAATCATTGACCCGCAATTTTAACGCTGTTTCTCTCTTCACAAAGGTTGCCAGACAAGTTGAACATTTCCAGTGTTTTCTCTTTTTCTTCCAGATTTCTCACATCTGGAAATATTTCGATTTTAATCTATCCATCTCTCGATCCAGCCATCTATCTAAATGGGCATCAGCCTTTCATTACATCTGTACATTACTCAGATGAAGATAGCAAGTGCGGCAGCACAGTAACTAATGTAGATGAGAACAGAAAGCTACAAATGGACATTGATAGGTAAGTGTTAGGTAAACTGTGGTAGATGGAGTTTAATGTTGGGAAGGTCCATATTAGACATAAGAAAGATAGATTAGAGTATTTCTATTTTTAAAAATCTTTTTATTGCCTTTACTCATATTTATAAACAGTTGTTACTTATATACATAACATTTTTCTTGCCTGCGCTAATCTGCTTTATTTTACAGAGAGGTTTGTTTTGTCCTTCATTTGACTAACTGTATGTATATTTTGTTGCCCTCTGGATTGGTCTATGATATCCTCTCCTTCCCCCCCCCCCCCCCCCCCCCCCCCCCGCCCATTGGTTTCAGCACCCTTCCTCTTCTCTCTTGGTTTCCCAATTTTTCTCCCCCCTTCCGGGTTGCGCAGTCCTTTGGTTCTTCATCTTTTTTTCCCCTCGCTTACCCCTCATTGCTGGCCTCAAACAGGTTTCAGAACAGGCCGACGAACTGCCCCCAAGTATCCAGGAAGCCTTCCTCTGACCCTCGGATGATGTACTTAATCTTCTCCAGGTGGAGAAATTCCGAGAGGTCAGCGAGCCAGTCTGCAGCTTTGGGCGGTGCTGCCGAACGCCAGCCGAGCAGGATTCTCTGGCGAGCGATTAGGGAAGCGAAAGCAAGGGCGTTGGCCCCCTTCCCCATGTGTAGCTCTGGCTGCTCCGATACCCCGAAGTTTGCCACTATTGGGCATGGCTTCACCCTCACCCCCACAACCTTGGACATTGCCTCGGAGAAGGCTGTCCAGAACCCAGCAAGCTTGGGGCAAGCCCAAAACATGTGGGTGTGATTGGCCGGGCCCCTCTGGCACCGTTCACATTTGTCCTCCACCTCCGGGAAGAACCTGCTCATTCGGGTTCTGGTCAGGTGGGCTCTGTGCACCACTTTCAGCTGCATTAGGCTTAGCCTTGCACAGGAGGAGGTGGAGCTCACCCTGCTCAGTGCTTCGCTCCAGAGTCCCCATCCTTCCTCTGTCCCCAGTTCAACCTCCCATTTTTGTCTGGTCCCGTCCAGTGGTGTTCGGGCTCTGTCCAGTAGCTGTCCGTATATTTTACCACATAGCCCCCTCTTCTCGTTGCTTGTGCCTATCAGGTCCTCTGGTAGGGTGCTTTCTGGGCCCTCGGGGTACCCTACTGTCTCTTTGAGGAGGAGGTGCTTTATTTGGAGGTGTCTCAATTCCTGTCCTCTTGATAGTTTCCACTTCCTCGTCAATTCGTCCAGTGTCGCCAGTCTGCGCCCTACGTTGAAGTCCCCGACCGTCAGTGTGCCCCCGTGCCGCCTCCAACTTTTGAAGGTGGTACCTAGCATGGCTGGGGGGGGGGGGGGGGGGGGGGGAATCTGTGATTGCCGCAGATGGGGGCCATAAGGGACATTTTGGTTATCCCGAAGTGTTGTCTCAACTGGGTCCACGTTCTCAGCGTGGCCGCTACCACCGGGCTACCTTGTTGAGGGGGGTGGATGTGCTGCTGTGGCCAGGGCCCAGAGGATTGTTCCTTTACAGGATGCCAGATCAGAGTATTTCTAAATGATCAGAAGCAGAGACTATAGTGGAGCAGAGCAATGTCGGGGTCCAAATGCAGAAATCACTAATAGACAAACACAAAATTTATTAAAATGACTCATGGAATATTGGCCTTAATTTCAAGGAGCTGGAATACAAAGGAGTAGAAGTCATATAACTTTTTCTATGAAGCTCTGGTTAGACTAACATTTAGTGCTGCATTCATTTTCCGGCGCAAATCCTGTCGTAGGAAATATTGACCATGTGAAGGGTGCAATGCAGAGTCACCAGAATAATTCCTGGCCAAAAATATTTAAATTATGAGAACAGATAACATAGACTGGGCTGGTACTTACTCATCTGAGTGCAGATGATTAAGGAGTGATATAGTTGAGGTGCTTAAGATGATTAAAATAGTCTATAGCTTTCCTCCTGATTCCCATTGACTTCGCTGGCTGGGCCAACATTTGTTGACCATCATAATTGCCCTTGAGAAGGTGGTGGTCAGCTACCTTTTCAAACTGCTGCAGCCCTTGAGGTGCACTTTAAAAAAAATTTAGAGTAGCCAATTATTTTTCTTATTCCAATTAAGGGCAATTTAGTGTGGCCAATCCACCGAACCAGCACATCTTTGGGTTGTGGGGGTGAAACCCACGCAGACATGGGAGAATGTGCAAACTCCACACGGACAGTGACCCAGGGCCAGGATTCGAACTCGGGTCCTCAGATCTGCAGTCCCAGTGCTAACCACTGGGCCACATGCCGCCCTCCTTAAGGTGTACTTCCACCAACAGTGCTGTTAGGGAGAGAGTTCCAGGATGCTGTCCCAGCGACAGTGAAGGAACAGCAATATATTTCCAAGTCACAGTGGTGAGTGACTTGGAGGGGAAGTTCCAGGTGGTGGTGTTCCCAGGTATCTGTTGCCCTTATCCTTCTGGATGATAGTGGTTGTAGGTTTGGAAGGTGCTACCTAAGGAAGGTGAGTTCCTGAAGTGAATCTTCTAGATGGTACACACTGCTGCTACTGTGCGACGATGGTGGAGGAATTGAATGTTTGTGGAAGGGGTGCCAATTTAGTGAGTTGCTTTGTTCTGGATGGTGTCGAGCTTCTTGAGTGCTGTTGGAGCTGCTCTCATTGATGAAGCAGCTGGAGATGGTTGGGCCCAGGACACTACGGTGAGGAATTCCTGCAGTGATGTCCCGGGAGTAAGGTGACTGGCCTCAAACAACCATCTTCCTTTGTGGCAGGTATGACTCCAACCAGTGGAGAGCTTTCCTCCTGATTCCCATTGACTCCAGTTTTGCTTGCGATAGAGAGGAACTATTTCCTCAGGAGGAACAGTCCAGAACAAGGGATGATAACCTTAAAATTAGAGCTAGGCCAGGGCAGCATGGTAGCATTGTGGATAGCGCAATTGCTTCACAGCTCCAGGGTCCCAGGTTCGATTCCCGGCTTGGGTCACTGTCTGTGTGGAGTCTGCACATCCTCCCCGTGTGTGCGTGGGTTTCCTCCGGGTGCTCCGGTTTCCTCCCACAGTCCAAAGATGTGCAGGTCGGGTGGATTGGCCATGATAAATTGCCCTTAGTGTCCAAAATTGCCCTTAGTGTTGGGTGGGGTTACTGGGTTATGGGGATAGGGTGGAGGTGTTGACCTCGGGTAGGGTGCTCTTTCCAAGAGCCGGTGCAGACTCGATGGGCCGAGTGGCCTCCTTCTGCATTGTAAATTCTATGATTTAAGGGTGATGCCAGGAAGCAATTATTTATTCAAGTGGTAGTAGATATCAGGAAGATTGTTCCTACAAATAGCTGTTTTGGAAGGTGTGTGTGTGTGTGTGTGTGTGTGTGTGGGGGGGGGGGGGGGGGAGGGGGGGGGGGAGGGGGTGTGTAGTAGAGTAGTGGTCAATTAAAAAATATCGTAACTGAGATTGATAGATTTTTGTTAGGGAGGAGAATGAAGTAACAGAGCCAAGACAGATAAATAGTGTTAAGGGACACATCAGCCACGATCCAATTAAATGGCAGAATGCTTGAAGAGGCTGAATAGCCTCCTCAGCCCCGAGCCAAAAGGAAAAATCACTAAAAGTTGAATGGTACCAGTAAAAACTGTCCAAACTGTTCTTGCATATCTTAAAATGGACCTCCAGTGTTGCTGGTGCCTGTATGGTCGGTTCTTACTGAGATTTGAACATTTGGAACTGTTTTTTCTTCTGAGTATATGTTCCTCTCTGACTGTTGGCCCATCTAAATCTTGAGTCTTGTTAGCTTTGGAACTGAAATACCATGGAATACTACATGCTATTAGAGCCTAAAAGTAGATATTACCATTCCTTCAATCAATGTCGTAGGCTAGATTAATGGTGGCATTTTCATCAGAGTCAGCAAGCGATGGAGGAAGCCCCACTCCATGATTTGAGAACATTACATCGGATGACATTTCTTTCCATTCTCACTAAAATTATCAACTAAATGCTAGGATGCTGTGGTTACCCAAGAGACATGTCTGCATGCAGAACCAACCACTCACGCCCCCCTCCCTCCCCACCTAATTATGTAAAGATTACATTCGCTAGTAGGATTACCATCCCTTCTGGATTGGCCTGGAATCTCTCAGAATTACAAATGAATCCCCTAAATTCTCCTAAAAGCAATACGAGTTGAAAATCTCGGCGACGTTTTTATTCCCTGATTCACTCCATCCAGACTCACAGCAAACAGCAAGGTCATAACACAACCAGCATGCACTGTAGTCTTGGGACGAATACTGTGGTAAACGAGATAATGGACACAGCAGTATCTGCAGCAGTGACCATTGTGGAGATTGTAGCCACCATTCCTAACCATTTGATATACCGAGCAATCAATGGTGGGAATATGGAGTGGTCGGAGGCTGCATGTCATGTGATGGAAACTCTGGAATATGGCCCAATCAGAGTTGACAAACGTAATCAGTGACAAAAAAAAAGAAAATACTGGAAACTGAGACAAAAACGGTCAAATGCTGGGTTCTCACCTCCTGGTCCTCACATGGCATCCATATGTTCCAGCACAGCTGTTGAGGAACGGTGTTATAATTAGCCCGGATCCTATTGGCTGGGGACAATTGGTTACCCCGTGCTTCTTGGGGAAGAAGAGGTCACCCAATGAGGGGGGCAGGGCAATCATTAGTAGTTGCAGCATTATAAATGAAGCTGGCCAGTGTGGTACCGGCTAGAGAAGGACGCAGTGCTAAAACACTGCTGCTGTGTGCATTGTGGTGTAAATAAAGTCACTTTCTGTTTGACTCTACAAACCCGTGCTCGATTCTTGGTGGCCCTCACAAAAACTGTCAACTCTTGATGTTTCCCCCGTTAGGCTCCAGCCACCATACATCATCTGCTAATCTGGCTGAGATCAGCTATCCGAGCCCAGGGGTAAAACATCTGACCTCACTGGCTCGGTATCACAATGGGCAGTCCTTTTTAACTATTTAAAAAAACGTGTTAAATTATAAATCCAAATGGAAAAAAATAAGAAAGGGAAAACATGCACTAATACATCTTCCAGAGACATTCTAAAGGGCTGTACATATATTAGGCGTTATGATGAGTTTGTGCAATAGTGGTTAGCACTGTTGCTTCATAGTACAAGGATTGGATTTTGTTTATTGTCACGTGTACCAAGGCACAATGAAAAGTATTTTTCAGCAAGCAGCTCAACAGATCATTAAGTACATGAAAAGAAAGGAAATAAAAGAAAATACATAATAGGGCAACACAAGGTACACAATGTAACTGGATAACACCGGCATCGGGTGAAGCATACAAGGGTGTAGTGTTAATGAGGTTTGTCCATAAGAGGGTCTGGTAACAGCAGGGAAGAAGCTGTTTTTGAGTCACTTCATGCGTGTTCTCAGACTTTTGTATCTCCTGCTCGATTGAAGAAGTGGGAAGAGTGAGTATGCCGGGTGGGAGGGGTCTTTGATTATGCTACCCGCTTTCCTCAGGCAGCGGGAGGTGTAGATGGAGTCAATGGATGGGAGGCAGGTTCGTGTGATGGACTGGGCTGTGTTCACAACTCTCCGAAGTTTCTTGCGGTCTTGCGCCGACCAGTTGTCATACCAGGCTGTGATGCAGCCAGATAGATGCGGAGTTTGATTCCAAGCTTGATTCCCAGCTTGGGTCAAGTTCTGTGCGGAGTCTGCATGTTCTCCTCATGTCTGCTCCGGTTTCCTCCTACAAGTCCTGAAAGACGTGCTTGTTAGGTGAATTGGACATTCTGAATTCTTCCTCTGTGTACCTGAACAGGCGCCGGAGTGTGGCAACTAGGGGCTTTTCACAGTAACTTAATTGCAATGTTAATGTAAGCCTACTAATAAAAATTAGCCTTATTATATAATGTAAGGGCAGCATGGTGGCCTAGTGGTTAGCACAACCGCCTCACGGCGCTGAGGTCCCAGGTTCGATCCCGGCTCTGGGTCACTGTCCGTGTGGAGTTTGCACATTATAGAATAGATTCATAGAACAGTACAGCACAGAACAGGCCCTTCGGCCCTCAATGTTGTGCCGAGCAATGATCACCCTACTTAAACCCACGTAACCCGTATACCCGTAACCCAACAATCCCCCCATTAACCTTACACTACGGGCAATTTAGCATGGCCAATCCACCTAACCCGCACATCTTTGGACTGTGGGAGGAAACCGGAGCACCCGGAGGAAACCCACGCACACACGGGGAGGACGTGCAGACTCCACACAGACAGTGACCCAGCCGGGAATCGAACCTGGGACCACTGGAGCTGTGAAGCATTGATGCTAACCACCATGCTACCGTGAGGCCCCTCACGGTATTCTCCCCGTGTCTACGTGGGTTTCGCCCCCACAACCCAAAAATGTGCAGAGTAGGTGGATTGGTCACGCTAAATTGCCCCTTAATTGGAAAAAATAATTGGGTAATCTAAATTTATAAAAAAAAAAAAAAAAAAAATTATATAATGTAAAATAGGTGGTTGAATTCACTGGACAATTTGAGAGAGATGGAGAACAGGTTCCCAAATCGCTGGCACCCATTTTGCATTGGACAATGTCAACCATTTGCTTCAAATTTTTCTCAGTTTTGCAGGAAGGTTACACTTATAGACCTGAAAGGTTGGACACAGATTTTAATCATCGAGGTAACAGGAGTCGGGAAAATTTCTGCCTCGGCCCGTCCGCCTCAGGAGAAGGTGCCAAGAAGGAGCGCATTTTCACTTTGCAGGGCGGGGAGTAGAACGGACCAGCTGAATCGGGAAAAGGTTTGATGACAGCCATTGGGGTTGCCGGGTGTGGAGGTGGGCTGTTCAGAAGGCCCGCCTTGGCTCTGTGGGACTTCATCCCAGTTACAATAAAATCAGAATGACCCTCCAGTCCTCACCCCTCACATGCTGCACCCCTCCCCCATGCCCTATCCATGCCATCTTATGTCTCCCAGCACCCCATGACCCCTCATTGCTAAGGTATGTCCCCAAACAATTCTTATGGCATCTTATGCACTCCATGCCAAGAAATGCCTCACCAAACAACCCATTGTCCCCTTATGCCACTCATACGTTCACCCACTATACACAGCAGAGAAGCAATGGACCCTATAATGACAGTAAGATGTGTAGAAAAAGGCTTTTAAAAAAAAAATTTATTAAAAAAAAAATTTAGAGTGCCCAATAATTTTTTCCAATTAAGGGGCAATTTAGCGTGACCAATCCACCTATCCTGCACATCTTTGGGTTGTGGGGGTGAAACCCACGCAAACACGGGGAGAATGTGCAAACTCCACACAAGTCAGTGACCCAGGGCCGGGATTCGAACCCGGGGTCCTCAGCGCCGTAGGCAGCAATGCTAACCACTGTGCCACCGTGCCGCCCTAGAAAAAGGCTTTCAACAGTCATTTGATAACTTTCCACTTTTTTAAAGAAAAACTCATTTTTACTACAGCCCAATAAATGTTAATCATCCAGACCCTTGAAGGTTTCAATTGCTAAAACTGCAAGCATTTGAAACCTTTTTGTCTTGTGTAAACAAACATTGTGCAATTGACAACATAGATCAGAGAGCTAGAATTATCAAACAGAAATGTTTTCACTGGGGTTCAGGTGTTTTAACAGACTAATACATTTCTGGGCTCTCAGCCAAGCCTCATTATGTATTCTGGGCTGAGAGCCCAGACATCCATGAGAGTACTAAAACACCTGAGCCCACACTTTAAGAAGGAAGTGAAGGCATTGGAGAGAGTGCAGAAAAAAAATCATTAGATAGTGGCCAAGGATGTGGAACTTCAGCTGTGAAGATAGATTGGAGAAGTTAGGACTGTTTTGTTTGGAGAAAATGAGTCTGAGAGGAGATTTGATAGAGATGTTCAAAATCAAGAGTGATCAGGATACCCACTTGTGAAAACTTCGAGAACGAGCGGGCACAGATTTAAAGTGATTGGCAGAAGAAGCAAAAGTGACATGAGGAAAACGTATTCATGTAGCAAGTGGTTAAGGTCTTGAATGCTCTGCCTGAGAATATGTAGAGCATTTTCAATCAGGGCATTCAAAAGAGAATTAAACGACTATTAGAAAAGGAACAATGTGCAGTGTGACTGGGAGAAGGTGGAAGAATGGCACTAAGTAAATTGCTCGTTCTGAGAGCTGGTGCAGACACGATGGGCCGAATGGTCTCCTTCTGTCCTGTAAGAATTCTGTGATTCTGTGAAGCTCAACCAGAAGGCTTAAAAAACACCTTGAGGGGTAGAGGTGTGAATAAAAACATATAATGCCACCGTTAAACATGCAAACTTAAGGAAATACAGAGGCCTGAATTTCAATTTTATCTGTGCTGGATATAAAACTATACCTCAACTGTGGGGTGTAACCTCTGCATGGAGTGGTCGGAGGCGGCATGTCATATGATGAAAACTCCGGAATATGGTCCAATCCGAGTTTAAAAAAAATAAATTTAGAGCACGCAAATCATTTTTTTCCAATTAAGGAGCAATTTAGCATGGTCAATCCACCTAGCCTGCACATCTTTGGGTTGTGGGGGCGAAACCCACGCAGACACAGGGAGAATGTGCAAACTCCACACGGACAGTGACCCAGAGCCGGGATCGAACCTGGGACCTCGGCGCTGTGAGGCAGCAATGCTAACCACTGCGCCACCATGCTGCCCTTGGCCCAATCAGAGTTGACAAACTTAATCATTAACAAAAATAAAATACTGGAAACTGAGACAAAAACAGTCAAATGCTGGGTTTTCGCCTCCTGGTCATCACATGGCATCCATATGTTCCAGCACAGCTGTTGATGAATGGTGTTGTAACCTGTCCGGATCCTATTGGCTGGGACAATTGTTACCCTGTGCTTCTTGGGGACCAAGAGCTCGCCCAATGAGGGGAATCATTAGTAGTTGCAGCAGTACAGATAGAGCTGGCCAGTGTGGTACCTGTGGTGATATGCATCACTGTAAATATACAGGGGTATAATGTAAATACACGTAGACTAGATAGACACTAGAGGGAGCACCAGAGGCATGACACACAGACATTCAAACAATAGGTCAGTAAGATAGGACACGACCAATGGGCATTCACGATACACACAGAGGTGACACTACCACAGGAGGGCATTACACCAACCCATATAAAAGGACACAGCACACATGATCTTCCTCTTTCCAGTGGAGACACTCAGTGAGTACACAGGGTTGATTCGAAACACATCACACCCACCTCGTGGATTGTAGCAGACTGGTTAGTTAGTCTGAGTAGCTATAGCAGGATTAACAGGAGAGTCGAATCCAAGTAGGAGAATTGTTAACAGTTTAATAAATGTGTTAAAGCTTTCTCCAAGTCTGAACCTTCCTTTGTCAGAGTGTACATCAAGGAAGCAGCTTATGCTATGTCAAGAGCATAACAAAACATGGTACCTAGGAGTGATCTGTTTAAATCTATATAGTTACAACTCAGCAAACAGTGACAACCAGCAACAGCAGCCAGGCAAGATGATGTTCAAGATTCCGGTTCCACAGCAGCTCAGGTACCAAGACAATCTCAGTGAAAACTGGCGTGCGTTGAGGCAGAGATTCGAGATCTATCTGGTAGCGTCCGACCTAGATGGCGTGGCGGATGCAGAGAAAATAAAGCTTCAACTTACCATCGCAAGTCCAAAAGCAGCTAAAATCTTCCAGACCTTCAAATACTCAAAGGGGCAAAACAAGCGCGACTTCCAGGCAGTCCTGGACAGATTCCAAGAATTCTTTGAGGAACATACAAGAAAAAACAGGAAAAGAGGCGCCAAAACTCACCACGAGGCGAAGGTAGGCTTTCCATTGAAGAAATCTGCAGTTTTGAATTGCAGCCATCTTGGTAAAGGAGCTGCACATGCGCAGTTGCGCGAGAAACGCACAGAACGGGAAGGTCCGTTTGCGCATGCGCGAGAAGCCACGCATGCGCAATTGCGAAAAAGGGCCCAAGTAAAGGAACAGCGATATGCGCAATCGCTTCCTCTGACCTACGTCACACGCGTCATGATGTCAGAGGCCCCGGACCACGCCCACTTAAAGGGGAAATGTCCTAAAACACGAAAAAAAAGTTTTAAAGCCGTAAAACCCGATTCTTTCATCTGGAACAACAGCACAATGTCTGAAATTCGACCAGTAGCTGAAAGTAACCTTTGCAGAACCCTGCAACAAGCAGTTAGCAGCACCCAAAGAGATGATACAGTCCTTGAAGACTATGAATCAGACCTTGAATTCTTCTTTGGATATCGCGAGCCCAATGCCATCTCCGACACAAAACGTGATGATATGGTCTTGGAAGACAATGACTCAGACGAAGATTTCACCTTGGGAGGTGGTTACCCCAGTGACCAAATCTGAACCGCAACTAGACGTGTTGTACATTAAAAAGACCCCGACGGCGAGTTCATCGGATTGGGGAATCTTCAGCCCAGCATATATGACATCCCGACTCGTGAGTGCAGGATTATGCTGCGGCCTGCGCCAAGAGACAGAGAGCGGTACAAGCCCACAGAGAGCGGCCTGCTGCCACACAGAGAGTGGTCCACGCACCACGAAGGGTCCCAGCCTCCACACAGAAAGCGATGAAAGACTCCACAGCGAGCTCGTGGACACACTCCATGATAGAAGCAACGCAAGACTCCAGAGCACAGTCCTTGCATGACCAAGAAGTGACTCGAGTGACACAAGCCTCCGCAGCAAGCTCGTGGACAGCCTGCACGATAGAAGGAACGCAAAACTCCAGAGCGCTGTCCTTGCATGAACAAGACCATGAGGGTCTAGCAATCTCCTCTGAGCAACCAGCAGCAGACAATGCAAGTCTGCCATTCTCAAGTGAACAGCAAGAAGACTATGACAGTCTACCATGCTCCAGTGAACGACAAGGCTACCCACTGTATGTGCAACAATTGACGACGGCATCCCACTTCCCATACCAGATGTGCAACGTGACAGACCTCAGCTAGTGTGTACAGAGGCACTCGACAATCACAGTGAGACTCCTGGTGACTCCGGTGACACCACGTTACTTCAAACCTCATTTGCTTGAGCCTCTCCACAAGAAAATGCATCCCGGAACGTTTTGACTCCAGACGTGGAGCATCAAGAAACCTCAGAAAATGCAAGTGAACCTGCAATGACTCCGGACAGGGAGCGGCAAGAAACCAAAGCTGATTCAGGTGAACCAGAAAGGGCTCCAGACGGGGAGCATCGACAAGCCAAAACTGACTCAGATGAAACAGACCAGACTCCAGGCGGGGAGCATCGACAAGCCAAAGCTGATTCAAGTAAGCCGGACATGACTCTAGACAGGGAACGCCGCGAACTCAGTGACGGCACGCTCAAGGAAACAGCAGATGCCACAAAGCACACTGACACGAGTAACTGTGTGAAGGACTCGTATTATCCACAGAGTGTGGCCCTTGAGCGCAGCAAACACGACAACAAAACCAACCAACACAACAACACAACCTATGACAACCACATCAAAGACAATAACAAGAAGCGGTACCAAAGGCAACAACGAGGACAACAAGCACGACAAAGACAACAACAATGGAACTACGACTGGTACGACATGGTACAACTCTGCAAATGCGGGACACTGTTACTGCTCAGCTCAGTACAATGACATACCATGGCAGGACGATGCATCTTACCAATTCATGTTTGCTGCACTACCAACAGGCAACATGGCTTTCAGGACAGATGCCATCAAACGTCGCTACCACAAGCATCGGATGAAAAAAAGACTCCAAATCAGACAACAAAGTGATTTGACCACTTTTTGTGTCCTTACGCACAGGGACACTGACGGCGTTTACAAAGCAATGCCACCATCAACATCACCAACTCACTAACCAAACAAGAAAGACACTCGACCATAATGATTAATGAATTTTGGACTCATGCATATGATTTGGACTTATTGTTTAATGATCACTGTTATCATAACTTGTACATAGCATCACTTATCTACCTGTTTTTGTTCAATTTTCTTTAACACTGTACAGAAAATATGTAACATGAAAAAAGGGGGAATGTGGTTATATGCATCACTGTAAATACACAAGGGGTTAATGCAAATACACGTAGACTAGATAGACACTAGAGGGAGCACCAGAGACATGACACACAGACATTCAACCAATAGGTCAGTAAGATAGGACACGACCAATGGGCATTCACGATACACACAGAGGTGACACTACCACAGGAGGGCATTACACCAACCCATATAAAAGGACACAGCACACATGATCTTCCTCTTTCCAGTGGAGACACTCAGTGAGTACACAGGGTTGATTCGAAACACATAACACCCACCACGTGGATTATAGCAGACTGGTTCGTCAGTCTGAGTAGCTATAGCAGGATTAACAGGAGAGTCGAATCCAAGTGGGAGAATTGTTAACAGTTTAATAAATGTGTTAAAGCTATCTCCAAGTCTGAACCTTCCTTTGTCAGAGTGTACATCAAGGAAGCAGCTTATTCTACGTCAAGAGCATAACAAAACAGTACTGGCTAGAGAAGGACGCAGTGGTGAACCACTGCTGCTGTGTGCATATTGTTGTAAATAAGTCACTTTCTGTTTGACTCTACAAACTCATGCTGGATTGTTGGTGGCCCTCACAAAAACTGGCAACTCTTGATGTTCCCCCGTTAAGCTCTGGCCACCACACATCACCTGCCACTCTGGCTGAGATCAGCTATCCGAGCCCAGGGGTAAAACCTCCCTGCCTCGGTATCACAGAGGGCATGTTGTCCCATGAATCTTTCAAACCCTCTAAATGGTCAAAATATTTAATTGCCAAGAATGTATTATAGAAGGACAAGCAAGAATTAGTTTTGTAATAATATAACTAATAACGAGAGTTGAACAATATGCATCGCATTATGAGGAATCTGTGGGATTGTTATAACTTGGAGGAGGGTCTCAGTATCAAAACCTTGAGAACCTCTCTGATCTTAACTACACTGGGCTAGTGAAGCTTAAACACAGATTTTTATTTGTTAACTCAGAGACAGATGTGGCTACCAGCCATATGGTAACACTAAGTGAATCTGGAGTGACCCTCTACTTAAACACATGAACATAGAACATAGAACATTACAGCGCAGTACAGGCCCTTCGGCCCTCGATGTTGCGCCGACCCGTGAAACCATCTGAAGCCTATCTGACCTACACTATTCTATTTTCATCCATATGTCTATCCAGTGACCACTTAAATGCCCTTAAATATGGCGAGTCTACTACTGTTGCAGGCAGGGCGTTCCACACCCCTACTACTCTCTGAGTAAAGAAACTGCCTCTGACATCTGTCTTATATCTACCACCCCTCAATTTAAAGCTATGTCCCCTCGTGTTGGTCATCACCATCCGAGGAAAAAGACTCTCATTGTCCACCCTATATAACCCTCTGACTATCTTATATGTCTCTATTAAGTCACCTCTCAGCCTTCTCCTCTCTAACGAAAACAACCTCAAGCCCCTGAGCTTTCATCGTAAGACCTTCCCTCCATACCAGGCAACATCCCAGTAAATATCCCACATGAATTAACATGGTGGGTAGTCTAAAGTAGCTGCCAAGTTTTAGCAAAAGCAGTGGTTAGCACTGCTGCCTCACGGCATCAAGGACCCGGGTTCGATCCCGGCCCCGAGTCACTGTCCGTGTTTGCACAATGTTTGCTTGGGTCTCACCTCCACAACCCAAAGATGTGCAGGGTAGGTGGACTGGCCACGCTAAATTGCCACTTAATTGGAAAATAAATAATTGGGTACTCTAAATTTAAAAGAAAGTTATAGCAAATGTGTATTGTAGCTGTACTACATTCACAACACAATGGCATCTGTAATTAGGAAGCATCAGCCATCACACTACATTAAGATCATCAGTTTAATTATAAATACATTATAATAGCAGTAATTTGCCACTGGGAGATGCTCACTTGATTTGTTAACATGAATTTCAGATGTAATTCTTCGTAACTTAACCTAATGTCCCATTATATCACAGTACACTGGTTCAGCATCATCAATAAAAATAACAATTTGTGTTTATAATCTTTCATTAATTTTTACGGATGTGGGCTTCGCTGGCTACGCCAGCAATAATTGTTGCCCATTCCTAATTGCCCTCGAGAAAATGGCAATGAGCTGCCTTTTTGGACCGCTGAAGTCCATATGGTGTACCGGCGGTGCACCCACAGTGCTGTTAGGGAAGGAGTTCCGGGCATTTGACACAGCGATAGTGAAGGAATGTCGATGTATTTCCATCTCATGATGGTGCATGGCTTGGAGGGGAGTCTGCAGATGATGGTGATGTGTTTCTTGAGTGTTGTTGGAGCTGCGTTCATCCAGCCAAGTGGAGAGTATTCCATCACACTCCTTTCTTCCCTATTCCACTCTATGAGCACCACTCTATTGTCATTGAATAGGCATATGGACGATAAGGGAATAGTGTAGAGGGACTTTAGAGGGGTTTCACAGAATGGCGCAACATCGAGGGCCGAAGGGCCTGTACTGCGCTGTAATGTTCTATGTTCTATGATGGGTAAAATGGCGTCCTTCTGCACTGTAAGACTGTATAATTCTATCAAATGGATTAAATGGCTTTCCTCACCGACAATTATATTAAAATCTTATGAACGCCATTGTTTTTTCTCAGACCTTGTTGCACAAATTTAGCCCAGAAGATATGTTGTTTACCGATGAGCGATTACCAGGTAACTGGGTAAACCAAAAAGAGCCAGAATTTGCGTGGTGTGGCAATTGAATGTCAGACGGGGAAGGGGGTGTTGGGGGGGTGGGGGGCAGTCGGAGGGACCGTGTTGAGGTGTGGATAGTCAGGGGGTCGGGAGGGTGGTTGGGAGGGTAATCAAGGAGGTGGGGAGGGTAGTCAGGGGGTAGGGAGGGTAGTCAGAGAGTCAGGAGTGAGGTCATGGATTGGGGAGGGTAATCGAGGAGTGGGGAGGGGGTCGGGGGTGGAGGGGGAAGGCGGAGGTATCAGGAGCGTAGTCAGGGGTTGGGGAGCTTAGATGGGGGGGTTTGGGAAGGGCAGCTGGAGGTTGTGGGATAGTTGGCGGGGGGGGGGGGGGGGGGGAGGGATAGTTCCTGGGGTTGGCGAATAATCAGGGAGATAGTTGGGGGGGGTTGTCAAATGTGGGCCTCGGCATCCAGTAGTACAGTTATCCAAGAGCTAGAAGTGATTTTCATCGTTCTAACTTTTCCTGGGTTCTGCTAAGAGAATGGGAACATCTGAAGTCTGTGATTTAAATCGGAATGGTGTGGAGATGCCGGCGTTGGACTGGGGTGAGCACAGTAAGAAGTCTTACAACGCCAGGTTAAAGTCCAACAGGTTTATTTGGAATCACTAGCTTTCACAGCACAGCTCCTTCAGCAGGTGATTTAAATCGGAATTATGGATGGTTACAAGTGCAGGGAAATCGCCCAAAAATCTGCCATGCAGTCCTTGAGTGGGGAATTCCCAGGGGTCCCCAGGGCATCTTCTGGGGCACCTCCCAGGCATGACGTCCTCGGGGATCAGAAGTCCTGGCCATTAAATTTTACAATATATAATTTTTTTACTAAATGCAAAATCACTGGCATGTCTGCCTCCTGCCTTTATTGCTTCTCTCTCTCTGATGTCCTCTCTTATTTCTAATTAAACCATGACAATCTTTGTGTTGCAGGCAGGACCTGTACTAACTGCAATGATCCAGTTAATGCCACTGGGTGGAGCCATGAACCACTGCTTCATAGAAACAACTACCACAATTTTTAAAAGTATCTTAATCATGGCTAGGATCGCTATCGCTGTTAGAATTGGTTGTATTGCAAACAGCGAGGGGCTCTCTGGGATATTTAATGTTCACGTGGTCTTGCTGAAAAGCACACAGACCTGAGTTTTAAAAAAATTATATTTTAATTAAACATTTTTTAATAAATACAAAACAATAAAATAAAATAAACCAAACACAGCAGCACCAAAACCCCCTCCTCAATAACAGTGTATGGTGACTAGTACTTTAAATAACACGATAAAAGGCCGCCATCTTTTGTAGAACTCTTAGCACCCCTTACCATTTAACTTTCTCAAGATGCAAAAGCTCAATGGGATCCCCTAGCTACACCGAGGCTCTGGGTGGAGAAGTTGGCCCCCACTCCAACAGGACATGCCTGTGAGCAGTCAACGAGGCGAAGGTTAAGACATCCGCTCTGGCAGGTCTGACACCCCCAATATGGCCACTAGGAGACCAAATCCATCTGTAATTTAAAGAATTTTAGATCTGTGAGGGAGCAGTGCTAACCACTGAGCCACCGTGAGCTGCTGACCCTTGTTAAAAGTTTCTCTCTGAGGCGTCCTCTCAAACCGACGCTGGTGTCCTTTAGTAACATGTGTACAGGGCCAACAATGTCAACAAATTCAGCAGAAAACGCCCATAATAATTCATCATCCCTCAGAAGGACTTAAACACAGAGGGCTGGAGCCTTCTTTATTGCTCTAACCTTGTCTTCCATGGGGATCAAACCATGTGCATCTACCCTGTAACTCACATAGCCTCTTCATTGGCTTGAAAAGTACATTTCTCCTTCTTGAGGCAAACTCCAGCCTCATGAACCTCTTCCAAGGTAGGTAGGTGGTTGGCTCCAAACCTCCTCTTCCAAGTTCAGCCCCAGCTCCTCTGCCCACTTTACTTTCACACCCTCAACCAAGCACGTCTCCCCCCCAATCTGCTGGTGTAATCCCGACACACTGGCCACCTCTGACCCTGAGCAGGATAAAATCTGCTCGGGCAAGGTAAAAGGCTGCTTCACTGAGAGGGCTGGAAAATGGCTTATTGACCCAGCTACGCACCTGGAGATACCTGAACCCATCAGCATCTGCAAGCCCTTATTTCTCATCCAATTCCCTCACGCTAGCGAACCGACCCTCTGAAACTAAATCTCCTACCTTTTCCTTTCACTGCAAAACCATCATCTACATGGATTTTAATGACATTAACGGCTTGGACAAATCATGCTCCACCTTTCCACGATGCTCTGTCCTTTCAGACAGAGGTTTCGCAGATTTAAATTAGTGCAAGTATTCACACATGGGGCCTGGGCAAATAGCTGTAGAGGGAGAGCACGAGGTCAAAAATATTCTGAGAAAACCTGAAAGATTGACAGGCTTGCTGGGGAGTGGTTGCCCGGGCCAGGGGCAGGAGCGGGGAACAACTTGGTGCCAAGATTGTGGACTCGGGGTCCCCCCTCGGGATTGGGTGGCCTGGCTCAGACTGCCATTGCTGCAGTATTTGTTCTAAACTCACCTCTCAGCTGCTACTTACAGACTGATGCACTATCAATTACAACGAGACGAGAGTAGAGAGTAATCGAGGCTTTATTAAGCAGAGATATGTTGTCTCCTGCAGCTGCTGCTGAAATAGCTGCAGCTCGGTGAGCACACACATTTATACTCCGCCTACTGGGCGGAGCCAGCAGGCAGGGATCTACACCCGTACCTGTATACAAGAGCTATACCATATTACATCTCATGTATGTGATATATACAAACAGTGGTGACTACCACTGGGCAGCACGGTAGCATGGTGGTTAGCATAAATGCTTCACAGCTCCAGGGTCCCAGGTTCGATTCCCGGCTGGGTCACTGTCTGTGCGGAGTCTGCACATCCTCCCCGTGTGTGCGTGGGTTTCCTCCGGGTGCTCCGGGTTCCTCCCACAGTCCAAAGATGTGCGGGTTAGGTGGATTGGCCAGGCTAAATTGCCCTTAGTGTCCTAAAAAAAAATAAGGTTAACGGGGGTTGTTGGGTTACTGGGATAGGTATACGTGGGCTTGAGTAGGGTGATCATTGCTCGGCACAACATCGAGGGCCGAAGGGCCTGTTCTGTGCTGTACTGTTCTAATTCTAATTCTAATACCACATTGGCTCCTGGCTGCTCACAATGCTTAGTGCTGCCTGTGTCCTTTAATTGCTCAGACAGCCTCAGGTCATCTGGGAGCCCAGCCAGGTCACCCCTCTGGACCCCCTCAAACCCCAGCTGTTTCAACAAGGGCCAAGTTCAATCAGGGGCCCACCAGGTGTTGCCACTCCTCAGAAGTGTAGCCGCACTGCAGAGGATTCAGCAGAGCACACCCTAACCAAATTACACCTGCATCGTGGCATTTGGAACCTTCCCTGCTTCTCTGCCCCTCTCACGACAGAGGCCTCACCACCCTTCAGGATCACCAGCTATTGTGGCAGCACCGTGGCGCAGTGGGTAGCACTGCTGCCTCACGGCACCGAGGTCCCACGTTCGATCCCGGCTCTGAGTCACTGTCTGTGTGGAGTTTGCACATTCTCCCCACGTTTGTGTGGGTTTCGCCCCCACAACCCAAAAGATGTGCAGGGTAGGTGGATTGGCCACGCTAAATTGCCCCTTAATTGGAAAAAATTAATTGGGTACTCTTTAATTTATTTTTAAAAAATCACCAGCTGTTTCCTCCTGGTGAGGCTGGCAGCGCTGACATACTCTGCCACCACCTCCCAAGCACTGTTCAGGAGGGTGGGCTTGAGTCTACAGCCCACCCTGGAGAAGAGGGTGCCACCTCTCCTCAGTGGCATGGACCTGTGGGTCTCCCGAACATGGGGGCCAGGTCATCTCTGAGCCATCTCGGTGGCTGCAGTGAGTGTGTGGTAAATGGAGCGCTTAAAAACAGCTCCAGCTGGCAGGCTCTTTGGCGCTAATTCTGGTCCCAGCAGTTAGAGCACCCACTGGACCAGGAATTGCTCTCAATTCACGCCGGCAGAGTGCTGTCCCATTTTTATGTCTTGACTCGCTTACTGAATAGTGCCTCTAATGGAAGTCTGAATCATACACTATTCAGTCAATGGGGAAATCCTGAGGGCTGGATTGCATCTCCTCCAGCCCTCCATATCCTTTTTATAACAGGGTGGTGACCACAGCTGTGAACAGAACGCCAGATGTGGTCTAACCAAGATATGATACAAGTTTGGCACAGCCTTTGTGCTTTTCAATTCTGACCTGTTTATAGTTTTTTTTCTGGCCTTGCTAACCCTTGGCGCTTTTGTGATTTGTGCTCCCAGATCTCTTTGCCCCCCCGCCACCCCATTTAATTTTCAAGCAACATGTGACCTCATTGTTTTTCTCACCAAATATAACACCTGAAGGTGTTGGGTGTATTCTGCATCAAAAAGTCAATTCCAATGCATACCCTAAATGTTAGAAGATAATTTTTCTTTACAGGCCCAAACTGTGCATTTCCAGAATTTTTGTATTTTTATTTGTAGATTTTCAGTGTTAATGGCACGTCATGTCCTCTGTCTATCGTTGCAGTTCCACTTTCAACCATAAGGTAGCAGTGTGAAGCAAGGCAGTACATTGCAAGTCAGGAGATGCCTAAATTTTCCTGTAAGTGTTAATGCAGACAGAAATCCATTTAATGCTTCTTGGCTCTGTTAGTGTAGCAGATTGAAAAATTCAGGTGGATGTCTTCCCCTTATTCCCTCTTCAGGCCTCTTTCTTCATGGGCCGCATGGTAATGGAACTGTGTGACCTCCGTGTCCAAGGTTGCAACTGTTTTATCGCCCATCTCCACCCCTGCCTCAGGCCATTGGCTGTTGCAACTCTCATCCATGTTGTTTTCTATTTCTAGCCATGACTATTCCAATACCCTCCCAAGTTCTACCCTCCATATCTCTGCTGCCTGTATCTTAACCCACATCAAACCCTGTTCGTAGCTGTGCTCACTGACCTGCATTGGTCTGGCAAATCCTCTAATATAAAATTCTCATCCCTGTGTTTGAACCTCTGCATGATCTTGTCCTTTCCTGTAATCTCTGCCAGCCCCACAATGCCTCACTCCCCCCCAATTCTGGTCTCTTGCGGATCCTTGGTTGTAATCGTGGCATAATTGGTATCTCTGCCTTCAGCTGCCTAGGTGCTACGCTCTCTACCTCTCGTTCCTTCTTTAAAATACTCTTTAAAACCTACCTGAAGTTGACTAGGGTTCCTGGTCCAGATTGCTATCCTGTGACAACCTCAGGAATGGTTAGAAGCCCCAGAACACCAGGTTAAAGTCCAACAGGTTTGTTTGGAATCACTAGCTTTCAGAGCGCAGCTCCTTCACCAGGTGTGCCCACCCCAGTCCAACGCCAGGATCTCCCACATCATGGCAACCTCAGGAACATATAAAAAGCAATAGGCCATTTGGTCTGCCAAGTCTGTTCTACCATTTGATTAGATCAGGGTTGTTCCTTACCTGAACTCCACCTACCCACCTTGGCTCCATGGCTCTAAGTACCCTTGCCGATCAAGAGTCCATCAATCTCAGCATTGACATTTTCAAATGTGTTGCAATTGTTACCGATGCTATGCATGTGCTGTGCAAGTGTTTAGCTGCATTACATCAGTGCGAGTGACAGAGTAGGCAGCAGGCAGTGTCTCTTTAGTGAAGACCGATTGAGAAATGATTTTAATGCACAACAGCTCCCTGCATGTCTAAAAGCAAATTACTGTGGATGCTGGAATCTGAAACCAGACAAAGGGTCACCTGGACACAAAACGTTTGCTCTTTTCTCTCCCTACAGATGCTGCCAGGCCTGCTGAGATTTTCCAGCATTTTCCTCTTTGGTCCCTGCTTGTCTTCCAGTGTTTCAGTGAAGCCCAGCACAAACTGGAGGAACAGCACCTCGTCTTCTGATTAGGCACTTTACAGCCTCCCGGACTTAACACTGAGTTCAACAACTCCCGACTGTGACCTCTCTCCTCCACCTTCACCCCATTTTTATTTCTATCAATTTATTTTTATTTTCATTTCTTCCATTGATCTGTTTTTCCCTCACCATTGCCCCCCTCCTCCACCCCACTTGGGCCACACTGCTCACCTTTGTTCTGCTATTCACACATTCTAATCTCTTTATGTGCCGCTATCAGCACCCTTCTTAGCCTTTATCATCGCCATTTACATTCCTTTTGTCTTCTGTCCTCGACACCTCTGTCTCCACCTATTGCTGGCCCCCTATCCAGCCCCACTGCTCCACGCACCCCCTCACTACTGTATAAACCTCACCCCATTTCCAGTTCTCTGCAGCTTTGACAAAGAGTCATCTAGACTTGAGGAGCTGGATTCTTTGGCCGCGCTCACCACAAGATCGCCACAGACGGAACGGGGACCATGTAAAGGTCCGTCGACCTCGGGTCTGAGGTTTCGGTCGGCGGGCAGGCGCGTCCGAAGGATCCCGCCTGAAACGGTAACTCCTTTCTCCCTCCACTGACGCTGTCGGACCTGCTGAGATTGTCCAGTATTTTCTGTTTTTGTTTCAGGTTCTAGCATAGGGGCTGGTTTAGCACAGTTGGCTAAACAGCTGGCTTGTAATGCAGAACAAGGCCAGCAGCGCGGGTTCAATTCCCATACTGGCCTCCCCGAACAGGTGCCGGAATGTGGCGACTAGGGGCTTTTCACAGTAACTTCATTGAAGCCTACGTGTGACAATAAGTGATTATTATTATCCGCAGTAATTTGCTTTTATCCTCGCATGCCTGACTTCCTTTAGCAATGCTCGTTGTCATTTTATTTGTAAAATTTTCCTTCTCCTATTTTCAAAAATTCAAAACGTCAGCTCTAATTTACATGGCTTAATTCACAATACCACAAAACGCGGTAATTTTAGTAAATTGAGTACAGCAGAGTGACCTTATTGGTTTTCTGCACATGCAGGAAATGCTGCACGTGCACTGATAGGTAGCGATGGCCACCTGCCGTTAGCAGGAGACACAGAGGGGAACTTTTCACTGCAGAGGTGAAGTGCGAAGGTGGCCGGGAAACTGGCGTGGTTCCCGCTAGCCAGCATGGCAGGTTTCCATGCCAGATCGTCTGCTTTTCAGCTCATTATGTATGCACGAAAGTGCAGCACATTGTATCTCATGGCGGGACAGGTGGGATTCGTTCAATCCCCTATTACCTTATCGTGCTACATTTCTGGGGGTCAAATTTAAAACTCACCCATGCACATAATCGCTTTCTGCAGTGTGAGATACATTTCTCCTGTGATGGGGGCTGCAAGTTCACTAAGCTCACCACAAAGTGTAGTATTTGACTCCCCCATCCCCCAGCCCCATCAAGCCACCCCCTCCCCACCAATTATTTTTGTAGCTGATTTTTGTGCTCCATCGTTGGATCAGATTGCAAAATAATGGTGATCAGGTATCATTATGAGATCAGTTTCTAGCATTCCCTCTGTCACTGTTAAAGATACTCCCATTGTGCTGGAAGAGCATAATGTTCAGGTTTCCCATCTCCAATCATTCTCCTTCTTCACCCCCTAACCCTGAATCTCACCATGATTATTATTGATACCCCTGTCCTCCACCTGGAACCATTTCATGTTGGTGTCCTGAAGCCGCATATCGACCTGACCCCTCCTCACCTTGAGGCATAATGCATAGTGATGTTCTCAGACCCCTCCCTCCATGAGACCATCGAGTGCCCCCCAGTGGCTATCCACAGGCTGCAGATGCCTCGTCTGACTGTGACTATGACATCTATAGCCCAGTACAAATTAAACAAACCCCAGGACTGATGTATGGGGATATGACCATGCCCTGGATATCTGTATTGGGCCCAGGAAGGGCTTGCCGAAACCCACGCAGACACGGGGGGAACTTGCTGACTCCGCACAGACAATGACCCAAGCCAGGAATCGAACCTGGGACCCTGGAGCTGTGAAGCCACAGTGCTAACCACTATGCTACCGTGCCATCACTGGACTGGTAATCCAGAGACCCAGGGCACTGGTCTGGGGACCTGCGTTTGAATTTGAATTCAATAAGAACCTGGAATTAAAAATCCACATGACCATGAAACCATTGTGATTGTCGTACATACCCACCTGATTCACTAATGTCCTCTAGGGAAAAGGTGCATGTTCTCAGACTTTTCAATCTCCTGCCTGATGGAAAAATGTTGGAAGAGAGAATAACCCGAGTGGGAGAGGTATTTGATTATGCTGCTCACTTTCCCAAGGCTGCGGGAGGTGTAGACGGAGTCTGTGAATGGGAGGCGGGTTCGCTTGATGGGCTGGGCTGTGTTCACAACTCTCTGTAGTTTCTCACGGTCTTGGGCCATTTGATCCTACACGCTTGGTCTTTCCTGCAGTGCCATTAATTATTTTCTCCATTCAGGTAGTTACCTAATCTTCTTTTGAATATCACGACTGTATCTGATCACGTCACCTTTAAGGCAGTGCATCCTAGATCGCAACAACCTACTCCG
Source organism: Scyliorhinus canicula (assembly GCF_902713615.1). Classification (NCBI taxonomy): domain Eukaryota; kingdom Metazoa; phylum Chordata; class Chondrichthyes; order Carcharhiniformes; family Scyliorhinidae; genus Scyliorhinus; species Scyliorhinus canicula. The sequence continues at coordinate 112,343,693 of NC_052161.1, read as the reverse complement.
TAAAAAATATTTCTTCATGCCTGCACTGCTTCTTTTGTCAAGCACCTTAAGCCTGAGTCCTCTAGTTACTGACCTTTTCACCATTGTAAATAGGATCTTACCCATTGTCTCCTTATTTACTCTACCAAAACCATTCATGATTTTGACACACCTCTGCTAAATCTCATCTTAGCCTTCCCTGCTCTTAGGGCAGAAACCTCAGCTTCTCCAGTCTCTCCACATTGCTGATGTCACTCAGCCGTGATATCTTCGGCACCTCTTCTTAGGTCTTGCTATCTTTCCGATAGTGTGGCCCAGAATTGCTACATCTGTTGCCATGACCAGTGTTTTTATAAAGGTTTGATCTCGCTTTATTTTCATGGTGTAGTCTATTCCTCCATTAATAGAGCCAAGGATCAATATCGTTTTATTCTAATACTTTTTTCAAATTGTGCAAGCCCCCTTTGACAACCCGTGCAGCCGCTGGTTCTCCCTATTCCTGCACCCCCTTTAAAGCTGTACCATTTGGTTCAGATTGTCTCTCCTCATTCTTCTTCACAAAATGTACCTCTTCACACTTCTGTGCATCAGCCACAGGCCTTCCCAGTCTATCAGTCTGTTTTGGGGTTCCTGGAGCCTGTTACTATCCTCTTCAATGTTGGTTGCTTTTTTAAGTTTGTAATTTTCTGAAATGATCCCTGTTATAATCCCCACGAGGATCGTTGGGAAGCCATTGTTGATCTCTCCGGTAGGACTTGGAGAACAGCTTCCCAGGGAGGGGGCGGAGGCCACCCAGCTGGAGCTTGTTACAAACGAACATAAATGCCGGCCCAAAGCAGGGCCTGGTGATTGATTCATTGATTGATTTGAATTATTGTCACATGTACCGAAGTACAGTGAAAAGTATTTTTCTGCGGCCGAGGAACGTACGTACATAGTAGACACAAGAATAATCAACAATGAACATTGATAAATGATACATCGACAAACAGTGATTGGTTACAGTGCGGAACAAGGGATCAAACAAAGCAAATACATGAGCAAGACCAGCATAGGGCGTCGTGAATAGTGTTCTTACAGGGAACAGATGAGTCCACGGAGGAGTCGTTGAGGAGTCTTGTAGCTGTGGGGAAGAAGCTGTTCCTATGTCTGGGTGTGCGAATCTTCAGACTTCTGTACTTTCTAACTGATGGAAGGGTCTGGAAGAAGGCACTGCCTGGGTCGGGGGGGGGGGTCTCTGATAATGCTGTCTGCCTTCCTGAGGCAGCGAGAGGTGTATACAGAATCAATGGGAGGGTGACAAGTTTGTGTGATGCGTTGGGTTAAGTTCACCACAGTCTGCAGTTTCTTGCGATCTTGGACTGGGCAGTTGCTATACCAGGCTGTGATGCAGCCGAATAGGATGCTCTCTATCGCACATCTGTCGAAGTTTGTGAGAATCGATGCAGACATGCCAAATTTCTTTAGCTTCTGCAGGAAGTAGAGATGCTGTTGGGCTTTCCTGACTGTTGTATCAACGTGAGTGGACCAGGACAGACTGTTGGTGATGGTGACCCCCAGGGACTTAAAGCTATCGACCGTCTCCACTTCGGAGCCATTGATGCAGACGGGAGTGTGTGTCGTGCTACGCTTCCTGAAGTTGATGATCAGTTCCTTGGTTTTTCCAACATTTGTTAGTGTGGTTAGTTCTCACAGCAAGGATTGTACTGGCAGCAAATTGCTGTCTTGAGCAGAATATTTTATATAGTTAAATAATCCTCTGATCTCTGCTTCCTCAAGTTACTAAATGCCCCATATTCCCAAGTCCAAGCCATTAATATATATCAAAGACAGTGCATATACGTCTTGCACTGAAAGCATTGTCACACTTAACTGGAGCAGCTACATAAATACTGTGGCACATACGGCTTTCCCCTTTTTAAAAATACTTTATTCTGAGATACATCTTACTGTTTGTTTTCTGCTGACCTCTTGACATGCAACTTGCAGGTATTTTCTCACCATAAAATCTGAACCAATCATGTGCCAATGAAACCCAGATTTAGCATCCGGGCCGCATAACATTTAGAGTTAATGGCTGGAATTTGCCAACCCTTCACACCAGCGGGATTGTCCGGCCCCGCTGATGTGAATGGAGATTTCCGGCCAATGCCTTTAAAGGAACAGGCCATTAAAGAAACCACGCACACACACACACAAACACACCATGCAGAGTAATAAGATCGCCCAGAATTTCCAAAATGAAATAAATGACCAGACGATAGGTTTGAGCACTGTTAGTTGAAGGATAAATATTGGAATGTGTTCTAGGCAAAAAAACCCTGGTTTTCTTTGCCATTTAGTGCCATTGGCCTTTCACAGCCAGTGGAGAGGGCGGACTGGACCTCAGTTTAATGCCTCACTTAATTGATGGCATTCCCAACAGCACTCCCTGGGTACTGCAAGGAACCATCAGCTCGGATTGCATGACTTTAGCGCGGAAACTTCCAAAATTTACTCTGACTGCCGGCTCTGACGAGAAAATCCGTGTGCAACTCCCCAGATATCTCTCCAGATATTCCAGCATTTAGCGTGAAAAAATCTTCCGGTGTCTCTGACACTGCCATGCTGGTAGGGTGGCATCATAGATCCGGCAACGCCGACTTCACAGAAATCGGGCGTACTGATTGGTGAAGTGCTATACTTAGCTTTGCGCCCCCAGGGGGTTCCCCTTGACTGCTTGAAGTTTAAAAATGTCTGTTGTAAACCTCACCGACGTGATTGTGAATATTCTGTCGGGGCGGGGGGGGAGGGGGGGGGGAACATATGGCAGGACAGCCCTGTAATTATATTCAAATTCATTATAATTTATTGAAATGAGGTCCCCGCCCTTTCTGGGTAGAACCTCATCACGCCACCTGCGAGGGGTGTAGGAAATTGGAAGACGAGACCCCTCTGACGCCAAGCTCGATTTCCGATTCTTGTGAGATTCTGCGGCATCGTTGCCTTCTGCGCCCACGCGAAATCACTCCCCAAGTCTCTCCGGTCGACACTCTCCCAAATCAGAGGTGGGAGCGCTGCTTGGGAACCTGTTTGGGCTTATGTTAGTACAGTTAATTTGGTGTCCAATAAATGTACATTAAGCTGGTGATAAGCAATATAATGTGCTGTTCAGGGTTATATGTGCAGATTGACCCACAGTACGCTTTAGAGAGTCTGTGTACAGTGCTGTAATCAGTGGGTATGGTAATTATGCTGCATGCTCAGAGAGATATTTACACTGTGTAGCGTTGACAGTGAATTACTGGTGTTTGAGCAGGAATCTGAAAGGCCCGGCAGTAAATGGCTACACAGTATGACAGCTTTTTGCATTGTCACTGGTGAAATATTCTGTTTTCTCTGCAGTGGGCAATGAGCCCTGAAATCCTCTGATAGCCTCTTAAATAAATGCTTTGCACCAAGCTGCAGTTAAAAGGGGCACAGCCAATTACCCGAGAGGGCTCAGTTTGTTGAGGGCCGGTTAACTGAGCTATTCAGACCAGGTTGGGCCCTAAGCCTGTGCTGAGTTAGCTGTTCTCAGTCAGGCCAGAATGTTGGGGCCCACAAATGTAGCACGTTTCCTCAGGAAGGTTTGATCTGCTCTCATTGCTGAGTTGGCAAGACTCTACAGCTGATCAAAATGGTCAGAATTTTATGCTCTCCACGGGACCCCCCCCCCCCCCCCCACCCTCCCCAAGTGGGCTCTCAAGCTGGGAGGTGTAGTTTTGTCGTTTGGGCGGACTGGACCTTGGATGCGAAGCCTGAATAATGGTCACTTAAGGGCCTTTTTTTGGTGGGTGCCCGAAGATTGAGGGTGGGGAAACTGAAAATGTTCTCACCCTTGACCTTGGACCTCAATCAGAAGGCCCCTTCAAACTTGGGCCTTCTCCCCTTAGGGACCAGGGAATTCTGCTCTTCCCTCTTTTTCCGCTATCCCCCCCTCCTCCCCCCCCAAGCCTAACCCTTGACACTAAACCCCCCCTCCAACCGCCTTAGTTGACACCTCCCTTTGCATCCCTGGAACCCCCTTAGTCTTTGGCACAGCACTACAGTGCCTCATTCGGCCACTGGCTGTGTCTGGGGGAGGGGGTGGCTGGAGAGCTGTTGGTCAATCTGATTGGCCAAGGAGTAATTTTTATCCAACTGCGGATGGACGGCCCACCTGTTGCCAATGAAGAGCTCAATGGAGCTGTGAGAGTTGGTGAGGATGTGCTCGCCGCAGACTCTCAGGATAATGGCCGCCAAGTGCTCGCGATCCTGAAAATTCAGGACAATACATCTTATCTAAGGTGTACAACAAAATTGACCGGGGCCACCTTCCTGATTCAATGGGCGTAAATTTTGAGCCTGCATTAGCTGTCAGTGTAAACGGCAACGTGGGCCCAAGATGTCGCAAGAATTCACAATTCTCGCCAGCGATATCACATTTTTTGATTTTCCACATCCCTTGTCGGTGAGGTAACGAAGTTCCTGTCTGGGAAGGTCAGTGTGGTGATATGCCTGTAGATAATATTACATGTACTCAGCAGTGTGACCTCCCACCAGCAGGTGGCCATGTACTCAGCAGTCTGACCTCCCACCAGCAGGTGGCCATGTACTCAGCAGTGTGACCTCCCACCAGCAGGTGGCCATGTATTCAGCAGTGTGACCTCTCACCAGCAGGTGGCCATGCACTCAGCAGTGTGACCTCCCACTAGCAGGTGGCCATGTACTCAGCAGTGTGACCTCTCACCAGCAGGTGGCCATGTACTCAGCAGTGTGACCTCCCACCAGCAGGTGGCCATGTACTCAGCAGTGTGACCTCCCACCAGCAGGTGGAGTCAGGAGTCAGATATAAGTCAGGTGACATCTGGCTACCGGGGGAAGATTGTAAGGCGTATATGAGGTCAGTCGTACCTAAGGGTAGTTCCAGGAGAGTCTAATGTAACTCTACGATAACTTGGTCTGTATCTGATAGTTACCTTACCACGTGTACATTAATAAATCATGGTTCTGGCTAAGTCACCAGCAGTTCTGTAAATTCATTGCAAGACAAGATTACGGAACGCAGCAGTCGGGAACCTCATTTTAATAATTAAAAAATAAATAAATTTAGAGTACCCAATTCATTTTTTCCAATTAAGGGGCAATTTAGCGTGGCCAATCCACCTACCCACACATCTTTGGGTTGTGGGGCGAAACCCACACAAACACGGGGAGAATGTGCAAACTCCACACGGACAGTGACCCAGAGCCAGGATCGAACCTGGGACCTCGGCACCGTGAGGCAGCAGTGCTAACCCACTGTGCCACCGTGCTGCCCTCATTTTAATAATTTAACATGTCACTAACGAGGCGCCCAGCCATCATTTCCAGACTCACTAAAAATTCAAACCTCGCAGGCGTGACTTCAGGCTAGCGCGGCCTGAAGGAGCATTACCACTGAACCACAGCTGTGACTGGAAACGTGCCAGTCTATTAAAAAACATGAATCTCCGAGGGGGATATTGGAGGTTAACGCGCAGGCTGCCACTACCAACCAGGGAGTCCATTGGAGAGGGGGCACCGCAGAGGCCATGGGAGATCCAGTCAAATTCCTTTTTGGCCTGGTGGGTTGAGTCTCGGGTGTTGAGGTGCGGTCGGGGGCTTGGGGGACAGGGAGGGTGATGGTCGAGGGGGGGGGTGGCAGTGGGATGTTGGACGCTAGCCTGGGGTTGGATCAGAAGCCTTCTGAACATGTACGCCAATGAGGGACGCGACCTCCAAATGAAAGCAAAAGCAAAATAAATTTAGATTAAAATGGGTTGGTGATGCCTTTAGCGCTGGTATGAATCCCAGTTTAGGAACAGCACCCAATAAGATTAGGAAGAATATTTTTTCAGAGTTTCTTTAATTACTTTCCACACAGTAATTGCAGCAGGACAGCAAGATGCATCCATTCGATTGCAGTGGTGTACAATGTTCAGACAGATCCCAAAGGTGAATTCAGCCTAAATTAAAATGCGAAAAGATGTAAATTGGGTTTTCGACTTGCTATCGCCTGTTGTACAAAGTCACAATCTAAATTTGAAGATGCAAATCAGTCTCAACCCATAAAAGTAAGGGCACATTAGATTGTTTTGTCAAAAAAAATATCTGGTTGGATTCTCCATCCCGCCAGCCCCGTTTTCTGGCGTGCCCCCATCAGCAGCGCGATCCCCCGTTTGGCAGCCGGCCAATGTGGTTTCCCATTGTGGCCATCCCGCGCTGTCAGGAAACCCGCGAGCATTGGTGCGCTGCCAGCGAAGCGAAGGATCTCGCCAACGGAGAATCTGCAGATTGTTGTTCAACATTTTTACACCAACAGAACCTGACGCCCTAATCCCTTCCATAGACTTCTTATCCTCCTCCGTAATCCGACCATAAATCGCTGAGACACTCGCACCCTCCAACCCCCCCCTACCGACACCAACTCCTCCAGCAATGAGGAAGACGGTGCCACTGGCAAACTCAGAAGTCTTTCTTGTGAAATTCCGCATCTGCATGTACCCAAAGCCTTCCTCACGCTGGAGCCCATACTTCACCCCCAACTCCTCCAAACTTGCAAATCTCCCCTCTAGAAACAGATCCTTCACCCCTTTCTCCTCCCATCCCCGGAACTCGCATCCATCCTCCCTGGCTCAAACCCATGTTTCCCTCTAATCAGCATCATCCTCAAAACCTGACCTTAACTTGAAGTGCTGTCAAAAGTGCCCCCAGATCCTCAGCGTGGTTACCACTATCGGATTCCCGGAATACTTCCCCGGGGCTAGTGGCAGCTGCGCCGTTGCCAGTGCCCACAGCCCGACCCCTTACAGGACCCCGCTTCCATCCCCACCCACAAAGCTTCTGCCTGCTTCCTCCAGCCCCGCACCTTCTCCTCAATCGCCGCCCTGTAAAAGTGCAACAGAAATTGGAAGAGCCAAGCCCCCCGACTGCCGCCCCATTTGGAGCACCGTCTTCCTTATCCTTGTGACGTTCCCTGGCCACGCAAACGACGAGACCAGCCTATCCACCCTTTGAAGAATGCCGTTGGCAAAAAGACTGGTAGACACTGGAACAAAACCTGAAACCGTGGCAAAATATTCATTTTGACTGCCTGCACCCGGCCAGCCAACACCATAGGGAGATTATCCCACCTTCCCAAATCCTCCTTCACCTTCCTTACTAGGCTTGTGAAATTTAGCTTACACCATCGTACCATGTCCCGCGCTGCCTGCACCCCCAAGCACCTAAATTGAGTTGTCGCTACCTTGAATGGCGCACATTGTACTGTTTTGGAACCGGCTGCTGTTACTTACACCAGCTGCACTTGAACAATGTGAAAGGGCAAATGTACATTCCCGCCTGACACTAGACACTGATGAAATTCCTTTTATTTTAATAATATTTTATTAAGATATTTGAAATTTTTTATAACAGTAACATAAACAATGGCATCAACATAGTAAAATAAACATTTCTCCCCCCCGGCCCAATCTTCACACACCCCGACAATACAACAGCAATCTGCCCGCCCCCCACCCCCCTTTGGAATACTGCATCTGCTGACATTTTAGTTTTCCCCGAGAAAGTCGACGAACGGCTGCCACCTCCGGGAGAACCCTAACATTGAACCTCTTAAGGCAAACTTTATTTTCTCGAGACTGAGAAACCCAGCCATGTCACTAACCCAGGTCTCTACACTCGGGGGCTTCATCCGGGCCGCTGTCATGTGTGCCCGGTGAACTACCTTAAATTGTATCAGGCTAAGCCTGGCGCACGATGAGGAGGTATTAACCCTGCTTAGGGCATCCGCCCATAGCCTCTCCTCTATCTCTCCTCCTAGCTCGTCTTCCCACTTGCCCTTAAGCTCCTCCACCGGAGTTTTCTCCGAAAGCTCCTGGTAAATATCCGATACCTTCCCCTCTCCCACCCAGGTACTGGAAACTACTCTATCCTGTATCCCCGTGGCTGCAGCAGCGGAAAGGCCGGCATCTGTTTTCTCAGGAAGTCTCGCACCTGCAAATATCTAAAACCATTCCCTGCTGGCAATTTAAATTTATCCTCCAAAGCTTTCAAGCTGGGAAAGCTCCCGTCTATAAATAGATCCCCCATCCTTCCAATTCCTGCCCTCTGCCAACTCCGGAACCCGCCATCTAGCCTACCTGGTACAAACCTGTGGTTATTATAAATCGGGGTTCAAATTGATGCTCCCTCCACTCTCTTCTATCTCCTCAATTGCCCCCCAGATCCTCAGAGCTGCCACTACCATCGGACTTGTGGAGTATCGGGCCGGCGAGAACGGCAGAGGCACCGTCACCAATGCTCCCAGACTGGTGTCTTTACATGAGGCCGCCTCCATCCGCTCCATGCTGACCCCTCCCCCACTACCCACTTCCTAATCATGGCTATATTAGCCGCCCAGTAGTAATTTCAGAAGTTCGGCAGCGCCAACCCACCCTCCCCCCGACTGCGCTCCAGCAACACTTTCTTCACTCGCGGGGTTTTACCCGCCCACACAAAGCCCAAAATAATCTTATTCACCCACTTGAAAAAGGCCTTAGCGATGAAGATGGGGAGGCACTGAAAGACAAACAGAAATCTGGGGTGGACCGTCATTTTCATGGTCTGGACCCTCCCCGCCAGTGACAGCGGGAGCATGTCCCATCTCTTAAAGTCCCCTTCCATTTGTTCTACCAACCGGGATAGGTTTAACTTGTGTAGTACCTCCCATTTCCGGGCCCTCTTAAGGCAAACTTTATTTTCTCAAGGCAGAGAAACCCAGCCATGTTGTTAACCCAAGTCTCTACACTCGGGGGTTTTGAGCCCCTCCACATTAATAAAATCCGTCTCCGGGCGACTCGGGAGGCAAAGGCCAAGACGTCGGCCTCTTTTGCCACCTGAACTCCCGGGTCTTCTGACACTCCAAAGATCGCTATCTCTGGACTCGGCACCACCCGTGTGTTAAGCACCTTGGACATTCCCCTCGCGAACCCTTGCCAGAACTCTCCAAGCTCCGGGCACGCCCAAAACATGTGGACATGGTTTGCAGGGCTGCCCTTGCACCTCATACAACTGTCTTCTACCCCAAAAACTTGCTAATTCTCGCTGCCGTCGCGTGTGCCTGGTGGACCACCTTAATTTGAATTAGACTGAGCCTGGCACATAATGAGGAGGAATTAACCCTGCCCCGGACCTCTGCCCACAGACCCGCTTCCAACTCCTCACCTAGCTGCTCCTCCCACTTGCCCTTGAGCTCCTCCACCGGGGTTTCCTCCGCCTCCTGTAGTTCCTGGTAGATATCTGACACCTTCCTCTCCCCCACCCAGGTGCCGGAGACCACCCTGTCCTGTATCCTCAGTGATGGCAGCGTCGGAAAGGCCACTACCTGTTTTTTTCAGGAAGGCTCGTACTTGCAGATATTTAAAGGCGTTTCCTGGTGGCAGATTAAATTTGTCCTCTCGCGTCTTCAAATCGGGAAAGCTTCCGTCTATGAACAGATCTCCCATCCTTCTGATGCCTGCCCTCTGCCAGCTCTGGAACCCACCATCCATCCCACCTGGGACAAACCTGTGGTTGTTGCATATCGGGGTCCAGATAGGCGCTCCCTCCACCTTCTTGTACCTCCTCCACTGTCCCCAGATCCGCAGTGTCGCCACCACCACCGGACTTGTGGAGTAACAGGTCGGCGAGAACGGCAAAGGAGCCGTTATCAAAGCTCCCAGACCAGTACCGTTACATGATGCCGCCTCCAGCTGCTCCCCCCCCCGCCCCTCCCACCCATCGCCCTCTTCCTAATCATAGCTATATTGGCCGCCCAGTAGTAGTTGCAAAAGATCAGCAGCGCCAACCCACGCCACCCCCCGGACTGCGCTCCAACAGCGGGTCTCCTTACTCGCGGGGTCTTGTTCGCCCACACAAAGCCCGTAATGATCCTACTCACCCGCTTAAAAAAGGCCTTAGGAATAAAGATGGGGAGGCACTGAAAGACAAACAAAAATCTGGGGAGGACAGTCATTTTCACGGTATGCACCCTCCCTGCCAGTGACAGCGGGAGCACGTCCCACCTTTTAAAGTCCCCTTCCATTTGCTCCACCAACCGGGTCAGGTTGAGCCTGTGCTGGGCATCCCATTTCCTGGCCACCTGTATACCCAGGTAACAAAAACGTTTCTCTACCATCCATTTTCAGTCTCTCCTCCTGCCCCTTGGCCTGGATCACAAACAACTCGCTCTTTCCCATGTTCAGTTTGTATCCTGAAAAACTACCAAAATCCCTCAGGATCCGCAGAACCTCCCCCATCCCCTCTACAGGGTCCGAAATGTATAGGAGCAAATCATCCGCGTATAGCGAGACCCGATGTTCCACCTTCCCCCCCCCGGAACCAGTTCCTCGAGGCTCGAAGTGCCCCGACCTCAGCCGGTTTGTACATACACTTGCTACAGGCGCCTGGTACAGCAATTTCACCCAGCCAATAAAGCCCTCACCAAACCCGAACCTCCCAAGCATTTCCCACAGGTACTCCCACTCCACCCGGTCAAAGGATTTCTCTGCGTCCATCGCTGTTACCACCTCCGCCTCCCCTCCCTCTGAGGGCATCATAATAATACTCAAAAGTCTCCGGACATTGGTATTGAGTTGTCTGCCTTTAACAAACCCAGTCTGGTCTTCCTCTATCACCCCTGGGACGCAATCCTCAATTCTTGTGGCCAGAATCTTAGCTAGGAATTCGGCATCCACGTTTAAAAGCGAAATCGGCCTGTATGACCCGCAATGTTCCGGGTCCTTCCCTCGTTTAAGAATGAGTGAGATCAAGGCCTGTGACATTGTTGGGGGGAGGGTTACTTTCTCTCTTGCCTCATTGAAGGTCCTCATCAGGAGTGGGCTCAATATTTCCGAAAATTTCTTCTAGAATTCTACCTGGTAACTATCCGGCCCCGGGACTTTACCCGATTGCAGGCCCTTGACAATCTCCTCCAATTCAATCGGGGCCCCCAGCCCCTCCAGCAGATCCTCTTCCACCCTTGGAAACCTCAACTGGTCCAAATATTGCCTCATCCCTTCCGCTCCCGTCGGGGGCTCCGACTCATAGAGTTTCCTATAAAATTCCTTAAAGACTCCGTTCACGCCCCCCTGGATCCAAGACCGTGTTACCCTCCTTATTCTTTACTCCCCCAATTTCCCTGGCGGTCTCCCTCTTTCGCAGTTGGTGTGCCAGCATTCTACTCGCTTTCTCCCCGTACTCATAGACTGCCCCCCTTGCCTTCCTCAGCTGTGCTACCGCTTTCCCTGTGGTCAGCAGTTCAAACGCTGCCTGCAGACACCGCCGCTCCCTCAGTAGCCCCGCCTTGGGGTCCTCCGAATATCTCCTGTCCACTCGGAGTATCTCCTTTACCAGTTTCTCCCTCTCCGCTCTTTCTCTCTTTTTCCTATGGGATCGAATTGAGATGAGTTCCCCTCTGACAACTGCCTTCAGAGCCTCCCAGACCGTTGCTGCTACTATCTCACCCATATCGTTAATCAATGACTGTGTGTGGTGAATGTGATTCACACCGGATTATAATCTGTATTAACATGTGTCTATATTGTAAGTGCAGTTGCGCTACCTGTCCTCCAGGGGGAGTAGCTCTGGGAATGCTCGAGTTGTACGGGGCTTCTCCCTTGGCTCTGCCCAGGACTCCTCCCCCGGAAGCTGCTGCATAAAGATCAGTACCACATGGTCAGCCGGCCAGTTCACCGAAAGTTCAATGGCTAATAGGCTGGCTCTGTTGTGAGTATATTAAAACCGCTATTCTAATCCTACAAGTACGTGTCCGTAGAATTGTTGGTTCCAACACTGTGTTAAAGTCCCCTCCCATGATCAGGTTATGTGACTCTAAGTCTGGGATCTTACCTAACATCCGCCTCATAAATTCCCCGTTGTCCCAATTCGGAGCATATATGTTCACAAGTACCACTTGCACCCCCTCCAGCTTCCCACTCACCATTATGTACCTACCCCCCTTGTCTGACATGATTCTCCCTGCCTCGAATGCCACTCGTTTGCTGATCAAAATCATTACCCCCCTGGTCTTTGAGTCCAGTCCTGAGTGGAACACTTGGCTAACCCACCCCTTTGTCAATCGGGCCCTAAGACTCCGTTCTCTACGACGTAGCCGAGTATGGCCAGTCAAGTAGTGCGGAAAACGCACTTCTCTTTGTTGTGAGGTTGAGGGATTGGGCGGTATGGAGGAACCTCTGAAGGTTTGCGTCATGGTCCTGCTGATCATGGCCGCAGATGGTGACATTGTCAAGTACGGGTATGTAGCCCGCAAACCGTATTGGTCCACCATTCGGTCCATCGTTCTCTGAAAGACTGAGACCCCGTTGGTAACGTCGAAGGGGACCCTGAGGAAGTGGAAGAGTCGGCCGCTGCTTCAAAAGCAGGGTAGTGGCATTCTTCCGGGTGGATTGGGAGCTGGTTGTAGGCCGACGTCAGATCGACCGTTGAGAACACACGGTACTGTGTGATCTGGTTGACCATCTCCACGATGCGGGGGAGGGGTACGTCTCCAGTTGTGTGAACCGGTTAATAGTCTGGCTGTCACCTACAACCATCCGGTTCTTTTCCCCGGTCCGGACGACCACCACTTGCGCTCTCCAGGGGCTGTTGCTGGCCTCGATTATCCCTTCACTCAACAGTCGCTGGACCTCCGACTTGATGAAAGCCATATCTTGGGAACTGTACCGCCTGCTCCTGGTGGCGATGGGCATACAGTCGGGAGTGAGGTTCGCAAAGAGCGAAGGGGGGGAGACCTTGAGGGCCGCGAGGCTGCATACCGTGAAGAGGGGGTAAGGGTCCGCCAAATTGTAGGGTCAGGCTTTGGTGACTGCATTGGAAGTCCAATCCAAGCAGTAGGGGGCCGCAGAGATGAGGGAGGACGTACAACTTAAAACGGGCGTACTCGGCGCCTTGCATCGCAAGGTTAGCGATATAGTACCACCGGATCTGAACTGAATGGGGTCAGGAGGCAAGGGAGATGGTTTGGGATCCAGGGTATATGGGAAGGGAGCAGCGCCTTACCGTGTCCGGGTGAACAAAGCTCTCCGTGCTCCCGGAGTCGAAAAGGCAGGGGGTCTCGTGCCCGTTGACCCGGACGACCATCATTGAGTTTTTCAAGTGCTTCGGCTGCAACTGTTCGAGGGTAACTGTGCCCAGCTGCGGGTAGCCGGCGTGGTCGGGGTCACAAAATGGCGGCCCCCATGAGTTGCACGTGTCGGGCCGGGCCGAAGATGGCGACCATGATGGCCGCCCCCATCGGTCGCACGTGTCGTTCGGTGTTGGAGCCAGCGGGCAAGATGGCGGCCCCCACGAGTCGCACGAGGCTGATGACGCATCTGAAGGGGGCGTTCCGGGCAGGCACACAGCCACGTTGCGGGGTCTGTGGGCCTGTGAGTCCACGGGTCGGGACTGGTGAGTGTTCGATGTTTGGGCTTTAGGTCGGCCCAGACAGACTCTGGCGAAGTGTCCCTTTTCCCCCAGAGTCGCTGCACGTCACTGTGCGGGCTGGGCAACGCTGCCGGGGGTATTGACCCTGACCGCAAAAGTAGCACTGCGGTCCCCCGTGCTGGACTGGCAGCCGCGCGGAACAGGCCCGCGTCGTAGTCGGGTCCGACTGGGGTCGCGACGATGGCATCCACGAGGGGTTCACTGGGTCTGCGGGGATCGCACTGAGACTCTGGTAGGCCACCTCTAACGAGGTAGCTATCTTTACTGTGTCCCGCGGGCCTGTGGTCCCGTTTTCCAGCAAGCGCTGCCTGATATAGTTCGTTCGGACCCCAGCCACGTAGGTGTCCCGGATCTGTAGCTTCATGTGTTCCTCCGCCGTCACATCCCGGTAGCTGCAGTTCCTCGCGAGTAGGGTCAGTTCTTCCAGGTACTCATCTAGCGATTCCCTACTGCGTTAACGGCGAGTCGTGAGGAGATGTCGGGCGTACACCTCGTTTACAGGCTTCACTAAATGCGCCTTGAGGGTTGCGACCGTCACCTCGTACATTGCCGCTTTATCGACCATCATGGAGATTCAATAGCTCGCCTGAGCGTGGAGGAGTCGCAGCTTGAGGGTTTCAGTGGGAAGCGTTGTGAAAGAGTCGAGGTAGGCCTCGAAGCAGCGAAGCCAATGTTCGAAGATCTCCTTGGCTTCCAATGCGCGCGCCTCAAGTTCGAGCTTATCTGGCATTAGAGTGTCTTCCATGATGCTGTCGATGGATATTAAATTGTTATACCGCCAATTCATTGTGAGATCGTGAGAACGAGTGAACATTAGGCTTTAATATCCATGAACTCGCCTGCCAGAGTTGTCTGTACAAATGACTGCCACCCACAGGTGGACAGACTATATATGGCCCCGGTGAGGGCGGAGCCAGAGGCGGAGCCCACCGGGGTTCCAATACAGTACCTGGAAGTAGCCCGTATCATCACTTCCAGGTCATGGGTCACATCATTATACAGACAGTACAGACAGCTCATGCATTAGGTGAAGTACATTCACCACACCCATCTTGCTTTCCAGGATGGTTATATACTCCTCGTGCTCGGATAACTTTTGTTCGACCTCCTGGATCGCTCTCCCGTGGGTTTCCTGATTCTGAACCACTTGATCGATCGAAGCCGTAATCGGGTCCAGCGTGTCCTTCTTCAGCTTGGCGAAGGAATCCTCGAAAAACGTCACCAGCTGCTCTGTCGACCACTGTGCCGTCTCCCGCGGCCCTTGCTCTCCGCCGTGCTGTCCCGTGTTACCAGCTCTGCTCGCATCTCACTTATCGGACTTTGTCTTCTCACACAGCCTCTTCTGGACCAATTCCCCATACACCGGAGGGAGATTTCTCCTTACTGTCTCACTCTTTACTGATTTATCCCATAAAACCCCCAAAAAAACGGGGGGGAAATGTCCAAAAGTTCGTTACAGGCGGGAGCTATCAAATGTGCGACCTACTCCTCCATGGCCGCCACCGGAAGTCACTGATGAAATTCCTAATCATGTATATTTAATCTCTTATTCAGCAATGAATAGTAGGAACCAGTTTACAGAGTTTCTGCATTTTGTCACCTGGAGGGGTAAAATCACTCGGAATTTGTTGTCCCTGGCCTGTGCAATGCTGCTGAAATGTCACTAGGTGGCAGTATCTGTCCTAAACTGGGTACTCAGGGACGCAGCAATAATCGTATCATTTAAACCCCAAAGAGTGACAAGTGCACCTGGTTGGTTTGTGTCTTGATGATTCAGGCTATTTAAAAAAAAGAGGACCAAGTCTCCAATAAAATTTGAGACACAATTCTGAGCCGTTTGTTTTCACTGTCAGGTGCGGCTATTTTTATTGAGACAGTTTTGCTGCCTTCAGCTTTGAGGCACCTGATGTCGCAGAGAACTATTGATTGTAACTAAAGCTGTCAGCCCTCTGGGACTCATTTACCCAATGGCCCAGATTTCCGATTGTGAAACTTTCTTTCGCTTCTCCTTCGCTGAGCTTAGTTGTGTTCTTGTTAAAGAAAGGTATCGTTTGCCCCCTTCCCACCCACGCCTCCCTCCCCCCCCCCCCAAAAACCACAAGATACATCACGAACTGCACACATACGCGTAATACAAAACACAGAACATATAGTGCCAAAGGAGGCCATTCGACCCATCGAGTCTGCACCGACCCACTTAAGTCCTCACTTCCACCCTATCCCCGTAACCCAATAACCTCTCCTACCCTTTTTTGGTTACTAAGGGCAATTCAGCACGGCCAATCCACCTTACCTGCATGTCTTTGGACTGTGGGAGGAAACCAGAGCACCCAGAGGAAACCCACACAGACACGGGGAGAACGTGCAGACTCCGCACATACAGTGACCCAGCGGGGAATCGAACCTGGGACCCTGGCGCTGTGAAGCCACAGTGCTACCATGCTGCTCTTGATTGGGCTGATGTGGAATTTCGATGTCGCTGTGTGAACAAAGAACATTGGACTTTGTTTTATAAGCAAAGCCATTTATTACTAACACTACATTAACGAATAACTAAAATGTCTAAGATGAATACAGTTGGAAATAAATGTCTAACTTACACTAAGATACAACCGAGCTGCTCTAATCTACGACTGCTGTCAACTGCTTACAAACACCTTTCGAAGGAACACATGGTGCATCCAGGTCCCGGGACTCCGTACTCGCCCCGCCTGCTGATCGGATGCTAGAACTACAACAGTAAAACATATAACTTACACATGTAGATCATAGATCATTGAACTTACAGTGATGATGAACTACTCATATTATATACAGATGATAGTCTGCCTATCATCACAATAAGCAGGGAACACGCCGGGTTCCCACTCCCCCCATGAACCTTACAGCGAGCGGGTAAAATCCCTGCCCCAGTCACTGGCCTAATGTGGGAAACACAGCAGTCAATTTGTTCACAGCAAGGTTCCTCAATTAGCGGTGTGGTATTGACCAGATGTTGCCCAGGACACCAATGGCGCTGTGGGATCTTTCATGCCCCGCCCCTGAGGGGGCAGAGGAGACCTCTTCCAAAAATATGGAGCCTTCAGCAGTGCAGCTTGTCATAATATCCACTCATGTATATCATGAGATGCAGACAGGCAGTGATTGACACACAGGATAACCAATTAACACACACGACACAGAACAACCAATCATTAGACAGGACACCACCACTATAAAGCCCGCAGGGCATTAAGGCTCTCCCTCTCTCACAGGACACGGCTAAGGAGATAGTCGCAGTGCACAGGCCAATGAACATCATTACCATGTGATAGAGAGCTAGTCTGGTCAAGCCAGTAGGAGGTTATCAGTTAGGTTAATAGAGTGTCAACCCACAGTAGATTATGTACAGCAATCAACAGGTTCAATAAAACAGTGTTGGACCATCTCCTGTGTCGGAAGCCTGTTTCTCGTTTTACTGCATCTAGTTGCAGTCGATGTTAGACCAACACAGATAACACATCACAGCTCTCTTACAGTACTGTACCGTTGGTCTACATTGTGTACTTATATCTCTAGTCTTGAACCCACAGCATTCAGATTCCGAAGAAAGAGCCACAGGTGTGTCCGAAAGCATGCCAGTAATAGTTTACTCACAGAATCCCTACAGTGCAGAAGGAGACCATTCGGCCTATCGTGTCAGCACCAATCCTCTGAAAGAGCACCCCAATCTAGGTCGACTCCTCCACCCTATCCCTGCAACCATTGGACATCAAAGGGCAATTTAGCACGGCCAATCCACCTAACCTACACATCTTTGGACTGTGAGAGGAAACCGGAGCACCCAGAGGAAACTCATGCAAACACAGGGAGAACGTGCAAACTCCACGCAGACAGTCACCAAAGACCAGAATCGAACCTGGATTCCTGGCGCTATGCCACCATACCGTGGCAGTCTAGAAGTGTCCGCCATGTCTCGGTTGATGGCACTCCTGCATCTGAACAATGAGACTCTGGGTTCAAGTCTCACGTCAGGCACTGATCACAAAATTCGACGCTGATGCTCAAGTTCTGAGAGAGAGCTGCACTGCTGCAGCTACTGTCTTTTGGATGGGATGCTCTTTCAGTTTTTAAAAAATTCTTTCATGGGATGTGGGCGTTGCTGGCATGACCATCATTTGTTGTCCACCCCGAATTGCCCATGAACTGAGTGGCTTGCTAGGCCATTTCAGAGGGCGGTTCAGAGTCATCAACAGTGCTGTGGGTCTGCAATCACATGTAAGCCAGACCGGGTAAGGGCGGCAGATTTCCTTCGCTAAAGGACATGAGTGAACTAGATGGACGATTAAGCCAAAAAAAATTACAGTCTGATGGTCATCTTTACTGAGACTGGTTTTCAATTCCAGATTTTATTAGTTGAATTTAAATTCCACCAAGTGCTGTGGTAAGATTTGAATCCATCTGCCTTGGACATTAACCTGGATCTCTGGATTACTCGCCCAGTGTCTTTACCATTATGCTACAATCTCCCCAAAGGTGGACAGGGAAGATCCCATTGTACCATTTTGAAGAAGAGCGGGGGAGGTGTCCCTCAATATTTTTCTCCCAACCAGCATCAAAAGGTTGTTACCATGATGCTGTTTGGGGGGGTTTGATGTGTGCATATTTCAGCCAGGGCTACATTTCAACAGTACTCATTGGCTGAAAAGTGCTTTACGTCTGGTGATTGTCATAGAATCATGGAATAGAGCCATAGAATCCCTACAGTGCAAAAGGGGGCCATTCAGCCCATTGAGTTGCACCAACCCTCACTCTACCTCAGGCCACTCCCCCGCCCCACCCCGTTGCTCACACACTGATCATGGCCAATGCACCTAACCTGCACATCTTTGGACTGTGGGAGGAAACCGAAGCACCCGGAGGTGACACAACGCAGACACGGGGAGAATGTGCAAACTCCACATAGACAGTCACCCAAGGCCGGAACCCCGGCCCCTGGTGCCGTGAGGCAGCAGTGCTAACCACTGTGTTTGCGTGCCATCCCATGAAGAGCACGGTATAAATTCAAGCCTTAATTTTTATGGTGGGTGCTGAATGTAACAGCATCTCACTATGAAAGGGAATGTCATTGGGTAAGAGTGATGTGGAGATGTGGAGTGGGTCACGACAACGAATAAACGGGCATCGTGCGACTATCAACAGGCAGGACTGTTCCCTTCCAGTTGGGGAACACTTCAGCAGTCAAGGACATTCAGCCTCTGATCTCCGGGTCAGCATTCTACAAGGAGGCCTTCAGGAGACGCAGTAAGAAGTCTTACAACACCAGGTTAAAGTCCAACAGGTTTGTTTCAAACACGAGCTTTCGGAGCACGGCTCCTTCTTCAGGTCATTCACCTGAAGAAGGAGCCGTGCTCCGAAAGCTCGTGTTTGAAACAAACCTGTTGGACTTTAACCTGGTGTTGTAAGACTTCTTACTGTGCTCACCCCAGTCCAACGCCGGCATCTCCACTTCAGGAGACGCGACAACGCAAAATTGCTGAGCGAAAACTTATAGCTAAGTTCCGCACGCATGAATGCGGACTCAACCGGGATCTGGGATTCATGTCGCATTACATTCGGCCCCCACCAACAAGCCTGGACTTGCAGAGGCCTACCGACTGAACTGGCTTGGGACAATTCACACCTCTTTAACCTGGAGTTACCTCTCTCTCTGCATCTTTGATGATTTGATTGCCTGCAGGTGCTCGCATTCCGGGGCATCTCTGACTGTGTCTATATAAACATTTCTGGAACAAGCCTTTCCATTCACCTGAAGAAGGAGCCGTGCTCCGAAAGCTCGTGTTTGAAACAAACCTGTTGGACTTTAACCTGGTGTTGTAAGACTTCTTATTGGGTAAGAGGGCAGGTTGTCGAGCGCTGGCCATGGAAGATGGTCAACGTACCAAAGACCCGGAGGACCTACTGCAAGAAATGTCGTAGGCATCAGCCCCACAAGGTTACCCAGTACAAGAAGGGAAAGGATTCCCTATACGCACAGGGTAAGAGACATTATGACAGAAAGCAGAGTGGTTATGGTGGACAGACAAAGCCTATATTTCGGAAAAAGGCTAAGACCACAAAGAAGATTGTGTTGAGACTGGTGTGCGTGGAGCCCAACTGTCGGTCAAAGAGAATGCTGACCATCAAGAGGTGCAAGCACTTTGAGCTGGGAGGAGATGAGAAGAGGAAGGGCCAAGTCATCCAGTTCTAAACTGCATTCTTTGTATTTTGGAGTACCAATTCACAATAAAATTCATCAAAGGTTAAAAAAAAAAAGAGGGCAGGTTGTCACTTTGTGAAAGGCTGGGAGAGAAATTGGGTGTCATTGGACGAGAGACGAGGGTGTCATTGGGTGAAAAGCTGGGTGTTACTGCCTGTTACTGGCAGCAGAACTGAATATCCTTTGGCGAGGGATTGTCTCATGCTGTGCGGGTGTTACTTGAAGGCTGAGTTGCCACTGTGGGTGTTGTAGGTTGTCAATGGGCTGAAGCTGGACATCATTGGTGAGGGATTGGCTTTGACTGGAAGCAGCGGTATTGTTCTTTTAAAAAAATATTTTTATTAAGGTTTTGCAGAATTTTTAATAATAAAACAGTAGTAACACTAAGCAGCGGTATTGTTGTGCGATGGTGCGTTTAGCAGGGTTAAGCTCAGGCTTTACTCACAATGTCAGGAAACATCTAAGAGATGACACACACCTCTGCTCTTAAGACCCTTCCTTGTCCTCAGATATCAGAGTACAGCTGGTGAGGTTAAATCAGCTTTTCAAGAACCTTTCAAAAGCACCTCAGCAAGACCTGACCAGCCGAGTACATCGCCTGTTGTGCAGAAAATGTCATCTTAGGTTTCAGTGGCAGAACGTCACCGCTCAAAAAGCTGATCTCCACTTCCACCTTTAAATGGATGAAGGCTTAGCAATCATTCCTTCCGAGCGTGACAATGGTCCTTGCAGATTTAATAACTGAGCCAAATCATAAAATGTATTTAAGGGGCAGCTAAATGAATACCTGCTAAGAAGGAAATAGGATAGGCTGATAGATGGAGGTACATAAGTGTGGTAGTCACCACTGTTGTATTATATTGTATATATGGGTTTTTATGGTAAGGCCCCTGTACTACAGGTACGGGGGTAGATCCCTGCCTGCTGGCTCCACCCAGTAGGCGGAGTATAAATGTGTGGGCTCTCCGAACAGCAGCCATTTCGCCAGCTGCTGGAGGAGGCCACACATCTCTGTGTAATAAAGTTTCAATTACATTCTACTCTCGTCTCGTGCTAATTGATAGTGTATCAATTTATTACACAGACATTTTTCAGAGATGGAACTCCGCATCAAGCCGGGTCGCCTGCAGCTGCATCCTCAAGCAGACAACGCCAAAAAAGACTTTGAACATTGGCTAGCTTGCTTTGAAGCTTACATCGGGTCTGCGCCAGACCCAATCCCAGAAGCACTGAAGCTCCAGATACTGTACACGCGGCTGAGCACCAACGTTTTTCCCCTCGTCCAGGACGCGCCGACCTACGCAGAGGCCATGGCGCTACTGAAGTAGAATTACGCTCAGCAGACCAACACGATCTACGCCAGGCACCTCCTGTCCATGCGGCACCAACTTCCCGGTGAGTCTGTGGAAGATTTCTGGCGTGCCCTGCTCGCCCTGGTGAGAGACTGTGACTGCCAGGCCGTTCGGCCACTGAATATTCGAACCTGCTGATGAAAGACGCGTTTGTTACGGGCATAGGGTCTGACTACATCCACCAGCGCCTTTTGGAAGGGGCCACGCTTGACCTCGCGGCGACCAAGAAACCAGCGCTCTCGCTTACGGTCGCCTCACGCAACGTACAGGCTTATACCCCCGACCGCACGCCCCCCCCCCCCCCCCCCCGTGCATCGTGGACCCCGCCGGTGGCCACCCCATCGTGGACCCCATCAGCGACCGCCCTCAGCCAACCCCACACCTTCGTCGTGCGGCAGCCAACCAAACCCGGGGACCCAAATGCTACTTGTGCGGACAGACAAAACACCCCCGGCAGCGCTGCCCAGCATGGAGCGCGCTCTGCAAGGCCTGTGGCAAGAAGGGACATTTCGCTGCAGTGTGCCAGGCCCGCTCAATCACCGCTATTGTCCTGGCACCCACCACGTGCAGCCAATGGACGCTGCCATCTTCCTCTCCTCAGACCTTGTGCGGCCCGTGGGCGGCGCCATCTTGCTCCACTCACAACACGTGTGGCCCGTGGGCGCCGCCATCTTGCTTGCCTCAGAACCAATGAGCGCCACCATCTGGCCTGCCCCAGGAATGTGTGGCCCGAGAACGCAGCCATCTTGCCCGCCCCAGGACATGTGCGGCCCGTGGGCGCCGCCATTTTACCCGCCTCAGGACCCCTGCCCATTGGGCACCTCATCAGGCCACTCATCGCCTGCAACCGCCGATGACCAGCTGCGTCCCGCCTCGGTCACGATCGACCAGTCTTGACCGCACAACCTCGCGACCGCGTCGACAAAGGTGAAGGTCGACGGCACGAGATATCCTGCCTTCTGGACTCCGGGAGCACTGAGAGCTACATCCACCCTGATACAGTAAGGCGATGCTCCCTCGTGGTACACTCCGCTAGCCAAAGAATCTCTCTGGCCTTCGGATCCCACTCCGTGGCGCTCCGGGGGTACTGCATTGCCACCCTCACCGTCCAGGGCATAGAGTTCAGCGGCTTCCGGCTCTACGTCCTCCCCAACCTCTGCGCTGCCTTGCTACTCGGCCTGGACTTCCAGTGCAATTGCCAGAGCCTAACCCTGAAATTTGGCGGGCCCCTACCACCTCTTACTGTTTGCGGCCTCGCGACCCTTAAGGTCGACTCGCATTCTCTTTTTGCAAACCAACCCTGGATTGCAAACCCGTTGCCACCAGGAGCAGACGGTACAGCGCCAGGACAGGACCTTCATCAGGTCTGAGGTCCAGCGGCTGCTGCAGGAAGGTATTATCGAGGCCAGCAACAGCCCCTGGAGAGCCCAAGTGGTAGTCGTGAAAATTGGGGAGAAAAACAGGATGGTCGTTGACTACAGTCAAACCATCAACCTGCACACGCAGCTCGACACGTACACCCCTCCCATGCATATCTGATATGGTCAATCAGATTGCACAGTACCGGGTCTTCTCGACAGTGGACCTGAAATCTGCCTACCACCAGCTCCCCATCAGTAAGGCGGACCGCCCATACACTGCGTTTGAAGCAGACGGCCGCCTTTACTATTTCCTTAGGGTTCCCTTCGACATCACCAATGGGGTCTCGGTCTTCCAATGGGAGATGGACCGAATGGTTGACCGGTACGGACTGCGGGTCACTTTCCCGTACCTGGACAACATCACCATCTGCAGCCACGACCAGCAGGACCACGACGCTAACCTTTCCAAATTTCTCCACACCGCCACTCTCCTCAACCTGACTTACAACAAGGAGAAGTGCGTATTCAGCACGAACCACTTAGCCATCCTCGGCTATGTGGTTCAGAATGGAGTTCTAGGGCCCGACCCCGACCGCATGCGCCCCCTCATGGAACTCCCCCTCCCCCACTGCCCTCAGGCCCTCAAAAGATGCCTGGGGTTCTTTTCGTTTTACGCCCAGTGGGCCCCAAACTAGGCGGACAAGGCCCGCCCACTCATTCAATCCATCGCTTTCTCACTGACGGCCGAGGCTCACCAGGCCTTCAACCGTATCTTGGCCGACATCGCCACGGCCGCGATGTACGTGGTCGACGAGACGTTACCATTCCAAGTCGAGAGCGATGCATCAGACGTCGCTCTGGCCGCCACCCTCAACCAGGCAGGCAGGCCCGTGGCATTCTTTTCCCGCACCCTCCATGCCTCTGAAATTCGGCACTCCTCCGTCGAAAAGGAGGCCCAAGTGATCGTTGAAGCTGTGCGACATTGGAGGCATTACCTGGCCGGCAGGAGATTCACTCTCCTCACTGACCAACGGTCGGTCGCCTTCATGTTTAACAACACACAGCGGGGTAAGATCAAAAATTATAAAATCTTGAGGTGGAGGATCGAGCTCTCCACCTACAATTATGAGATTCTGTATTGCCCCGGTAAGCTCAACAAGGTCCCTGATGCCCTGTCCCGAGGTACATGTGCCAGCGCACAAGTGGACCGACGCCGGACCCTGCACAACAATCTCTGTGACCCAGGAGTCACCTGCTTTTACCACTTCATTAAGGCCCGCAATCTGCCCTACTCCATCGAGGAGGTCAGGGGTATCACCAGACACTGCCAGGTCTGCGCGGAGTGTAAACTGCACTTCGACCGGCCAGACCGTGCGCGCTTGGTGAAGGCCTCCCGCCCCTTTGAACACCTCAGCGTGGACATCAAAGGGCCCCTCCCCTCCACTGACCACAACACGTACTTTCTTAATGTGGTCGACGAGTATTCTCGATTCCCCTTCGCCGTCCCATGCCCCGATATGACGTCTGCCACCATCATCAAAGCCCTCAACACCATCTTCGCTCTGTTCGGTTTCCCCGCCTACGTCCACAGCGACCGGGGATCCTCATTTATGAGCAATGAGCTGCGCCAGTTCCTGCTCAACAGGGGCATTGCCTCGAGCAGGACGAGCAGCTACAACCCCCGGGGAGATGGGCAGGTGGAGCGGGAGAATGGGACGGTCTGGTGGGCCGTCCAGCTGGCCCTACGGTCCAGAAATCTCCCGGCCTCCTGCTGGCAGGAGGTTTTCCCCGACGCACTTCACTCTATTCGGTCGCTCCTGTGCACCGCGACCAACGAAACTCCCCTTGAGCATCTTTTTGCCTTCCCCAGGAAGTCCACCTCCGAGGTTTCGCTCCCAACGTGGCTGGCAGCTCCAGGACCCGTTCTCCTCTGTAAACACGTATGACTCCACAAGGCGGACCCGTTGGTTGAGAGGGTACAGCTACTCCACGCAAACCCGCAGTACGCCTACGTAGCGTACCCCGACGGCCACCAAGTCACAGTCTCCCTCAGGGACCTGGCACTAGCTGGGTGCCCCCCCCCCCCCCCCCCCCCCCGCGTCTGCCCCGGTGCCACCCTCGCTTCCCCCGGCGCACCCCACCACAGCCCCTGCTCCAGGACAATCCGTCCTCCCCTTGCTCCCACCCGGGGATGAAGAGGATTTCGACACGCTCCCGGAGTCACCAAAGACCAAGCCGGCGCCTGAGTTGCCACCAGCACTGCGGTGCTCTCAACGACAGATCAAGGTGTCCGATCATCTAAATTTGTAACCTTCTCTGTAACTTTAAAACCAATCTGTATGTTTATAGTTCTCTCCCACCTCCGCTGGACTCATTTTTAACAGGGGTGAATGTGGCAGTCACCACTGTTGTATTATATTGTATATATGTGTTCAAAGGGGTGGGAGGCCTTCACCAGGCGCGCACGGTCTGTCCGGTCGAAGTGCAGTTTACACTCCGCGCAGACCTGGCAGTGATCGCCCTGACTTCCTCGATGGAGTAGGGCAGATTGCGGGCCTTAATGAAGTGGTAAAAGCGGGTGACTCCTGGGTCACACAGGGTAAGGCCCCTGTACTACAGGTACGGGGTAGATCCCTGCCTGCTGGCTCCGCCCAGTAGGCGGAGTATAAATATGTGTGCTCCCCGTACAGCAGCCATTTCGTCAGCTACTGTAGGAGGCCACACATCTCAGTGTAACAAAAGCTCCGATTACATTCTACTCTCGTCTCGTGGTAATTGATAGTGCATCAATAAGGAGGGGCATGAAAACCAGCATGGAGTTGTTGGGCCGATTGGCCTGTTTTGGGGCTATTAAATCAATGCTTGGTTAATGGCAGTCTCTGTCTTTGTGCAGCGGAGGAGGAGTCATCCCGATGTACAGATGATGACCATCTGTCAATCCGCATTCACGCTTGCTAATTTAAATTAAAGTGCATGGCTCCACTTGATGGTGCTACAGTGAAGCAGTCACGGAACACTACTGAAGGTATTGTTTCCATGCAGTGTAGAGCAGTGTTTTTCAAATTTTCTTACCCGGGACCCACCTTTGCCAACCGGCCGACCTTCACAACCCACATCGGCTGATCTTCGCGACACACGCCACAGTCGCTTCCCTCTAATGCGAAAGGGGAACCTGCTTGGTCCTCACGATCTCGCTTGGATCAGGTTCAAAGGAAGAGGGGGCATATCAGGTACAGACAGGGGCAGCACGGTGGTGCAATTGGTTAGCCCTTTGCCTCACAGCGCCGAGGTCTCAGGTTCAATCCCAGCTCTGGGTCTCTGTCCATGTGGAGTTTGCACATTCTCCTCTTGTTTGCGTGGGTTTCGCCCCCACAACCCATAAATGGGCAGGTTTGGTGGATTGGCCACACTAAATTGCCCCTTAATTGGAAAATAATAATTGGGTACTCTAATCTTATTTTTAAAAATCAGGTGCAGACTTTGTGCCGTCTTCCTCTTTATGAAAAACAGAAAACCCAACCTCACACATATAGGTCGTCGTGAAGGGCCTAAAGCAACAAAATGGATATTTTGCTCAGCACTGGATACTCCGGGGAGATGCTACTCCAGAATGCTGACGGCCTCATGTATTTTTGCCGTGTGTTTAATGTGGTATTACAGGTCAGTTATAGCAGCATAGTCCTTTAATTTGGAGTCCACTCTAAGTTAATAACTGACTCTCAGGTCTCAACCTCAAAAGGAATTTTTCACTCACCACTTCTCTTTCAAAATCTGAAACCACTCCTCTCATATACCAGTACTTACCTGTATGTAACACACATGGGCTTGGCAGCCTTACTTGCACCGGCATAATTGACAAAACCATACCTCAAGAAATCATCTTTACACTGCTTTGTTCCCGAGTTAAGTTTCTTCTTCGTTAGGTTGTTAACCAGAGGCTCTGATGCTTTGTATAGAGGTAACACTGGTACTGCTCTGTCCTGCTCTGGACTCGCCTGAGCAACTCTCTCCAGCAGATTCTGTTGTGAGATCCTGTTCAATAGGTAAAGTGCCACTTGAGTCTCTGGTCATCTCTTACTTTCAGGAAAACCATTCACCTTCACGGTTCACTTCCCTTGCTTGCCAGCAGCTGGAAAATGGAAGCAACACTGCACTATGATTTGGCGCCAAAAGCATGTACCTGGAGGATGTCAAGTGTGCATGCAGCAGGGCACGTGACCTGCTCTCTGCTGCCGCTTCTGGCCGGAAGACTGCTTACAGCCTAATTTGTTTTCATCGAAAGGCGGCAGTGGGCGTTATTTTCAATGTAAAAGTCGGTAGCAGCCATAGGGCGCTTATCCTGTGATTGGGATCACCACGGGAACGACGTGACTGATCGCACTATGACCCACCTGACATCCCCCATGTGACTCACCCGCAGGTCGCAATCCGTACTTTGAAAAACCCTAGTGTAGAGTAACAGAAACCTCACTAGAAAACAAGATATAACCATGCATAAAGAGTTGGGCAGATGTGAGCACTGGAGCTCTGAAGAAGAGTCAAGCTGACTCGAAATGTTAGCTCTGTTTCTCTCTCCTCAGAGTTTCCCCGGCATTTTCTGTTTTTATTTCAGGTTTCCAGCATGTGGGGACAATTCCAGGATTTAATGTCAGAAAGAAGGGCTAACATTGGCAAATTTAGAGAGATTTGGCACAGCCTTCTTATTCCCCAGTGTTTAGATCCTGATGTCAACTATGAAAACTTGCATTTATATCGCTACTTTAATGTACTAAAATGTCGCAAGGCTCCGTTTTCAAACAATATTTGACACTAAAGGAGATATTAGGACGTGTGACTTAAAGTACATGGGTAAAGTATGGTTGGGGCAGCACAATGGCACTGCTGCCTCACAGTGCCGGGGTCCGGGTTCGATTCCGACCTCGGGTGACTGTGTGGGGTTTGCACGTTCTCCCTGTGTCTGAGTGGGTTTCCTCTGGGTGCTCTGGTTTCCTCCCACAGTCCAAAGATGTGCAGGTTAGGTGGATTAGCCATGCTAAACTGTCTCTTAATGTGGGGTTGCAGGAATAGGGCAGGGGATTGGGCCGAGGTAGGGTGGTCTTTTGAAGGGTCGGTGCAGACCCGATGGGCCGAATGGCCTCCTTCTGCACTCTAGGGATTCCATAATTTTGAAACAATTGAGTTAAAGTAGTGTCTTAAAGAAGGAGAGAGAAAGATGGAGAGATGGAGAGGGAATTCCAGAGCTAAGGGCCTAGGCAGCTGGAGACATAGCCACCAATGATGGAGCGATATAAGTAGGGGATGCACAAGAGGTCAGAATGGGAGGAGCGCTGAAATCTCAGCGGGTAAAATCCGGAGAGATGTAAAACAGACTGCCAATTTGCTTTCACCTATTTATGCCATTGGATAAAGTTATGATCTCCCCTGATGTGTTTAAATAGTCGAGTTCAGAGCCATCAGTTCTGTGACACCGGCATGTGTTGGGATTCATGGGAGATTACTCAGCTTTCACAGCCACTTGTCAAATGGCATTTTCATTATAAAAGGCCGATTGTCAGATAGCCTGTGTTTGACAAATATGCTGCAAAGCGTGTCCTGAACACGAGACCGATCCCTGCCCAAGAGGATGCATCTCTGACAGAATATTATGAGTCTTATCTCGACAAAACAAAAGAAAATAATTTTAAAAATCCACTGTGGCCTCACGGCGCTGAGGTCCCAGGTTCGAATCCCGGCTCTGGGTCACTGTCTGTGTGGAGTTTGCACGTTCTCCCCGTGTTTGCGTGGGTTTCACCCCCACAACCCAAAGATGTGCAGAGTAGGTGGATTGGCCATGCTAAATTGCCCCTTAATTGGAAGAAATGAATTGGGTACTCTAAATTTTGAAAAAAAAAAAAAAAAAAAAATTTTAAAAAATCAATAGATGTGAAATTAATTTGAATATAGCGGCAGACGTAGGATCTGCTCGAGTTTCCATCATTAAAAGGTCAGGGTTTATTTCAGTACTCTCCAGTGACAGGAAGAGATTTGCGTTCTGCTGCTGCAATGTGTACGCCAGACTAATTTATTTCAGTCGGTAGCACTCATGTACCAGAATGAGAACATTGGGGCTTCAAGACAGAGATTTGAGCACAAAATCTAGGCTGACACTTCAGTCGCCAGTCTTTAGGTGGAGACATTAAGTGGAGTTGGAAGCTAAGGATCCTATTTAGGTCAAGGAGCTTTCCGGATACATTGGTCAACATGCCCTCAACAAACCATAAAAAGCAAGATCGACTGGCCATTTATCAGATGATTTATGTCAGTTTATTGTTTACAAATGGACTGCTATACTTGCTTAAGTAACAGCGGTGGATTTGCATCATAGATAATTAATTAGTTGTGAAGTGTTCCAGCAGATTCTGAGAATGTGTTACGGAGTGATGGTGACACAAACTCTTTTTTTCAAACAAGCTGGCTTTTTCTAAGCTGCTCATTGCTTTGATTGCTTGGAGCTATTACAAATACATTTCTTTTGAACCTTAGCTTAATGTTTTTCTGAGTGTAGGGACAGTTGTCTGTCCTGGTCCACCCACGTCGATGCTACCACCAAGAAAGCACAACAGCGCCTATACTTCCTCAGGAAACTAAGGAAATTCGGCATGTCCACGTTACCCTTACCAACTTTTACAGATGCACCATAGAAAGCATCCTATCTGGCTGCATCACAGCCTGGTATGGCAACTGCTCGGCCCATGACCGCAAGAAACTTCAGAGAGTCGTGAATACCGCCCAGTCCATCACACGAACCTGCCTCCCATCCATTGACTCCATCTACACCTCCCACTGCTTGGGGAAAGCGGGCAGCATAATCAAAGATCCCTCCTACCCGGCTTACTTACTCTTCCAACTTCTTCCATCGGGCAGGAGATACAGAAGTCCGAGAACACGCATGAACAGACTCAAAAACAGCTTCTTCCCCACTGTCACCAAACTCCTAAATGATCCTCTTATGGACTGACCTCATTAACCCTGTATGCTTCATCCGAGGCCAGTGCTTATGTAGTTACATTGTATATCTTGAATTGCCCTATTATGTATTTTCTTTTATTTCCTTTCCTTCCCATGTACTTAATGATCTGTTGAGCCGCTCGCAGAAAAATGCTTTTCACTGTACCTCGGTACACGTGACAATAAACAAATCCAATCCAAGTTGCCTCTCTCTAGCCATGTTGCCATTTTATCTTGTGATATCAGCACTTCTTTTGTGAAGCTCTGGTGTCTGGGTTGGTTGTATATGTACCTCGGCACCGGAAGTTCCAGGTTCAAGCCCCACTTTTAGTTGCAGAAGGAGTGTTCGGAATGTTTTTTTAAAATTTAGAGTGCCCAATTATTTATTTTTCCAATTAAGGGGCAATTTAGCATGCTCAATCCACCTACCCTGCACATTTTTAGGTCATGGGGGTGAAACCCATGCAAACACGGGGAGAACGTGCAAACTCCACACGGACAGTGACCCAGGGCCGGGATTCGAACCCGGTTCCTCACGCCGCAGTTCCAGTGCTAACCACTGCGCCCTCGTGCTGCCCTCGGAATGTTAATAATCAGCCTGATAACCATTCCCCA
Organism: Scyliorhinus canicula; assembly: GCF_902713615.1. Classification (NCBI taxonomy): domain Eukaryota; kingdom Metazoa; phylum Chordata; class Chondrichthyes; order Carcharhiniformes; family Scyliorhinidae; genus Scyliorhinus; species Scyliorhinus canicula. The sequence goes on along the minus strand of NC_052161.1, from coordinate 112,313,676 downwards.
AAGGGAAATAAAGTTTACGTGAAGGTGTGAAATAAACACCTCTTCACTATTCATTTTCTTTGGTGTTTGGCAAAACAATTGTGATGGTTTCAATCTCAGGGACCCACATTTAAACACTCCCGGGTCAGGTTCGATCCAGTTCAGGTTAGACCCAGGTCAGATCTGGGTTGGGTTAGATCCATTTCAGGTTGGATCCAATTCAAGTTAGATCCAATTCAGGATCCAGATGAAATCCAGGTCAATGTTAGATCCAGGTTAGATTCAGAACAGGTTAGATTCAGATTATATTCACGTCATGTTAGATCCACGTCAGATTAAATCCAGTTCAGGTTAGACTCAGGTCAGGTTAGATCCAGATTAGATCCAGGCCATGATACATCCAGGTCAGATTAGATTTAGGTCAGGTTAGATCCAGGCCTGGTTAGATCTAAATTAGAACCAGGTCAGGTCAGATCCAGGTCAGGTTAGATCCAGGTCAGATTATAGCCATGTCAGGTTATATCCAGGTCAGGTTAAATCCAGTTCAGATTATATTCATGCCAGGTTAGATCCAGGTCAGGTCAGGTTAGATTGGATCCAGGCCAGGTCAGATTCAGGTCAGGTCAGATCCAGGTCAAATTACATCCAGGTCAGATTATATTCATGTCAGGTTAGATCCAGGTCAGGTCAGACCAAGGTTAGGTTAGATCCAGGTCATGTTAGATCCAGGTCAAGTTAGATCCAGGTCAGGTTAGATCCAGGCCAGTTAAATCCAGATCAGGTTCGATTTGGGCCATATTAGATATTGGTTTGTCTGTAGGGCATAAAGATAGGCATGCATCTGTTGGACTGAATGACTGTTTGGGTACTGCAAAATCTGTCTAGGTGTTGGACCATAAAATGTAGAAGCAGAAGTAGGCCACTTGGCCCATCGAATCTGCTCCACCATTCAATGAGATCATGGCTAATCTGATATAATCCTCGACTTCACTTTCCCACCTTTACCCCATAACTTTTGATTCCCTTACTGATTAAATATCCGTCCATCTCAGCCTTAAACATACTTAATGACCCAGCCTCTACAGCTCTCTGCGGGAAAGAATTCCACAGATTCACTACCCTCTGAAAGAATAATATGCTCCTCATCCCTGTCTTAAATGGGCGACCCCTTACTCTGAGATTATGCCCTCTGATCCTAGACCGTCTCAAAAGAGGAAACATCCTCTCAGCATCGACCCTGACAAGAATCCTATATATCTCAATAAGGTCACCTCTAATTCTTCTAAACTCCAATGGATACAGGCCCAACTTACTAAACCTCTACTCATAGGAAAATCCCTCCATACCTGGGGTCAACCTAGTGAACCTTCTCTGGACTGCCTGAGGAGACCAAACCTGTGCCCAGTATTCTAGGTGTAGTCTAACTAATGCCTTGTATAGTTTAGCCAGACTGCCCTATTTTGCTATCACTGTCTTTGTGCAATAGAGGAGATGTTCAGATTTACAGATGGTGACCTAAGTCCACACTCCCTGCCTTTAATTAAAACTCATGGCTCGCTTGTTGCAGTTACAAATGTGCAACTCTGGAACAGTACATCATTTCCTACCCAGTCATCTTGGCAATGTTTTAAAATTCCTTCACCAGAAGATGGAATTGCTGGCTAGGACAGCATTTATTGCTCTCCCAAATTTCCCTTGAGAGACTGGTGGTGAGCTATCTTCTTGCACTCAGCAACAGTGAAGGAATGGAGATGTGGTTCCAAGTCAGCATCGTGTGTGACCTGGAGGGAAAATTGCAATTGCCCCGTCAGACAATATTGACGTTATTTTTGCATTCAAATGCACTCACTGTGCTCAAACAACAATCAGTGATCATTTAATGTCAAATGTTCTAATTTGGAATAAGTATTTTAGGCAACCAACACGTTTTGCCATCTTTCACATCAAATGCAATCAAAAGCAACAGAGCTGCTTGAAGGCAAAAGGTGCTCAAAAGCATCAAATATGCTCATTGACATCTAATGTGATCAGCAACCTGCATTGAAAAACACAAGGAAATTAATTATTTAAACAATGGCTGAATCAATTATGTTGTTTTCATTTCGTTCAAAAACTCTTTTCACTGTACATGCTTAAAAGCACCATACGACCCATAAAAACCACGAAGACCGAGATCACCATCGGTTCTTAATTAATTAATTTTATTTTTTAATTAATTTTTTACGGGAAGTGGGCTTCGCTGGCCAGGCCAGCATTTATTGCCCATTCCTAATTGCCCTTGAGAAGATGGTGGTGAGCAGCCTTGTTTAACCGCTGCAGTTCATGTGGTGTAGGTACACCCACTGTGTTGTTGGGGAGGAAATTCCAGGATGTTGACCCAGCGACAGTGAAGGAATGGTGATATATTTCCAAGTCAGGGTGGTGAGTGACTTGGAGGGGAAACTCCAGGTGGTGGGGTTCCCAGGTATCTGCTGACCTTGTCCTTCTAGATGGCAGTGGTCGTGGGTTTGGCAGTTGCTGCCTGAGGAGCCTTGCTGAGTTCCTGCAGAGCATCGTGTAGATGGTACCCACTGTTGCTACTGTGTGTCGGTGGTGGAGGGAGTGAATGTTTGTGGAGGGGTGATAATCAGGCTGGCTGCTTAGTCCTGGATGGTGTCAACCTTCTTGAGTACTGTTGGAGCTGCAATCAACCAGGGAAGTGGGGAGTATTTCATGAATTGCCGTACTCAGAAGAAAGGATACTGGATGTGGTATGATTAGCTTCCATTCACTTGGCCTCTCAATCTCCTCTCAGCATTACCTAATGTTTCTCCACATCTCCTCCTGGTAGCCCACCATCCCTATGTCTTCTTTGTGGTCCACCATCTATATCTCTTCCTGGTGGCCCACCATCTCTATTTCTGGTGGCCCACCATCTCTGTTTCTTCCTGATGGCCCACCATCCCTATCTCCTCCTGATGTCCCACCATCCCTATCTCCTCCTGGTGGCCCACCATCTCTATCTCCTCCTGATGACCCACCATCTCTATCTCCTCCTGATGTCCCACCATCCCTATCTCCTCCTGGTGGCCCACCATCTCCATCTGTGCCTGGTGGCCCACCGTCCCTATCTCCTCCTGGTGGCCCACCATCTCTATCTTCTCCTGGTGGCCCACCGTCCCTATCTCCTCCTGGTGGCCCACCATCCCTATCTCCTCCTGTTGGCCCACCATCTCTATCTCCTCCTGGTGGCCCACCATCTCTATCTTCTCCTGGTGGCCCACCATTTCTATCTCCTCCTGGTGGCCCACCATCTCTATCTCTTCCTGGTGGCCCACCATCTATATCTCTTCCTGGTGGCTCACCATCTCTATCTCTTTCTGGTGGCCCACCATCTCTATCTCTTTCTGGTGGCCCACCATCTCTATCACTTCCTGGTGGCCCACCATCTCTATCTCCTCCTGGTGGCCCACCATCTCTATCTCTTTCTGGTGGCCCACCATCTCTATCTCCTCCTGGTGGCCCACCATCTCTATCTTCTCCTGGTGGCCCTCCTCACCTGGCCACTTCAGTGCTGTGTCTACATGGGCTGACGAGCAATCGACCAATCTGATTGGCTGACAGCTCTCCAAGGCAGGACATTCATCCAAGTGAGGACAGACATCCTGCCTACTGCCAATCAATACTCATTTGAGTGTGAAATGGCAGCGGGTCTGCTGGAGGCAGTGGGGATGAATTTCCCACCGACTCTCCAAATGATGGGCTTCGAGCATTCACCATCCTGAAAATTCAGGCAATGCAAATAAATTCTATGATCGTTTTCGATGCCAGACTCTTTAAGGCAAGAGAACTTGCTGATGACAAATGTTAAAGTGCTGCCACAGATGGCAATTAATGATAATGATGTTAGTTGGTCGCTACTCATGATGGCAAATAATAGCTAAATGATTGCTTTTGAGCACAATTCTAGTCAAATGATTGCAAAGAAATGGAGGTTAAAGCAACTGACGTCAAATGATGTGTCCAAACGTTCTGGAAGGGGGTGCTCCCATGCCTTTGCTGCCCTTGTTCTTCTAGGTGGCAGAGATCACAGGGTTGGAAGGTGCTAATGAAGGAGCTTTGCTGTGTTGCTGCAGTGCATCTTGTAGATGGTACACACTATTGTCATTGGGTGTTGGTGGTGGAGGGAGTGAATATTGAAGGTGGTAGATGGGGTGCCAATCCAACGGGCTGCTTTATCTTGGATGGTGTTGAATGTCTTCAGTGTTGTTGGAGCTGCACTCATCCAGGCAAGTGGATAGTATTCCATCACACCTGTGCCTTGTAGATGGTGGGCAGGCTTTGTGGAGTCAGGGGTGCATTACTTGCCACAGAATTCCCAGCCTCTGACCTGCTCTTGTAGCCACAGTATTAAAATAGACAGCCTGTTTCAGTTTCTGGTCAATGGTATGCCCCAGAATGTTGATAGCTATATGGACAGGGATGCCAATAGCTGAAATAAATATTTGAAGGGGGAAGGTCATTGGGGATGTTCCAGGATTCAACATAGGAAAGACAGACTAACTTGAGCCAATTCAAATAGATTTGGCATGTCCACTTGATCTGACGTCCTGACTTCACCATCAAAGACAACTAGCATTTATACAGTATCTTTAATATACTAAAGCACCTCACGTCACTTCACAGCAGTTATCAAACACGTTTTTACACCAAAACAAATAAGAATATATTAGGACAGTGACCAAACGCTTGGTCTAAGAGGGTTTGTTTAAGGGATGTCTAAAAGCAGTGGAGAGGGGTTGAATGGAATAGAGCAAGATTTCCAGAGCTTACCGCCCCAGGCAGTTGAAGGCATGGCTGCAAATATTGGAATGATGTAACTTGGGTCAGATAGGAGCGCAGAAGGATTTTAATGACAATCAATTTGTGAAGAGATGTAAAACTGACTGCCGACTGGCTAATACTCATTTTATACCACTGGACAAAGCCGAGATCTACCCCGGCATATTTAAACAGTCGAGTTCAGAGATATCAGTTCTGGGACACTGCTATCTGTTGGGATTCATAAACAAGTCCTCAGATTTCATAGACACTTGTCAAAAGGCATTTTCATTATAAAATGTCAGGTAGCCTTAATATAGGGTGGGAGGAGATCCATGCAGAGCATAAATAGCAGCTTGGGCTGAATGGCCTACTTCTGCACTGTAAACTCTTTGTAAAGGATTAATGTGGGCAGCTCCCACCAACTCAGGACCGACCTGCCTGCTGACTGGGTCATTGTGCGAGGTACTGATGTAGCACTGATACCGGGCCGCCCCAGAGCCTGGGAGCCACAGCGGGGGGGGGGTCTGCTTGCCGGCAGCTTGATAATGCATCCCGCCCTCCGATTGTCCCTTCTACGCCAGGAGTTAACACCTTCCCCAGTTTCTGCCTTTGCTTTTTCTAGGAGCTTATGAAAGCGTAGCATGAGCATTGATCTCTTTTCATTCCATTCTTCCCTACACTACTTCTCAATAAGTCATAAGATAAATACAGGCAAGGGAGGCTACACTTGGGTAGCTTGACACCGAAAAAAAATGATTTTTCTTTCCTGGATGGGCCACAGCGGGGAGGAATTCATGGAAACAAACAGGAGTACGCCATTCAGCCCCCCGAGGCTATGCTGCCATTTAATCAGACCATAGCGGATCTGTACCTTAGCTTCATTTACCTGCCTATGGGCAACAGGGCAATGTTGAATGTGATGTGTCTGAATGCAGATTGTCTTCAATTGTTTGCAAGAGAATAAAAGCCGACCTGCGGAACATTTTCTATTCTTCCAGTTTCATTTTGAATTGCAGCATCAAAGCAACACTTTGGACTGCCTCCCACAGGATTTCTTTCCATTGCAGCCAGTTATTTATTGTTGAACATTATGTTTGCTTGAAGCAAAGTAAGTGCAGCAGAATGTTTAATCTACTCTTAGAGGCCTGCATTGCAAGCTTGACTAACTGGCATTTATATCTAATCCAGTCTCAGTTGCTGGAGACTCCTACAATCAGTAATAGCAGCTGTAATAGCAGGTTTCAGAGCATGAGAAACAGTTCACTTCTTCTACATGTGTGTGTGTGCGATGAGGGCTGTTTTCTACACTGCCTGGTCACCACTGTGTCTTCATTGAATCGTACAGTACAGAAGGAGCTACTCAGCTCATCATTCCATTGCTGGCCCTATGAAAGAGGTATCCAATTAGTCCGATTGCCCTGTTATTTCTTGATAGCCCAGCAAACTTTTATATTTCAGCTACTCCAGTCCCTGCACGGGACTGAAGTCCCTCATTGCCAGGACCATTCAGGTAAATCTCCTCTGCACGCTCTCCGCAAGGCCTTGATATCTTTCCGAAATAGTGGTACCCAGAATTATTAGAGCCAATACTCCAGTCTCCTGAAGGCACTGATTCTTCCTGCAGTAAATCCAATGAACGGCATCCAATGAATCCCTACAATGTAGGAGGCCATTCCGTCCATCTAGTTTGAACCAACGCTCTGAAAGAGAATCCTACCAAGGTCCACTCCCCTGCCCTATTCCCATAACCCACCTAACCTGTACATCTTCGGACACTAAGAGACAATTTTAACATGGCCAATCCACCTAACCTGCACATCTTTGGACCGTGGGAGGAAACCGGAGCACCCGGTGGAACCCATGCAGACACGGGGAGAATGTGCAAACTCCTCATAGACTGTGACCCAAGACCAGTATTGAACGCGGGTTCCTGGCACAGTGAGGCAGCAGTGCTAACCAGTGTGCCACCGTGCTGCTCCTGTTCTCACCCCAATTTACACACACACACACACACCCGCTATGGCTACTTGACGGGGATTAGATCTCTGTTCAATATCTTGCTCCTTTTATGCTCTTTGGGTTTATGAATGAAGAATGGAGTGTGGTATTGAAAGTGAACAACCTAATCCAGCAACAGCAACTCTTGGGGAGGAAGACAAGAAAGATTTTGAGGTTGAGGGGAAGATAGAATTAGGCTCTTTAAATTTGGGTAGAGATGGAATTTACTCCTTTTCCAGTCAAGCTCACACGACTAAGCAAGACCAATTTATTCTCATCCATTTATTTCCCAAAGAGATATTTAGGAATGTGATCCCACTAAAAGTGCTAATGTAGACTGGGCACCCCATCCATTTGTCATCATTGGGTGAGCCCCTCTTGGCAGAAAGGCGAAAATTTCAATACAAAGTTTCCAGGTTGATGCTGTTGAACTGTTTTTGTGTCTAGAGACTGATGGAGGGGAAAGGGGACTGTGCAGGGAGGAGGGGTCAAGAAAAGCTTAAAAATTAATTTATGAGATGTGGGCACCACAGGCTAGGTCAGCATTTCTTGCCCATCCCTAGTTGCCCTTGAGAAGGTGGCGGTGTGCTGCCTTCTTGAAGCAGAATGTCCTATTTTCTCAGAGGGTAGTGAATCTGTGGAATTCTTTACCACAGAGGGCTGTAGAGGCTCGGTCATTAAGTATGTTCAAGGCTGAGATAGACAGATTTTTAATCAGTGAAGGAATCGAGAGTTATGGGGAAAAGGCGGGAAAGTGGAGTTGAGGATGATATCAGATCAGTCGTGATCTCATTGAATGGCGGAGCAGACTCAATGGGTTGAATGGCCTACTTTGGTCTTTTTTCTTATGGTCTTATTTGGTTGGTACTGCATGTTTGAAAGCACTTGCTCTTGGCAGACGCCTGCACGGTAGCATACTGGTTAGCACAAATGCTTCACAGCTCCAGGGTCCCAGGTTCGATTCCTGGCTTGGGTCACTGTCCGTGTGGAGTCTGCACGTTCTCCCCGTGTGTGCGTGGGTTTCCTCCGGGTGCTCCGGTTTCTTCCCACAGTCCAAAGATGTGCAGGTTAGGTGGATTGGCCATGCTAAATTGCCCTTAGGGTCCAAATTGCCCTTTGTGTTAGGTGGGATTACTGGGTTATGGGGATAGGGTGGAGGTAGGGTGCTCTTTCCAAGAGCCGGTGCAGACTCGATGGGCCAAATGGCCTCCTTCTGCACTGTAAATTCTATGAAATTCTATGAAATAGTTTAGACGTGGCTGGAAGCAGAGGTGGATTGTTGAGAAGCTGAGGTAGAAACATCATGGGGCCTCGCTGATTGCCCGGAGGCGGGTCCTGTTGGGGTGGCGGTTAGCTTCTCCAATCCTATGACACAGCTTGGCAGGGGGAATCTACTTGAATTTCTTTGACTCTCGGGAAGGTGAAGTCTCAGCGGAAGGGGATGAAGGAAGGGTTTCACAATTCATGGGGACTGTTTATTATCCACTTCCAAGAATTGGTTGCCATTGAACATTAGGGGGGGAGGGTCGGCAGTATTGTTGTTTTTGGTCACACTGTTTACGGATTAATTGTTAATTTGTGTTTTTTAACTGGAATGTAAAGGTGGATGTTTTGGTCTGTATATTGAGCGGGATGCGGTTTGTGTGTGGGGGATTGCTATTGCATTTGTTTTTGTTTGTTTCTTCTTTGGTTGTCTATTGATGAAAATGTCGAAAATGAGGAGAATAAAAAGATTTGAAAAAAAAAAACATTATGGAAATAAATCATTAAATGTATTTAAATCACTTGGAAAAAGCTGAGTCTGCGACAGGTAAAAACTCTACAGAATAACAAAATGAGAACTCTGGAATCTGTCATCCTTTCATCTTGAGAATTTTTATTAGATTGCAGTAATATATGATTTCAAAGAGCGGTGAATTTTACCATCGACACATTCACCAGAAAATTGTAAATTAAATATTTTAAATCACATTCGTCACTGCAGGCTTCAAGGAAAATGACAAGTAGCGTAAAATACAGTCTTAGTCTAATTGTGTTCTTCTGTATCGAGACAGGGCAAATCACTCCTGATGAACATTCAGTGTAACATCACAAAACACTGGGAATTACACCTCAAATGTACATTTCACCTATGGTGAGTCTAACCCTGTCATTCATCAATGGCTTAGCAATGGGAAACTCTGTGTCCTCACTCAGCGAGGAAAGATTAGTGATGCTAATCTCCTGCGGGTACTTCTAACAATGTTTGGGTCATCAGATTTGAGTTATGCTGCTGGCTCCACTTTACTCTATGACGAGGCAAGGTTCGCACACTTAAAGCGCTGCTAAGCTTTGATGAAATTTTTAAGTCAGGGGGGAGCTGACAGGAGCAATTTTCATTTGTCAGGGATAACCAATTCCAAAAAAATGGCCAGCTTGGACCTTGGCCTAAGTTCTCACAATCATAATAATCTTTATTGTCACAAGTCGGCTGACATTAATACTGCAATGAAGTTACTGTGAAAAGCCCCTCGTTGCCACACTCCAGCGCTGTCCAGGTACACAGAGGGAGAATTCAGAATGTCCAATTCACCTAACAAGCACGTCTTTCAGGACTTTGTGGGAGGAAACCGGAGCACCCGGAGGAAACCTATGCATACGCGGGGAGAACGTGCAGACGCCGCACAGGCAGTGGCCTAAGCCGGGACTCAAACCTGGGACCCTGTCGCTGTGAAGCAACAGTGCTAACCACTGCTACCGTGCCGTCCTTTAGAGCAGCATCGATTTATAGTTGACCTGATAGTGGTCAAACAAATAGTAAGTGGTCTGACAGTGTTCCTGTTCATAAATGATTCGGTTTAATAGATTGGGAAGGACCAGTGACGTGGGTTTACACTGGGTGAGAAAGGACTGGATGGGATGTTGGTGGGCTAGTATTTCCTAAAGAGTTAGTGAGGCTCTAGAATGTGTAGCCGGCTGCTGTGCCGGGTGCTGACTTGCTGCGTGTCTTCGAGAGGGAGCTGGACTGCCTCTTGACTGGGGCAGAGATCACATCAAACAGAAGGGAGTCACTCATGGGGTCTCTTGGGCTGATTTTGATCATGAGTGGGGATCAGAAAGAAATTTTAAAGGCTACTTCGTCCCTTATTGTTCTTGAGTATTTATTCTTGTCATTTTTCTTCTCTTAGGAGATTGCATGGCTTCCCGTGGAGGGGGTTGGTTATTAGGGCTGGGGGGGAAGGGAAGAGGTGTTAGGCCATGAATGTTCAGCCATTGTGGAGTAGATTTGGTGAACCAGCTAGCCTATTTCTGCCATCATTTTACATGTTTGTAAAGTTCACTTCGCACAGATTGGACTTAGATATCCAGCACAGCTTAAATGGCAGGGAAACATTGAATGTCAGACTTCCAGGGCGGGATTCCCGGCGGGGTGGGGGGTCCCGGCGGGACGGAGTGGTGTGAACCACTCCTGCGTCGGCCCACCCCAAAGGTGCGGAATACTCTGTACCTTCAGGGGCTAGGCCAGCGGCGGAATGGTTTGCGCCCCACTGGCCGGCGTGGAACTCCTTTGGTGCCACGCCAACCGGGGCCGAAGGGACTCCGCCGGCCGGCGCGGGTCCGCACATGCACGGGAGTGTTAGCGGCTGCTGACATCATCCCCGCGCATGCGCAGTGGGGGGTTCACCTTCGTGCCGGCCATCGAGAAGGACCACACGGCCGGCGCGTAGGAAAAGAGTGCCCCCACGGCACAGGCCCGCCCACGGATCGGTGGGCCCCGATCGCGGGCCAGGCCACCGTGGGGGCACCCCCTGGGGCCAAATCGCCCCGCGCACCCCCCAGAACCCCGGAGTCCACCCGCGCCGCCAGGTCCCGCTGGTAAGGGACCTAGTCTAATTTACGCCGGCGGGACCTGCATAGAACGGGCAGGACTTCGGCCCATCGCAGGTCAGAGAATTGCCGGGGTGGCCGCTGTGAGCGGCCGCTGACCGGACAAATCGGCGGCCGGCGGGGGCGGGATTCACACCGCCTCTCAGCGATTCTCCGACCCGGCCGGGGGGGGGGGGTCGGAGAATCCCGCCCCCCCCAACTTCATTCCTGAGTTACAATAGACAGTTTGATCAGTATAAAACCAGAACCACTTCAAATCAGTGCAAACTGTGTGGTATCATTGGTCTGAAAACTTCCAGTGTGTTGTGAGCTTACTAAGAAAGCAAGCTTAGTGTGAAACTAGGCAATTGAATGCATATATATTATTCAATATATTAAATATAATTGAGAATATGTGCCAGTGGTAATTTCAACAAGCCGTATCACATTGGCAGACTGTCCAATTTGGAATTTGGTGTTCAGTTGACACGAGTATTGGCATGGTTTGCCAAGTTAGAATCAAAGGGAGGATTAAAACATGCAGGGGAATGACATCAGGGTTTGAGTTTGAATGTTTGCCTTCCTGCCAATGTAAGTTAATTAAAAATCTAATGGGGGTAATTTGCAAGGTTCTGTCTTACGTTAGGATCGAAAGTTCACAGAAGTCAGAATCACTTTGCCCAAGAAACCATTCACAAGGTAGCAGATTAATTTGCCTTGTACAGTAGTACAAAGACTAGTAAAACCTATTCCCCTCTCGGATACATATATATTGACACATATGCATATAAAACATGCTGCCCCCCTCTCAGCTCTACCTCTTTCATTTCCCTGTCAAAAAACAAAGTCTATGATGTAAGTACAGGGCATGCCTATCTGTCACTTCTGTTAGCCAGAGTGGGAGATTTGATTTAATATTTTTTTATTAATTCAGGGGATGTGGGCTTCACTGGCAGGCCAGCATTTATTGCACATCGTTATTGCCTTTGAGAAGGTGGTGGTGAGCTGTCTTCTTGAACTGCTGTGGTCCCTGTGGTGTAGGTACACCCAGAGTGGTGTTAGGGGCAGCACAATGGCACAATGGTTAACCCTGCTGCCTCACGGCGCCGAGGTCCCAGGTTCGATCCCAGCTCTGGGTCATTGTCCGTGTGGAGTTTGCACATTCTCCCTGTGTTTGGGTGGGTTTGACCCCCACAACCCAAAGATGTGCAGGGTAGGTGGATTGGCCACGTTAAATTGCCCCTTAATTGAAAAAAAAGAATTGGGTACTCTAAATTTATTTTTAAAAAAGCAAAAAAAAAGCAGGGTGCTGTTCGGGGGGGAGTTCCAGGATTTTAAACCAGTGGCAGGGAAGGAGCGGCGATATATCATAGACATCCAGGGGCAGCACGGCAGCATTGCGGATAGCACAATTGCTTCACAGCTCCAGGGTCCCAGGTTCGATTCCGGCTTGGGTCACTGTCTGTGCGGAGTCTGCACATCCTCCCCGTGTGTGCGTGGGTTTCCTCCGGGCGCTCTGGTTTGTCCCACAGTCCAAAGATGTGCAGGTTAGGTGGATTGGCCATGATAAATTGCCCTTAGTGTTCAAAATTGCCCTTAGTGTTGGGTGGGGTTACTGGATTATGGGGATGGGGTGGAGGTGTTGACCTTGGGCAGGATGTTCTTTCCAATTGCCGGTGCAGACTCGATGGGCCGAATAGCCTCCTTCTGCACTGTAAATTCTATGATATTTCCAAGACAGGATGGTGAGTGGCTTTTCGGGGAACTTGGAGGTAGTGGGGTTTCCATGTGTCTATTGCCCTTCGCTTTTAGATGATAGTGGTTGTGGGTTGGAAGTCGCTGTCTAAGGTGCCTTGGTGAGTTCCTGTAGTGCACCTTGTAGCTGGTACACACGGCCGCTATAGTGCATCAGGGGCTGGTTTAGCACACCGTGCTAAATCGCTGGCTTTTAAAGCAGACGAAGGCAGGCCAGCAGCACGGTTCAATTCCCGTACCAGCCTCCCCGAACAGTCGTTGGAATGTGGCGACTCGGGGCTTTTCACAGTAACTTCATTGAAGTCTACTCGTGAAAATAAGTGATTTTCTCTTCTCTTCAATGGTGGAGGGAATGAATGTTCGTGAATGGGGTGCTAATTAAATGGGTTGCTTTGTCCTGGGTGGTGTCAAACTTCTTGGGCTGGATTCTCTGTCCTGCCGCACCCGTTCTCTGGCACGGTGTGCCCCCCCCCCCCCCCCCCCCCCTGTTGGCAGCGGGATTCTCCGTCCTGGCAACCTGCCAGTGGGGTTTCCCATTGTGGATGCCCCCACGCCATCAGGAAATCCGTGGGCGTGAGTGCATTGCTGCCGAAACGGAGGATCTCGCTGGAGAATCCAACTGCTTGAGTGTTGCTCGGACTGCACTCATCCAACCAAGCGGAGAGTATTCCATCACACTCATGACTTGTGCCTTGTAGATTGTGAACAAGCTTTGTGGAGTAAGGAGGGGAGTGACTCACTGTAGGATTTCTAGCCACTGACCTGCTTTTGTAGCCAAAGGGCGCGATTCTCCGCACCCCACGCCGGGTGGGAGAATCGCGGGAGGGCCGGGCGAATCACGCCACGCCCCCTTGGCACCCCCCGCGATTCTCCCACCCCCCCCAAAATGGTGTGTCGCTTTTTTCAACAGGCCGCTCGGAGAATCTCCGCTCGCCGTTTCTCACGGCGACCGGCGATTCTCCGGCGGCCTGCCGAACCCGACCGGTTCACGCCGGCGCCAACCACACCTGGTCGCTGCCGGCGTGAACAGCGCGCGACCTCTGTGTGTGGGGCCTGTGGGGGCGGAGGGAGGATCAAGCACCACGGGCGTGCTCAGGAGATGTCTGGCCCGCGATCGGTGCCCGCCGATCGTCGGGCCGGCGTCTCTGAAAGACGCACTCTTTTCCCTACGCCGCCCCGCAAGATCAAGCCGCCATGTCTTGCGGGGCAGCAGAGGGAAGACGGCAACCCCGCATGCGCGGCTGACGTCACATAGGCGCCGCCGGCCGCGTCATTCCCGGCGCGCCGCTTTGCCGCATGTGTCAAGGCCGGGCGCTTGGAATTCACGCACCGCCGCTCCTAGCCCCCCCCCCCCCGGGTTTCACTCCGGAGTCGGCTGTTTGTCTCCCTTTGGGAGAATTGCGCCCAAAGTACTTATATGGCTGGTCCAGTTTCTGGTCAATTATATTGTTATAATGCTCACGAGACCCACGGGGAAGACCCAATTAATATCTCCATGAGCTTTGTGGAATATAAGCTCCCCAGTTGAGGGGTGGAGGCCCAACAGTGGGATAGTTAACTCAGTCCCTTAAAGGCTTGCCCAAGTAGGAGCCATGTTGCAGAGTCGTCCCGACTGGGACTGGGACTGGGACTGTTACTTGTAAATACTTTACTTTTGGCATTAAACCATTCTTTTGACTCGCCTTTCCGGATTCCTCCTTGACTACTACTTGGGCAGCATGGTAGCATAGTGGTTAGCACAATTGTTTCACAGCTCCAGGGTCCCAGGTTCGATTCCCGGCTTGGGTCACTGTCTGTGTGGAGTCTGTACATTCTCCCTGTGTGTGCGTGGGTTTCCTCCGGGTACTCCGGTATCCTCGCACAGTCCAAACATGCAGGTTAGGTGGATTGGCCACGCTAAATTGCCCTTAGTGTCCAAAATTGCCCTTAGTGTTAGGTGGGGTTACTGAGTTTGGGGATGGGGTGGAGGTGTGGGCTTGGGTAGGGTGCTCTTTCCAAGAGCCTGGAAATTCTAAATCTACTAAAGATAACCCCCAGGATGTTGATAGAGTGGATTCAGCGATGGTAACGCCAATGAATCTCAAAGGGGCGATGGTTGGATTCTCCCTTGTTGTAGAAAGATCAAATCATAGAACTTACAGGGCAGAAGGTGGCCATTTGGCCCATCAAGTCTGCACCGGCCTTGGAAAGAGCAGTCTACCCAAGCCCTCACCTCCACCCTATCCCCGTAACCCAGTAACCCAGCCAACCTTTTTGACACTAAGGGCAATTTAGCATGGCCAATCCACCTGACCTGTACACCGTTGGATTGTGGGAGGAAACCGGAGCACCCGGAGGAAACCTATGCAAACACGGGGAGAACATGCAGACTCCACACAGACAGTGACCCAAGCTGGGAATCGAACCTGGGACCCTGGAGCTGTGAAGCATTTGTGCTAACCACTGCGCTACCATGCCGCTCATTCCCTGGCACTTGTGTGGTGTGAATGTTACTTGCCACTTGTCAGCCCAAACCTGGCTATTGTCCATGCTTTGCTGCATTTGGACATGGACTGCTTCAGTCTCTGAGGAGTCATGAATGGTGCTGAACATTTAGCAATCATCAGCGAACATCCCCATTTCTGCCCTTTTGATGGAAGGAAGGTTGAGTGTTTCATGGTCATACCATGAAACACGGATTCTTAATATTGCAGTCCAAGCACGGAAGAAAGGCATTGTTCCCAGGTTTGTACTCTGGTTGGAGAAGCTGAGCACTGGGTACACAGTCTAAAATTCCCCCCACACACTAAAGCATTGTATGTAGGATTCAGACACTGAAGCATTAGCTTGAATCACTGAACAACCTGCTCCTTTCATCCACTGAGCCAGTAGCGATAGACCGCATCATCAATTCTCTTTTATTCTTCCCAAATATTAGTGGAAGCCTACAAAACCTTGTTTAAAACACATTTCCAGTTCTCTGCAGTTCTCGGTCATGGTGATTATTCCCCGAACCACAGCAAAATGACATAATTTTTACCACAGGCAGGGGGAGGAGGAGGTGAGCCCCAATCTACCTCGACTGGAATGGAGAAATCAAACCATGTGCTGTTTGCATTAATCTACTCACACACTAGCTGTCTAGCCAAACTGAGCTAACCAGCAATACCCTCTCCCCCCCCAACCTATTCCCAGAGTAATAAAGCCCGGAAATGAAATGTTGACATAATGAGTCCCTGAGAAGAACCATTAGCAATACTTAACATTAACGTTGAAGGGCACTTTGCAAAACTTTTTAAAATGATTTAAACTATGTTTCCCTATATCTCTCTCTTTCACACACCCTCTCTTTCTCTCTTATTTCATTCAGCCTTGGAGTAGTTTGTACTTAGACATAAGGAGCATGTTTGTTATGCGGCAAGATGATCTTTGTCACATGTTTCTCCTTCTCCCCACCGAGGAGTCAATGGTAGACATTATATAAAGCAGCCTGCACCTTCAACCTATATTCTGCTATCTTCTGGAAACATTGAGCTTTCTTTGAGATATGTGGCCATGGATATGGCACCTCTGATATCACATCAACATGGCTGTATAAGCCTGGACAGTTGGCAACCAAGGGCTGTTTGACCAGGGAAAGACATTACAGCTCATGATTGCTCTCCACCGTGATGCACATGCTCGTCCCATTGGAGCTGGCAACTCTACTGAGGGTCAATCCTCCTTGAACATATCGTTTAGCTCCTCACTTTTTTTACTCACTGAGCTATATGGGTAGGCCTCATCACCAATTCTCTCTTACTCTTCTCAAACATCAGTGGCACCCAGCGTTGTGAACATTGACTGTTGATGTAGATTTCTCCATAAAATTGTGCCCAGCTCCCAGGGTGGTGGGAGTAGGTTGGGGACGTGCCTTGCTAACTTTGTTAAAATTAGTCTTCCTAGTAGTGATTTACTGAGGGACTTTGAAAGGCATTGGGGAGAGATCCACAGCTTGAATAGCTCCGTCTGACAGGCTGATAGAGACGTCACCTGGAGGCAAACATCCCTCGGACAGGAGGAGAGAAAGTGTTATGAGTACACCAACATAAAACAATATCTGTCCAAACTATTTTCAAACGGACAAACTATTTTCCCATCAAGTGAGGATTTTCAACAGGCATCTTAAACATTACACTCGAGTCTGTAATGAATCTCTTTCAGGCAGTGTGAGTACAAAGGGAAAGAGGACTCCCTTTGCTCCGGGAAGGGCAGTGCAATCTTCTGCTCTAAAACAAGGTGATACTTCGTGAGCTACAAATTGCATCAGGAACTGCTTATTTATGCAGTAAATAGTATCATCCATGACAACACATTGAAATGGTGCTAGGTTACAGAGCCTTTTGGTGGCACATTCTTCACCAACTTTGGTGATTATGTGATACCGGTACACACTGATACCAAAGTGCTGGTTAATCTCAAATCTGTAGATAAAATTTTTGACCGCCGCTATGTCGGCGGTCTTGTCCTTCCTGCTCATCATGGCGCAAACATTCCATGTGTCCTCCCTCGCATTGTATTTGAGAAGCTGATGGTAGAAGGTACCCCTGGTCAGGTAAATCTCCCCATTGCACACTGTAGCTTTGTGCGTTATAGTAAAGGTTCCTTGTGGTAGAGGTGCAGTGAATGTCCATCTGTCTATTCTAGGATCATACCTCTCTACTGTGGAGAGACACTCTCCTCCAATCGCATAGAGATACCCATCCAAAGCGACAAGCTTACAGTTGGGTCTGGCCTGGTTCAGTGCCATTATTTCACTCCAAATGTTAGTAACTGGATTGTAGCAGAATACTTTATTGGAAAGTTTGATTTCCTTGCCAATGCCCTGACAACCAGCCACAACGAACAGGTAATTAAACATGGTGCACAGGGCACAATCTTTGGAGATTGATTCAAACGTCATGTTGACCAACGGATACCAAGAATCATTCTCTTCCTTGTAATAATAAAGCTTGTGATTGGTTTGAGAAGGTTTCTGTGGCCTAGCAGTGGATTGACCTTCTGTGCTGGGTTGTACTGTGGTCTTAGCCCAGACATTCTCTTGAACATCCACATCAGCTACCATGAAGTATGTTCTACCATACATCCTTCTCGTTAGGATCAGCTCTCTCTCGTCTGCTTTTAGTTGACCATAAATGTTCGGGTTCTTCAAAACCTGTAAGTAATTATCACTCATGACTTGATAAGCAGCATCTTGCAGGTCCTTTAAATTGTGTTTCTTCGCAACACATAGGATCTCATAACAATTCCCCAAATCCAACCGGCACTTCATGACTTCAACAGTCGATTGATTGTTCAAAGGGATCTGAATAAAATTGGCTCTGGCAACAACTTCTACTGGTGTTTCCTTGCTGAGGTCTGGTTGGGACAAATATAATGAATCTACCAGAGAGCCCAAAGAACTGGAGCTAAGGTCATCAACAGAAGGAGTTCTGGAGTTCAGTTGACTCGAATGACCTCTCTCTGAGAACTCCCTGGTCTCTGAGTGGAAGCCAATTAAAAATGCTGGGGTCTCCGCAATTGCTGAAATACTGTCTTTTCTGAGGACTGTTCTTTCGTCTATTGTAGTTTGGATGGCAGACTTGGTTGGACAAGATGGTGCCTCAGAAGAAATATTAGAAGTCTTTGGATGTTCAGAAGGATTTGAGTCGGGTACAGGGGACTCGACTACTTTTGTTTTGACAGTCATGCTCTGAGAGGGCACTCTAGTGCCCTGACCTGAACTCAAGCAACAATACGTATTTCGCTGGTCTCTCACCTGGCACTGGAAAGCTGGGACTTTGAAGCTGTCTACAGCAGGAGAAGCTGGATCTTTTGTAATTTGAGTCATAGAACAGGTGTCACTTTTGTCCCTATCTTCTTTCCCCTCAGATGCCATTTCTGAAGTCGAAATGATCTTGTGATCAGATAGATTCGCTTCCGCACTGAACTGTAAAACATTTAGCTCACCTTCAGATTCATTGCCAGCTTTGGCCTTTTCATGTTTGACTTGATATGTAGATTGAACAGATGGAGTATTAGATCTTGGAATTTTGATTTCCGGGTATATCTTGCATGCACTGGTGATATTCTCATGTTCTCCAGAACTTCCTGCTGTGTTCTGCCAGTTGATCAGACCCTCGAGCATCTCATTTTCCGTGAGTTCAGTTGGCTGCTTTTCCACAAGTTTATCCTGAGCACATTTAATTGCGTTCGAAGCAGGTGAAACGAGATGATCTTGGGTCTCAGTAAAAATTGCAGGCAAATATATTTTTTTTGTGCCATCGGCAGCACTCAGGACATCAAAGGAACAATTATTCTGACCCAGCTGAGACTCCCCATTGCTGCAAACGTCTAATTCTTGCTCAAAATATGTTTGAGAACTGACATTGTTCGAGCAATCCTGCTTTGCGACTATTATAATGTTTTCACAGCTTTTTCTGTAGACGCCTGCTGACTCAGAGCTTTTATTGTTGAGATCCAGTTTATCACATTCCTCAGCTTGAATGCTTTTGACAGCACACTCACCATTAATTGAAGCTGTCGTGGTGTTTAGAGTTGGAGCTTTAACTTGCGGCTCTGTCAGCCCTTTCACGGCCAGGCGGTTCCTCACTGGCTTGGAGACACCGAGTCGTCTAACCTTTGCCTTTTGCTGGTTGGTTTTGGCTACCCCTCGTCCGTTGTTTAGCTCATCTGGGGTCCGGAGAGTCTCTGTTTCCTTGTCACCGTCATCAGCTGTCCTATCCACTGACTGCGTTTTCGAGTCCGGCTTGTTGGAGAACTGATCGGCAACAATGTGCCCCGTTGCATTATGAATATTTTGCTCACTGTTCACCGTTTGCGAGCTCAACAAAGGCAGGATTTCTTGCCCTGTATCCTTGTGGTCCTTTTCTCCAGACTCTCGAGCGTCTGGACTTTCCGGAACTCGACTTTGAGCGGCATTGACAGCGCGCAGCTTATAGTACCTGTATATTAAAGTCAGGGTGACCACGAAAGCAGCCGACACAATAGCTTTCCCTGCAAACTCCATTGTGAGCGGTCATGTCCCAAGGCACAGTAAACTACTTAATCATTGATACCTGTTGCAAACTGACTCCTTCGCAAATAGGCCTGCTATCAAATGACAGACCGCCACAAACCAGCTCACCTTATGCGCGTGCTATTGGGAAGGTGACCTTCAGCTGTTTTAGGTGACAGGAGAAACCTGACACTGTATGCCCAGGTCTGTCTGTACTCTGCTAAATTCATACAGCAATGAGGAGTTTTGTTGATTAATAACTTGCAGGAACAATTCTTGGAATTCTTGAGTTCGTGCTGCCTGTTAGCTGTGTTAAAATGAAAGGTTCCAATGAAACAATGAACATGTTGACTGTAATATAGTGGGGTGAGGGGGGGGGGGGGAACAGGTTAAGAGAGCACCACTGACCTACTATGGAAGGAATGAGAGAGATCCGGGTGATGCACGTAGTATAAGATCCATATTTAGATATCTTTGTCAATAGGAAACTCTACGGGCGCGATTCTCCGCCCCCCACGCCAGGTGGGAGAATAGCGGGAGGGCCTCCCGACATTTTTCACACCCTCCCGTTATTCTCACCCCCCCCCCCCCCCACGCCCGACCCACGCCACGAATCGCCGCTCGCCGATTTTTACGGCGAGCGGCGATTCTCCAAGGCCGATGGGCCGAGCGGCCGGGCCTTCACGCCCGTTTCAACACGGCAGCAAACACACCTGCTTGCTGCTGTCGTGAAACGGACACCAGATGCCCATTTGGGGCATCTGAGGGCCCGATTGGCACGGCAGTACTACGGCCGTGCCAAGGGGGGCATAAGCCCAAGATCGGTGCCCACCGATCGCGGGCCGTGCGTCCGTAACGGACGCACTCTTATCCCTCCGCCGCCCCGCAAGATCAAGCCGCCACGTCTTGCGGGGCGGCTGAGGGAAAAGAAGGCAACTGCGCATGCGCGGGTTGGGGTTGTCCAACCTGCGCATGCGCGGCTGACGTCATCGGCCGCGTCAGCCGGCGTGATGCTTGGCGTGCGGCCTTGACGACTGTCGTCAAGGCCGCGCCGCAGTGACGCATGGGGCCGCGCTCCTAGCCCCGCCCGGGGGGGAGAATCGGCCCCGGAAGTGGGCGTGAAGGCTGCCGTGGGTCACGGCCTGTCCCACTGCAGCCTTTACGATTCTCCGCATTTGTGGAGAATCTCGCCCAATATGCCGATATACCTGTGAGATGAGAAAATAGTCATTTATTTCAAGCCAGCTTCTTTGCAGGTGTTTACCCTTCAAGCACTTCTTGCTTACCTGCAGAGAGATGGGAATAGATCACTCTGGACACGATTTAACTAAATGAGAACAAAGTCCCATAGTGAGCGAATTTAGCCGCGTATTTCTCAGCACAAGGCTATAAAACGCACCTCGTGTTTGATAAGAGGCCTCAATGGGGATTGGCAGCCGAAGCTGCACATAGCCCCCATTTTGTTCATTGAGGAGCTCCGCTCACCAGAACTCCTCAATGGAGTGAGATCGGGATGCCGTTTAAAAATGGCGTCCAAATCTCCTCGATCCCCAAAGCGTCACCCAATCTCCTCCCAAGCCCCAATGCACTATGGGAGGGTCAACACCCAACGCCTCCCCCCCCCCCACACACACACACACAGACCCTCCCCAATACGCAGATTTGCTAAAAGTGATTCCACCCAAAATGGGCGAGATTCACATCGCAACGTCTCGCGAGATCACGTTAGATCTCGTGAGGCGATGGCGAGCCGGGTAAATCCCGGGAGTGGGATCTCCCGTCTTTTATTGGCCACGTTGTGAGCTGCTTTTCTGGCGCATCGTGGCCATTAAATTGTGCCCTTTGTGTGCAACAATCGACTTTCCGGTTGTTGAGCATGGTAAGGCTTATTTGAGTGGAACTACAGAAAAATCCATCTTATTCAGAAATGTCAGAGATTACAACGCATAAACAGGGATAGGCCATTCAGCCCCTCATACCTGTTCCACCATTAGGGTGTGGCGTATCAGTTCCTCAATATTATTTACCTACCTTAAGTCCAGAATTCCTTGATGCCCAAACTAATAAAAACATATCCCAGTTTTAAAAACTCCCATTGTCGCACAATTCACAACCTTTTTGGACAGTGAATTCCAGGGTTCTAACATTCATTGTGTAAAATGTTTTTCCTGGTTTTCCTCTGAAATCACTTAATAGCTTAAATCTTAAGATTATTTTCGCTCATTCTTGAATTGTCCAGAAGAGGAAACAGCGAATCCTTTGAACATTTTAAATATTGAAATGGGATAATCTTCTATAAGTGGAATACTAACCATATTGTTAAAACTTGTCTTCATCATTTAACCCTCCAGACCTCAATGTAATCCTGGTGAATCTGCACTGTACCTCCTCCAAGATCAACATAGCCATTTTAGATTCTGACCCCTTGAGATAAAAGCAAACATCCCATTGGCCTTGTTGATTTGTGTTTGCACCTTTTTATTTCCCTGTTGTGCATTGCGAAGGGGATCAAAGGATATGGGAGGAAAGCGGGATTAGGCTATTGAGTTGGCCATGATCATAATGAATACTGGAGCAGGTTCGAAGGGCTGAATGGCCTCCTCCTGCTTCTATTTTCTATGTTACTCAATGTGCCACCATACAGAATGTCTGTTTATTCAGCAATGCAAGGTTTACCCTCCTGTAACTTGCACAGAGCTTTGCTTATTCAGTTGAGTAAAGATTACTCACTGTGTAACTGTACAGAGATATTCTTTGTTCAGCCGGGTAAAGGTTATGCCACCATTGTTCTGTCTGAGCCAGTTCCTTCCCCTGCTTAGCGCAAGAGTGCATACTCAACAATCTTTGATGCAAGTTGGACCATTCGCTGGCTATTAACACTGTGCCCAAGAAAAAGATCCAGGACTTCTCTTTATTTTTACACCTGGTTACTTGAAAGGTTTTGCAATAGACTCAAATCTGTTCATGCAAGGCAGCTCATTCAATGCAGCTGGGGATGGCACGGTGGCACAGTCGTTCGCACTGCTGCCTCACTGTGCTGGGGGCCCAGGTTCAATTCCGGCCTTGGGTGACTGTATGGAGTTTTGCACGTTCTCCCCGTGTCTGTGTGGGTTTCCTCCGGGTGCTCCGGTTTCCTCCAACAGTCCAAAGATGTGCAGGTTAGGTAGATTGGCCATGATAAATTGCCCCTTGATATCCAAAGATGTGTAAGTTAGGTTAAGGGGATAGGGTGGCAGAGTGGGCTTGGATGGCAAGAGGGTCGGTGCAGTCCTGATGGGATGAATGGCCTCCTTCTTTGCACTGTAGGGATTCTATGATCCCATGGAGGCAATTAGGAAACCCTGAGCAATGGCACCCACCGCCTTAACTGGGTCATGTGAGTCGGTATCATGTACCAAATGCATGAGGAAATCATTACCCACATGGTCAAACTTTGCAATATGGAATGTAGCACCTCCCATTTTATTTTTAATTCATAGGGTGTGGGCATTAATGACAAGGCCAGCATTTGTTGTCCATCCCGAACTGTCCTTGAGTTGTAATCAGGAAGAGTGATTTGCAATGAAATAAGCAGGGCAACGAACAAAGCTCGAGCAACACAAGGCCGCAAATGGGAAAAAAAATTATAAATCTGCCTCATTTAAAAATTGAACAGAAGGATTGAATTTATTTAATAAGACTACAGTTCTTGAACTGAGAAAGAAATTAACCGAGACTGGAAATTAACTGTGGCTGAAACTGAAAATTGAAACAAATTGATAACAGTAAATTAAAGGAAAAATAGCAGATTAAAACTGATCAGTTTGAAAGCGCAAGGTTCATACTTAAAGAATGTAATTAACTTTATGTGGGCAAAGCGTTTCAGTTGACTGAAATCATACTTCATTTGAGATAGCTTTATTCTCTTTCAATTTACTATATCCTGATGCAATCTATTGTAATTGACTCCAATGTTAAAAGCACACACCTTAACCGCTTGTACTGTGATCAGATAGAAGGGCTTTAAGAGGCAGGCCTGGATTGAAAAGGATTCGGGCACCTATCACAGCGCGATAACGTGCTTTTCACTTCACGTGCTTGGGCTGTGCCAAAGTCCAGGATTATTTATGGGGGTCACGTGCCTGCTGGCAGTTCTCTGTACAAACGCGCCAGGAACACAATGGCAGCTGCGGAACCTGTTTCCCAATCTGACAAATTCATTCAGCACGACTGCAGGACTTTCTCTGCCTAATTCATTGGCCATTTCCTGAATTCCTTGTGCTTTCAAACTGATCAGTTTTAATCTGGTATTTTTCCTTTAATTTACTGTTATCAATTTGTTTCAATTTTTAAATGAGGCAGATTTATAATTTTTTTTCCCATTTGCGGCCTTGTGTTGCTCGAGCTTTGTTCCTTGCTCTGCTTATTTCATTGCAAATCACTCTCCCTGAGCCTGGATAGCACAATTTCTTCACAGCTCCAGGATCCCAGGTTCAATTCCGGCTTGGGTCACTGTCTGTGTGGAGTCTGCACATCTCCCCGTGTGTGCGTGGGTTTCCTCCGGGTGCTCCGGTTTCCTCCCACAGTCCAAAGATGTGCAGGTTAGGTGGATTGGCCATGATAAGTTGCCCTTAGTGTCCAAAATTGCCCTTAGTGTTGGGTGGGGTTACTGGGTTATGGGGATAAGGTGGAGGTGTTGACCTTGGGTAGGGTGCTCTTTCCAAGAGCTAGTGCATACTCGATGGGCCGAATGGCCTCCTTCTGCACTGTAAATTCTATGATATCTATCTATGATATTACAACTCAAGGAAAGTTCGGGATGGACAACAAATGCTGGCCTTGTCATTAATGCCAACACCCTATGAATTAAAAACAAAATAAAATGGGAGGTGTTACATTCCATATTGCAAAGTTTGACCATGTGGGTAATGATTTACTCAGACATTTGGTCCATGATACTGACTCACGTGACCCAGTTAAGGCGGTGGGTGCCATTGCTCAGGGTTTCCTAATTGCCTCCATCGGATTGTCATAGCTGATGGGCTTCAAGCAATTTGCATTAAACGGTTTACATATTAATGATATAAAATATCCTTTCACAGGATGTGAGCATCGCTGGCTTGGTCAACGTTTGTTGCCCATCCCTAATTATCCTTGAGAAGGTGGCGGTGAGCCGTCGTCTTGAGTTGCTGCAGTCCATGTGGTGTAAGTGCACCCACTGTGCTGTTAGGGAGGGAGGTTTTGACCCAGCAACATTGAAGGAATGGCGGTCAGTGCGGTGCGTGGATTGGAAGGGAAATTGCAAGTGGTAGCGTTCCCATGCATCCACTGCCCTCATTCCTTGAGGTGGTAGAGGTCATAGGTTTGGAAGATGCTGTCAAAGGAGCCCTGGTGAGTTTCTGCAGTGTATCTTGCAGATGGTGCTCGCTGCCGTTACTGTGCATTGGCGGTGGAGGGAGTGAATGTTCAGGAACATAGAAGCAGGTATAGGCCCTTCGGTCCATCGAGCTTTCTGTGCTATCCAAACAAAGTGCCATTTTCCCCCCACTGTTGGCGTACCCCGTGATGTCATCAGTATTTCTGTCTTGAACACACTCAATGCTAGGACTTCCACAACCCTCTAGAATAGAGAATTCCAAAGATTCATCACCCTCTGAGTGAAGAAATCCCTCCTCATCTCAGTCTTAAATGGCCTGCCCCTTATTCTGAAACTGTATCCTCTGCTTCTAGAGTCACCAGCCAGGGGATCCATCCTCTCCACATGTCACAGCATGTAAGAAATTTCAGTGAGTTCACCTCAGCCTTCAAAACTCTAGAGAAGACAGGCCCATTCCCTCAATCTCTCTTCGGAAGACAATCAGAGTGCACACAACGTGAAGCCGGGAGTTTGGTGAGTGAGGGAGTTCATGAAGAGGGGAACTAAATTAATTAAGAAAAATAAATTTAATTAACACAATAAAGAGGGAAGGTCAGATGATGTGTCACGGCTACAGCATGTGGGAGTCTCTGGAAGCCACTGCATCCATGGCAACCACATCTGTAGCAGCTGTCTGCGGCTGGAGGAACTTCGGCTTAGAGTTAACGTACTGGAGGCTGAGCTGGAGACATTGCAATGCATTAGGGAAGGTGAATGTTACCCAGACACTTTGCTGCAGAAGGCAATCACACTCCTTAGGTTTGCGTTGTCTGATTTGGTCAGTGGACAGGGGTGTGGTTGCGAGTCAGGCAGGTAAGGGGGATTTAGATGGTAGGAGTGGAGGATCTTCAGCCCTTGTAATTGAGCTATAAGTTTGCGGTTTGTGCACCTGATATGGACAAGAGTGAGGGCTGTCATTTTGATCAGCAATAGTGGGATAAATCATCTAATGGGAGAAAGGGGCAGTAGTCAGGGGGATAGACACAGGCAAAACTTTCAGTTTGGGAGACTAACAGCAGGATTCTCCTAAATCGGTGCAATGACCCAACGCCGGTGTCAAAAACAGCATGAAGAACTCCAGCATCGGGCCAACCAGAAGTAGCAAAATCCTCTGCCCTGGAAGGGGCCAGCACCAGCGTGATGCCAAGTACGATGGCGTGACCCGGAACGGAGTCACAGATGCGCGACGTCGCTCCTCAAAAGACGCTGGAACATGATCGTCCGCCGTGTAGTGCCGAGGTTCCAGGAGCGGGACATCGAGGCATCCTGGACGCAGTGGAGCAGAGGAGGGAGACCCTGTACCTCGGACACGCCCGCAGGGTCGCACCAAACGTCAGCCAGCGCCTGTGGAGGGAGATGGCAGAAGCTAGCAGAGCTCCGTGGCTGTAACAGCCAGGACAGGCAACCATTGCCACAAGAAGGTCAATGACCTAGTCAGGGCAGCCAGGGTGAGTACCACCCACCCACCAGGATGGACGGCACAGCCCCAGCCGAAACCAACATGGCTGCACCCAACCATGTAGGCTACATTGGCAGGAAGGCTGTGAACCTATGCCAACATACACACAACCGCTGATCTGCAATATCTGCCTAACACTGTTAACCTTTATCTCTGTCTCCCCCACCCACCCCCACAGGAGAAACGCGCTCATAACAACCGGCAGTGTGACAGGACTGGAGGAGGTCCATCGTTCATGAAGAGAGGGCCCTGGACCTTGCAGGCGGACCTGAGGCCCGGGAGGTTGCGGATGCACAGGTCGGGAGCGCAGCACCAAGTGAGACTCCCCGCCCCTCCCATGATCCCCCTTTCACCTTCCCCCCTTCCACCATCCCCCTTCCCCATGCCCCTCCCTCCATCCCCTTCCCCCTTCCCCTGAACCCCTCTTCTCCACCCCATCTCCCTTCCCCTTTTGCCCTTCCCCCATCTCCTCATCCCCCTTCCCCTTCCCACTTCGCCCCATCCCCCCTCTCCCTTCCCCCATCCCCCCATCCCCTTCCCCCACCCCTTCCCCCTTCTCCCTCCCGCCCATCGCCCCTTCCCCTTCCTCCAACCCATCTTCCCCCATCCCCTTCATACCCTTCCCCCATTGCCCCTTCCCCATCCCACCTTCCCCCATCCTACCTTCCCCTCCCCCATTCCCCCTTAGTAAGGGGAGGTCGTGCCTGACAAACCTGTTAGAGTTCTTTGAAGAGATAACAAATAGGTTAGACCAAGGAGAGCCAATGGATGTTATCTATCTTGACTTCCAAAAGGCCTTTGACAAGGTGCCTCACGGGAGACTGCTGAGTAAAATAAGGGCCCATGGTATTCGAGGCAAGGTACTAACATGGATTGACGATTGGCTGTCAGACAGAAGGCAGAGAGTTGGGATAAAAGGTTCTTTTTCGGAATGGCAACTGGTGACAAGTGGTGTCCCGCAGGGTTCAGTGTTGGGGCCACAGCTGTTCTCTTTATATATTAACGATCTAGATGACGGGACTGGGGGCATTCTGGCCAAGTTTGCCGATGATACAAAGATAGGTGGAGGGGCAGGTAGTATTGAGGAGGTGGGGAGGCTGCAGAAAGATTTAGACAGTTTAGGAGAATGGTCCAAGAAGTGGCTGATGAAATTCAACGTGGGCAAGTGCGAGGTCTTGCACTTTGGAAAAAAGAATAGAGGCATGGACTATTTTCTAAACGGTGACAAAATTCATAATGCTAAAGTGCAAAGGGACTTGGGAGTCCTAGTCCAGGATTCTCTAAAGGTAAACTTGCAGGTTGAGTCCGTAATTAAGAAAGCAAATGTAATGTTGTCATTTATCTCAAGAGGCTTGGAATATAAAAGCAGGGATGTACTTCTGAGGCTTTATAAAGCACTAGTTAGGCCCCATTTAGAATACTGTGAGCAATTTTGGGCCCCACACCTCAGGAAGGACATACTGGCACTGGAGCGGGTCCAGCGGAGATTCACACGGATGATCCCAGGAATGGTAGGCCTAACATACGATGAATGTCTGAGGATCGTGGGATTATATTCATTGGAGTTTAGGAGGTTGAGGGGAGATCTAATAGAAACTTACAAGATAATGAATGGCTTGGATAGGATGGACGTAGGGAAGTTGTTTCCATTAGCAGGGGAGACTAGGACGTGGGGGCACAGCCTTAGAATAAAAGGGAGTCACTTTAGAACAGAGATGAGGAGAAATTTCTTCAGCCAGAGAGTGGTAGGTCTGTGGAATTCATTGCCACAGAGGGCGGTGGAGGCCGGGACATTGAGTGTCTTTAAGACAGAAATTGATCAATTCTTGATTTCTCGAGGAATTAAGGGCTATGGGGAGAGAGCGGGTAAATGGAGTTGAAATCAACCATGATTGAATGGTGGAGTGGACTCGATGGGCCGAATGGCCTTACTTCCGCTCCTATGTCTTATGGTCTTATGGTCCCCCTCCCCCATTCCCAACTGCGTGTCTGACCATGCTGCTGCATTGTGTATTGCAGGACCAAATGTCGATCCCCCTGTCCCTGCGGATGCTGACCGTCCCCAGGGACGTGCCAGGGCGCCCACAGGGCATGGAACGACCCGGGCCATCAGGCATAGGAAGCCCCCACCCAGTGCCAGGGCCCTCACGAGCCAGGGATAGAACCAGACCATCAAGCGTACGCCGCCCCCATTAAGTGCCAGTGCGGCGACGCCGGAGGGCCCCACCCAGCGACGGGGATGGCAGCCACACCAACAGACCCCCGTCCCAGTTGACCCAGGACACCGACACACAGGACACACCCACCCAGGACCACCCACACACAGGACACACCCACCCAGGACCACCCACACACAGGACACACCCACCCAGGACACCGACACACAGGACACACCCACCCAGGACACCGACACACAGGACACACCCACCCAGGACACCGACACACAGGACACACCCACCCAGGACACCGACACACAGGACACACCCACCCAGGACCACCCACACACAGGACACACCCACCCAGGACACTGACACACAGGACACACCCACCCAGGACACCCACACACAGGACACACCCACCCAGGACACCGACACACAGGACACACCCACCCAGGACACTGACACACAGGACACACCCACCCAGGACACTGACACACAGGACACACGCACCCAGGACACTGAAACAGAGGACACACCCACCCAAGACACCCACACACAGGACACACGTACCCAGGACAGTGAGACACAGGACACACGCACCCAGGACACTGAAACAGAGGACACACCCACCCAAGACACCCACACACAGGACACACGCACCCAGGACAGCGACACACAGGGCACACCCACCCAGGACAGCGACACACAGGGCACACCCACCCAGGACAGTGACACACAGGGCACACCCACCCAGGACAGTGACACACAGGGCACACCCACCCAGGACTCCCAAAGACAGGGGACGGACGGACAGGAAACACCACCCCAGGGGACCCCGGACTTGGGTCCGAAGAGGACCTCGACATAAGGCCACTGCTTTCTCCTACACCCTCCACCATCGCAGAGACACTCACCTTGATTGGGTACTTTAGCGATGAGGCTTCTGGTACACTCACTGGTGCGCACCATAGGTGGAGGTACGAGCGGTACAGCAGGTGGAGATAGGAGCAGCGGAGGGGCCGGATGGTCAGAGTGAAGCCCAGCTCCAGCAACTAGCTGCCGCCCAGACGGGTCTCGGGTTCCTGGAGTTGCCACACCCACCCACAGACCCGATGCAGTCACGGACCCAGGGGCGATCGAAGGGGGTGACGGCCGGCTTGCGGCAGCTGCAGACACATGTGGAGGAGTCCACCCGCGTCCAGGAGCAGGGAGTGGTGCTGGTCATGTGTGCCACCCAGGCCGACACCGCATGGGTGGCGACCGTGGTGGAGGCAATGGGTCCAACGGTGTCAGACATGGGGAGCAGTATACAAGGCCTGGGGCTTTCCGTGGCCCAGGACATGGCTGCCCTCTGAGAGGAAGCCATGAGCCAGAGCCAGCTGCAGATCGCAGAGGCGCTCAACGCCGTGGCCCAGTCTCAGCAGGCTATCGCTGAGGGCATCGGTGCCATTGCCCAGGTGCTGGCCGGCATCTCTCAGACACAGACAGGGTTGACCAGCTCCCTGAGCTCCATGGCTGCAATCTTGCAGACCCTTGTTGATATCAGGGCAGGTCTCCAGGACTGGCTGCGCCAGGTGCCTCGGGTGCTGGATCCGTTCGCATCTCTGACCCATGGAGAGGCCCGGGGGCTATCGGGCACTCCGAGGGAGGAGGAGGTGCTGGGGCCCATTCCGGGTCCCCCTGCAGGGGAGGTCCCGGAACACCTCGACATCTGGGACTTCCCCCCTCCCCCCCCGCCCTTCCCTCCCAGGTGCATCTGGTGGGCAAAGGGCAGAACAGGCTGGCACCACGCCACCCTGGCCGCCCGAGCCGCAGCCTGGCCCTTCCAGGCCGGGCCGCCCCAGGAAACGGCCGCCAAAGGGGACCCAAGTCACAGGGCAGGAATCACAGGAGTCCGCCTCCAGTTCGGCTGCACCGTCTGGGGAACCATCCAGACGTAGTCATAGGGCCCGTAAGGCCAAACAATTAGACACTGAGTAAGTTGGCACGGGTGCAGGGTGCAGATTAATCATATGAGCGCGGGCACATGTCTGAACTGTTTGTCATTAAAATCACTTTCATACCTACAGAAGCTGCCGCCGTGCTCTGTCCGATGTGTGCGGGGGTGGGGTGTGAGGTGAGCGCCAGTGTGTGTGTGAGGGATGCTAGGACGTCGAGTTCAGGTGAGTGTGGCCCCCCCCCCCCCCCCCCCCCCCCCTGCCCGGGTCACCCTCGCCATCCCGTCCCCAGGCAGTCGACGGGACCATTAGCTGCAGTGTCCAGGCCGCATGCAGGGATGGTCCAGGTGGAGGGTGTTACTGTGGCCATGGGTCAGACATTGTCTAACGATGTAGAGCCCGGAGCTCATCGCAGAGCGGGTCATCATCATCCTCCATGGCCTGCAATAGACCCGCTTCCACTGGCGGGCGTGTGAGCCCGGCCCATTGTGCCGCAGGTGGATGTGCAATGGAGGGGTGGTGTGCATGAGGGTGATGCGGTGGTGGGCCGGGTGTGGGTGGTGGGATGGTGGGTGGGGTGAGGATGGTGGGTGGTGCTGCATTGTGCTGTCCGTGCCCATGCTCAGCGAATCCCCCCCCCCCCCCCCAGTCTGTGAACCGTGCGGCTATCAACCCCTCCCGTGCCCGCTGGCCCAGCCGGTATCAGTTGGCAGCCACCCATCCCTGTCCAGCCCGTCTGTCCCGTACATTGCCCCCCCCCCCCCCCCCCCCCCCCCCCCCAATCCTCCTCACCTGGGGAGGCCTGCCCTTCGTTGTGCTTCTCCTCCTCCCCCTCCCTCCTCTGCCTCCAGCACATCACCCCTCTGCTGGGCTATGTTGTGCAGGACGCAGCAGACCACAACGATGTGGCCGACCCTCTCCGACGGGTACTGGAGGGCCCCTCCAGAGCGGTCCAGGCACCTGAAGCGCATCTTCAGCAGCCCAAAGCACCTCTCAACCACACCTCTGGTCGCTGCATGGGCATCATTGTAGTGGTTCTCCGCGTCAGTCCGTGGCCTCCGTATAGGCGTCATCAGCCACGACCGCAACGGGTAACCCTTGTCGGCCAGCCCCTCAGCCGGGGGAGGGTATCCCTCGAACATGGCGGGGATGAACGATTGTGCCAATATGAATGAGTCATGTACACTGCCCGGGTACCGGGCGCAGATGTGCAGGATCTTCATGTCTGCACGTTCATGGAGTAGGCCCCCTTCCTGTTCATGAACACCGCCCTGTTATCCGCTGGTGGCCGAGGCGACGTGCACCTCATTGATCACCCCCTGTACCATGGGAATCCTGGCCACTGCAGCGAAGCCCGCTGCCCGGGCAACCTGGTGGGTGCGGTCCACAGGGAACTGAATGTAGCGGTCTATGATGTCATACAGGGAGTCCGTCACTGCACGGATGCACTGGTGTACCGCTGTCTGGGAGGTGCCGGACAGGTCCCAACTTGGCAACTGGAATGACCGTGGCATAAATGTTCAGGGCCACCGTCACCTTGATGTGCCCAGGGAGAGGGTATCCACCCCCAGTCCCACACGGTGCTAGGTGTGCCATCAGCTGGTAGATATGGGCGACAGTTTCCCTGCTCATCCGAAGTCTCCTCCTGCAAGCCCGATCCGTGAGGTCCTGATATGATGTGCGGCGCTGGTACACATGGGGCCTCATTGGGTGCCTCCGTCGCCATGACACCACCACCACTTCCTCTTCCTCCTGCTCCTTCTCCTCCTCATCGTCCTGTTGGGCGGGCGGCCCTCCAGCCTGGGCGGTTGCCACCTGCCCCTCTGCGGCAGCCTCCGCCGCCTCCCTGGCACGTCCCTGCTCCAGCTCCCATAGGGCAACATGCAGAAGGGCGGCTCCCGCCACGGCGGCCAACATCGCTGGATGATGCCCAAACATGATGGTCTGCAGGGGGTGGAGGTAGCCAACATGTATATACCCCCCTCGGCAGCCAGGTGCCATTGGCTGCATGGTTGCCACCGTTGCCAGCTGCGACCTAGCCAGGCAAAGCCCCCCCCCAACCTCGGCACTCACCTCCCCGGTATTCCCTCCCGACACTCCCCGATCCCCGACCCGGCACCCGCGATCCCCCCCACCCCCTCCCGGCCCTGACCCCAACACCGCCACGCACCCCGGCCCTGGGGGCATTCGCCACCGGCATCCGCAAACCCCCCCCCCCCAGCCGTCTCTTCTGTGATGGCACCCCCATGTCGACCCCTACCTCCTCGCTCGCCGGCGTCTGCCAGCCCGACTGGTTGATGCCGTTTAAAACCTACTTTGATTTACGCCGCCGTGACCTGCGGTCATGTTGGTGGGACTTCGGCCCATCCGGCCCGGAGATTTGCAGCAGGCCCGCTGACCATCATGTTGTGCCAATTCTCGCCATTCCGCGAGGCGATTCCCGTCGGCAGGCTTTATCGCGGCCCGGAGAATACAGAAGCCGGCGTCGGAGCGGCAGGGTGGGATTCACCCCGCCCTTCACCCCGCCCCCCGGGGATGCTCCAGCCCGGCGGGGGGGGGGGGGGGGGGGGTTGTAGAATCCCACCCTAAGTGTTGACGCTAGGACTGAGTTGCATGCGGTTTGTGATCCCGTTGGGAGCGCTGTTTGTGGAGCAATTCAGGACTTGTTAATGGACCAGCACTCTGCTGGCATGAATTCTGAGCAATTCCCAGCCCAGCGGGTGCTCGGCTGATCCCCAGCTTCTTCTGCAGTGGGCAGCACTTCTGAAGAGTGGCAACGCCTGGTGGGCTCCTGACTGAGCCTGACCCTTGATGATACAGCTGGGCGGTGAGGGTGTTCAGAGGGTCGGCCTGGGTGGGCTCCCAGATAACCGGCGGCCTCCTGAGCATTTAAAGGACACAGGCAGCAGTGTGAGCAGCTAGGAAACAGTGAACAGCACCAAAGGGATGTGTTTAAAAAACAGACTGCAGCAATGGTGGTCTGAGCCAGCCTACCCCGATCCCGAGGGGAGCATCCCAAGTCCATGGGCGTGGCACCAAGTCATTACCTGTTACTGCCCCCGGCCCAGGCAGCCACCCCCCAGCATGCCCGACAGTTTTCAAACGATTTTCAATGTGTTTGTCGCCTCCCGCTACCCCTCCACAGCCCAGTCCACGCTTTTAAATACTTGTAGTAATTCATGCCCGCGAGATCTCCGCCTGAGAGGAGTGGAACATCGCGGAATGATTTCTGGATTTTTACCTGAGCTACATGCAAATTGGTACAGGATAAATAAGATTATAGAGATGAATGTGTGGCTCAAAGACTGGCCTGTGAGAAATGGGTTCCAGTTTGTGGGACATTGGCACCAGTAATGGGGAAAGTGAGGGCTGTACCATTGGGACAGACTTCACCTGAACTGTGCTGGGACTAGTGTTGTCGCGAATCGTACAACTAAGGAAGTAGATAGGACTGTAAACAAAATAGTGGGGGGGGGGGGGGGGGGGGGGGGGGGAAGGGATCACATGGGAGAAGACTGAGTAACTTAAAGGGAAATGACAAGGAAATAGATTAAGGTAGCATTAAATGTAACGATAATCAGAGTACCGCAGGCAGGAACAGTGATTGCACATTGAAGAGTATGTCAGTAGATAGGGCAAGAGGTTGCAAAAACAATTTTAAAAAACTGAAATAAGGGCTTTGTGTCTGAATTCCCACTGCATTTGTACTAAAACGGATGAATTGTCAGCTCAGATAGAGATTGGTATGTCTGGCCTGATAGCCATTACAGAGACACGGTACAAGGAAACCAAAGCTGGGACCTGAGTATCCATTGGTACGTGGCATTCAAAAAAGGACAGGAAGCTGGGAAAAGGTGGTGGGGTAGATCTGTTAATGAATGAGGGCATTTGTGTTGTTGTGAGGGATGACTTTAGTTCGAAAGATCAAGACATGGGCCAGAATTTTACAGTGCTTGAGTGGGCGGCCCCCGACCCAAGCTTGCGTGAAATCATGCGAGAAGATGTTGGCCGTGTGTCCTGACATCATGGCGCGCTTGCAGGAAAATCTTGGTCGGCGGACACGGGTGAGAGCGGAAGTGCAGCCGCTGACATTTAAAAGGGCAATTAAGCATGCAATTGACTCTAATTTAATGTGTCATGTGCACTTTTACACTTGGTGCATGGGCCAATACCCTAGGCAGCATTCACATGTTTTCACCATTCCAGGCCCAGTGTATGATATAATGCCTGGGATGAAATACAATAAAGAAAATGTTTGAGGGCGGAAGATACTGTGCTATGCTGCCAGTTGCTTGACTCTGCACGATAGAGAGAGTTTGCAGCATTTTTCTGGTGCCAATGTCATTGCAATAATACTGCAGCTCCCTGAGGCAGTTGTCAGGCTTCAGGGAGCTTGTTGGAAACGCCTGCCTGCAATGTCACTTCGCTCAGCGCCTACCCTCTTCCCGCCTTCCCTGGAAATGCTCAGCCTTTCAGAGGGCTCACTGCACACTGGCTGGCCATTAATTGGCCAGCCAGCATGAAATTGTGCTCTGAGTCCAAGTGGGGGTGGAAGTGTGTTTCACACTCGCTTCCTGACCCATGTGTGTGTGCACACAACCGGCGAAAACCAGTCCATACAATCAGTTGAGGTGAAACTGAGAAACAGCAAGGGATAGAAAACATTGGTGGGAGTTGTTTATAGGCCACCAAACAGCAGTGGGAATGTAAATCATTGTATTAATCAGGAAACTAGAGGTGCGTGTAACAAGAGTAATGTAGTCATCATAAAAGATTTCAATCTATTTCAATAGACTCAGTAAACCTAATTGTAAATTCTGATGTTCTAATCCTGTCATCCCGGGATTAGTCTGGTGAATCTCTGCTGCTCTCCCTCTACAGAGGAGCGTAGGAGCAGGAGTCGGCCATTCAGCCCATCAAGCTCGATCCACCATTCAATATAATTGTGCCTGTTCACCTACCTTATTCCCATACTATCCCATTCTCTCTTGATCTCATTGGTGACTAGAAATCTGTCAATCTCTGCTTTAAACATACTCAGTGACTGAGCTTCCACAGACCTCTTGCATGAGATCAACACATATTACGGAACAGTTTGGATTCAATTGAATGGGCACTGACTCGTTGACTCTTTTGCAGGCGAAAAGACTCCTTGTCTTAATATTGAGTCAATCTCTTAAGGTAAAGCATGTGGTACCTTTCTGGGTGTATATAATCATATTGGTTTCACTTCTTGGCTTCGTATCATCCAATGCACTGTTTTTCGCTCTCCCAACCTTGTAGATATCTTTAGAAATTCTGCTCTGGAATCTCCTAATTGACCTTCGCCATTCTTTATTTCTTTCGTTCCGTGGATTAGATTCAATTCCATACATTCCTTCTACTTGACAGCGAACAGCTTTGAGGTTGAATTATGTACACTAATTAACAATTCAGTCATCACTTTCTCTCAGTACTTTAAAGTAACTGTTCATTCTCCCAGAATCTTCAGCTCTGTTCCTCCTGGACCACTTCATTTCTTGTAGGATGGATGAAGAATCAAATCGCTTGTTTAGCAATGGTTCAGCTTCTCAAAGAACTGAAACTGCTGTGCCAATATCTAATTTAAACTGTGTCCTGTGACCTTCCACCAGGATTTCTGCACTCCAATAGTTTACACTTACTTCTGTAATTTCTGTTAAGAATAGTATCTCAATTTCTTGTGCATCTTCCGTTTCATGGGCGGTTTCCATCTAAAATAATTTCTCTTTGAATATTCAGCCCTTTTCTCTGCTTTGGAATTTTGCCTGAAAATGCCACTACTTTTTGCACTAATGGCACTGCTCATCTTTGGTGGGATAATTCCCACGTCTTTCTCTTCCACACCAGCAACACTTAGTCTGGGCTAATTGCTTTCCATGTCCCACATGTCTCCTCTCTATTTTCTATTTTTTATGTCAGATGAATTTAACAATCTGTTATGGGATTAGGGCTGCCTCTATGTCTCTGGGTCCATTTATTGAACTTTGTACGTGCCACAATGGCGTTCTTGCAGAGATTTAAATATGTCTTCAATGTATCAATGACTGGCTTACGTGGCTTTATCGATCCCCAGAGTAGCTAAAATGTCATCCGCACAGTCACCCACAGTTACCCGCTCAGTCTGGCTTAACTCTGAGACCCAATGTGGTGTGAAATTGAGTGAGTGTCTTGTATCACTTTGGCCATTCAGGCCGACAACGTTCTTTCATCACTTCGGTAGAGGTAGAGATTTATCTAGTGCCATTGTTTTACCTCTTGCCACCGCATGTTGGATTGGAGTTGTTTCAATAACCCCTGAAGACTGTCATTAGAAAACACTCAAACTTTATTTTAACATATTTACAGTTATGAGAATGCCCCTTGATGCGCGATCAATAAGCACAGAAACAAAGGAGTAGTCTGAATCGAAGGCTTTAATCTACAAGGAGTGTGCCCAGCAGCTTGAGTCAGAAAGAACGATGGCTGCTGGGAAACACGGGTTCTTATACTCCGCCTCATGGGCGGAGCTACCTTCATCTCAACCAATGGGAAGACAACATTTGGGCCAATGGGCAGCGAGCCTTCTCCACCAATAGCACCTCACACTCCCAGGTACCGCAGTACATCTAGTCATACTACCACACCTCTCACACCATCTTTTTTCCATGTTGCTTTACCCTGGACTCTCTCAGATCGCATGAGTACATGTAATTTCCTTCATTCCTACATTATAGACTATTGCAGTTTACTTTTTAGGAGATGCAATCTAACATATTCCATTATACGACAGCATTGAGCTTCTTAAGTGTTTTTGGAGTTGTCTTTTAAAGAATTAAAAAAAAGAAACAATATTCATACCAGAAAGCCAAAATGTACCCTCCCCTAAAAAAGTTTTATGGAAGCCAGAGTTAGTGACCCACCATATCTCATAAATAACTAGACAGCAAAAATATGTAAACTTTCTAACAATTTGAATAACATAGTAAGGATGTGGGTGAATGATGGATCAGATTGGATGGAATAGGTTGAAGGATCTGATGGTCTTTGCTCATATGATTGTTTGATGTGCCAAGAGTGACAACACAAAACTAGCCCAAATTGACCATTAATTGGCCTTCTTACTCAAGGAGGGTACAAGACAGCTGTTTTGGGAAATGGGAACCAAGGACTATGGTACTCTTCCAGGCAAAAGTAACCCATTTAATTCCACCTCGTCCACCAGCCTACGCATTCACTCCCTCCACCATTGATGCACAGTGGCAACAGTGTGTACCATCTATAGGATGAACTGCAGTAACTCACCAAGACTCCTTCGAACTTCCAAACTCATGATGTCTATCACCTGGAAGGGCAAGGGCAGCAGATAGATGGGAATACCGCCACCTGCAAGTTTCCCTCCAAGCCACACACCATCTTGATTTGGAAATATATCGCCGTTCCTTCTCTGTCACTTGGTCGCAATCCTGGAACTCTCTTCCTAAAAGCACTGCGAGTGCGCCTACACCACAGGGACTGCAGCGGTTCAGGAAGGGAATTAGGGTCGGCCAACAAATGTGACTGTCAGTGGTGCTGAAATCCCATGAAAAAGTTTAGGCATACAGCAAAAAATTGCTTTATCTTGTATCTGATGTGCTAGGGCTGATCTTGGAATCCCTATTAGGACGTTGTGGAGGGACTTCTGCCTTGTGTGCAATCTGTGTTGTACCTGACCTGAGAGCACTTGAGGCTGATACTGGATGCCATGAAATTAAATCTTGGAAAAATACAACCTTGCAACTCACTGATTAGTTACTCTATTTTCTATAAATTTAATTGTTTCCACCTAGAGTTCCTTCATGATGTCTAATTTGGAATGTAAGCATTGACAAGACCAGGCCTAGAATCATGAAATGGAAGTTTCAATTAAGTCGTTCAACATTTACACTTGAAACAGTTATTTAAAAATTGGAATAATATTCCTTCTGTTCTTTTCAAATTCAACGCTTTCATATGTGTCTTGTTCGTTGCTGCTTGCTTGCCTCTCGTGTGAACTCACAGAAGAAGCTTTTTAATGATGTTCTCAGTGTGTTGACAGTGGATGCAAAATCTATATTAAATGGTCCACTCCTAGTTGCAGGAGGTGAAGGGGAAACTTGCTTTCACATGGCAATTATTTCGTATAAAAGAGTATGATGATGCTAAACCACATGAGCAGGCATTAAGAATCAACAATATAAGTGGAGTTTGTGTGGCACTTGGGAGTGGGCTCCCTTCCGTGAAGAAACAGAAGTGACATGAGACACATTTCATTGATGCAGTGTGCTATTAGGATCTGGAATGCACTTCCTGAAAGCAGGTTCAATCGTAACTTTCAAAATGTAATTGGGTATATATGAGGAAAGGGGAAATAACACTAGAGCTATGGAGAAAAAACCGTGGTGAGGGACTAATTGAAAATCCTTTTAAAAGAACCAGCACAGACAGGGTAGGCAGAACGGCCTCTGTTCAGAAGTGGTGAGTAGATAGACTGCAGTTATACTCTGGTATTTGCTTGAAATTTGTTTATTAGTACTCATCTAAACAGGTTACAGAGTAAGCATGTTACTCCTATGATGTTTCAACCTCTCTCTGTCTCTCCTGACTGATGTCAATGGCCCATCATTATCTATGTCACTTATTAGCAGATCCAACCTGTTAACCCTTTATTCTACACTTGGAACCACTTGTGAGTTCAACGCTCTGACCCAGGTTAGGATCATTTACCTCACCAGTGATGTTCCCACTGGATACAGCCAGCCTTTCCCCACTCCTTTCGAGCTGCCTTAATTCCCTTTTTCTGCTTTTCCCTCTCAAAGGCCCTTTCTCTCTCCCATTCCTAAAATTATTTTGGTTGAAATTCTAGCTCTAATCTCCGCTGCTCCAGCTGTATCCTTGCTAAGGCGAGCTTGTCTGTTTCAGATTCCACACTTCCTCCTGTTCTTCAGGCTCAATTGGAAAATGGACAGCCAAACGTTTGAGTGTTTCGTGTTTCCTAGCTCGTGGGTGGACACCCACTTCCAAATGTCTATCTGCACTCTATAACTCTTCAAAACTCTTCAACTCTTTCAAGACATTCTAAGTTATTTAACTCTGGTCTATGAGGTTACCAGTCTGGAATGTAGATATTTTAAGTATTCTTGTACTGAAAACCTTTAGAACATAGAACATAGAACAGTACAGCACAGAACAGGCCATTCGGCCCTCGATGTTGTGCCGAGCAATGATCACCCTACTCAAACCCACGTATCCACCTTATACCCGTAACCCAACACCCCCCAACCTTACTTTTAGGGCACTACGGGCAATTTAGCATGGCCAATCCACCTAATCCGCACATCTTTGGACTGTGGGAGGAAACCGGAGCACCCGGAGGAAACCCACGCACACACGGGGAGGACGTGCAGACTCCGCACAGACAGTGACCCAGCCGGGAATCGAACCTGGGACCCTGGAGCTGTGAAGCATTTATGCTAACCACCATGCTACCGTTTCTTGAAGTTTTAAAATATTCTTGGGATCAATTTGATTTCCTGCCTCCAGTTTCTCATTGTTGATTAGTCTGATCACAGATACAGCCCCCAAACTTCTATTACAGTCAGGTGAGGAGTAGAATAGCTACCCTCTCTTTCCACCCCTTGGTTTAGGAATCACAGTAACATGAGTAGGGCACTTAGCCCATCATGCCTGCTCTGCCATTTAATACAACCAGGGCTAATTGGACACTTGAATGCCTTTTACGCCCACTATCCCCATAACCTGTACGTTGTTGTTAATCAGAAATCTAAAAAAACTCTGCTTTAAACATACACATGAATTGGGCTTCTGCAGTCCTCTGGGGTCAAGAACCTTCTTGCCAATTCAATGAGCATTTGATTGTTTAAGTTCTGTGGCAATACAACCAACACACATGCATACACTTTGGTCTTTTCTTCTGGAGACAGTAGCTGCTAGGTTGAATTTTAATATGTTAGCTATGGCATGTGGGTAGTCAAAGAATAGGCTGGGTACAGGTTAGCTAGAGAGGGTGCCAACTCAGGATCTTAATGGCCTCTTGAAACAACACTAAAAACACAATGAGGTTAGCTCGTTCACCACATGATCTCAACTTACCAACTGAACAGTTACCCAAATATGATCATCTTGATGATTCCAAGTCCATTATTTAAAGATGGTTAGATTATGGTTCGTGGTTTCCCTTTTAGTCAGTGTCCGAAGTGATTGAGTCCATTGGCTTGGTCCACACCCAACAGGTCATGTCTTGATATTCGGTGAATGGTTCAGGAGATGGGTCACTTGGCAAAGTTGATTTTCGCAGGTTGGCTACTTTTAGAATATAACCAACACACATTCTTACACTTTGGTCCTTTCTTCTGGAATCAGTAGCTTCTAGGTTGATTTTTAATATGTTAGCTGTGGCATGTGGGTGGTCACAGAATAGGCTGGGTGCAGGTTTGCAGGTTAGCTAGAGAGGGTGCCAACTCAGGATCTTAATGGCCTCTTGAAACAACACTAAAAGCACAATGAGGTTAACTCGTTCACCACATGATCTCCACTTACCAACTGGGTCATATTGTCCGAAATGATTGAGTCCATTGGCTTGGTCCACACCCAACAGGTCATGTCTTGATATTCGGTGAATGGTTCAGGAGATGGTCACTTGACAAAGTTGATTTTCTCAGGTTGGCTACTTTTAGACATCCCGGCACCTTGCTGGTTGGTTTGTATTTGTAGGGTACATCTATGTGAATGTTCAGCCACCTTCGGAATTCTTGTTTAAGCCATTTAAAATGCTGTTCAGTCCAGTTTTCCCAGTGGTTTCAGCCCATTCAATTAATAGTCATTTTGTTATAAAACCTGGTTTTATAACACTCCTCTCTATGCTGTATGATCCTACTAATGTTATTGAACCATTTGGACTTGTACAGAATTCCAACAGCTCCTTTACAAATGACCAGATTTATTAAATTAAACTTCATAACTTGCCCCAGTGTGATTTGAGCTCCTGACCATTGGGTTACTAATCCAGTATCATAATTACAAGGATACCATAATAACCTTCGGTTAACATTTAAGCTGACACGAAGCAGATAAAATATTAAACTGAAGGTTGCAAGTTGCAGTTAAATATCTTATGTCACCATTTGAAGACGAGACGTGTATGCTACATGTTCCTCCAGGGACCCAAATCAGATTAAAAGGTCGTTCAATTAATTTGCTGTTTGTGGGATCTTCCTCTGTAAAAAAAGGCTGATGCATTTCCCAGTGTAACATTGATTACTGTTATTCAAAGGTAACGTAGTGTGTAAAGCAATGACTTGGTGGTACAATAAAAGCATGCTCGCTCTCGAATCTCTATCAGTATGTCTCTGCTCCAGGTTCCAAAGAAAATCTTTCATGATCCACAAATTAAATCTCATTGTTTCAAACACGAATTCACGGATCATCGCGCCCGACCCCATGAAGCGACAAGGCTGTTAAATCTCACGAGTAGTCTCTCGCAAGATTTGCGACACTCGGAAGACCTCGTGAGATCTTGTTAGATCTAGATCTAGATGTACCTATTTAAGTAAGCAACTAGGTTCACTTAAATATGTCTGCGCCAGATTCTCCCAGCGCCCAGGAATTAATGCTCGCACCTGGGAGACCTCGCCATGACGCCGTTTCGCACTGGTCCACACAAAGGAGGGCCTGGTGTAATGAAACCTGGGCGGTCTCCCAGGCCATCGGAGGCCCCCAGGGGGGTCTGGTTGTGGGAGTGTGGCACCCTGGCACGCCTGCTGCCAGCCTGGCACCTTGGCACTGCCCCTGGGCTCACTGGCACTGCCCCCGGGCTCACTGGCAGTGCCATCCAGGCACAGGTGGCCCCTTTCAGGCTGGCAGAGGCACTGTCAGGGTGCCAGGCTGGCAGTGCCTGGATGGCAGGTTGCCCATGCCAGGAATCGGGTCTGGGTGTGCCCTGCCGTTAAAAGTTAAGTTGTGGCATTAGGTTGGTGCGGAGGCCGTTGTGGGGCGATCGGGGTGACATTCAAACATGGTGCTCCAATTTCGTACTGCTTGTCAGTGCAGGAAATGAAGGTAAGTGCGGCATTCCTTGCCAAGGCCAAAACAAAATACAGAGTCCCGTTTGATGGTGGGGTTGTTCTTGGCACTGCAGGCACTGCAAAACACTCCACTAGACGAAATGGGACTCTTTATTTTCCCCATTAAATCGTGCCCGTGGTCTTGATTTCCTCCTCCGCTGATGGCGCTGACTGGTATTCAGGTACATTTGTAGCACCTTGTCTAATTTGCCTTGCTTCCTTCAGATTTTGGCCATGGGGGGATGGGCCGGGACGGGCTGGGGAGGGGGAGCCTTCGCAACTTTGAGAAAAGAAGTAGCCCCTTTCCCCCTTGGGCCTGCTTCGCCATTTAATCAGATCATAGCTGATCTGCACCTCCTCCACGCCTTTGTTCCATATACCTTGATATCCTTACCCAGCATAAATCTATCCCTCTCAGTCACAAAAGCTCCAGTTTGTTACTCAAAGGTTACTTGAGCTGGAACAGGGTTAAATGATTACCTGACTGATTCACTCTTGTATGTGAAAGAGCTGGAGTAGGCTCAATCTCAAAGGTGTTTAGAGATGATCTGGAGCAGTTTGTGGATGATTGTCTCTCTGTCCGGGAGGTGGCAGTTTCCGCCGCATTGTAATTCACTTCACGCGACGGTT
This sequence comes from Scyliorhinus canicula, assembly GCF_902713615.1. Lineage (NCBI taxonomy): Eukaryota > Metazoa > Chordata > Chondrichthyes > Carcharhiniformes > Scyliorhinidae > Scyliorhinus > Scyliorhinus canicula. Next base: position 112,270,602 of record NC_052161.1, on the reverse strand, counting down.
GATTAATTTATTTTCACTTGTACATAAGCGATAAGGTAAGATACTCCATAATGGATTTTCACAGGTCAGAGGTCAGACAATCCAATATCTAACTGATGGAGTACAGAGAGCAGTGCTGTGCAAACACAGAGGGGAGGAGCTGTTCAGCCATTCTATGCACTCTGTTTTCACTTTATTCATAAGGTCTTCTGTCAGACAAGTTGAACTACCTGAGGTTTTACAGCTTGTTAGAGGTGAGGGATACGTTTGAATGACTAAAACCTCTTTCAATGGCTCGAGGGCGAATATGCTGTGCAATAAAGAAGGTTTGATCCTGGGTTTGTATTTAGTTAGCTCACCTAGGGCAACCTGTGGAGGTGCTACTAGTGTATTTTGTATTATTGTGAAACACTGAGTAAAGTGGGGCGATATTCTGTGGGGTTTAGAAGAATGAGAGACACTGAAACATACAAGGTTCTGAAGGAGCCTAACTAGGCACACACTGAGAGATTGTTATTTAGAACTGGGATGAGGAGAAATTTATTCATTCAGAAGGTTCAGGATCTTTAGAATTGTCCACTTCGGAGAGCTGTAGGTTCTCTATCGTAGACATCCAGGGGTGGCACGGTGGCACAGAGATTAGCACTGCTGCCGCATAGTGCCAGGGATCTGGGTTCAATTCCGGTCTTGAGTCACTGTCTGTGTGGAGTTTGTGCATTCTCCCCGTGTCTGCATGGGATTCCTCCGGGTACTCTGGTTTCCTCCCACAGTCCAAAGATGTGTGAGTTAGGTGGATTGGCCATGATAGATTGCCCCTTTGTGTCTTGGATTGTGCAGATTAGGTTATGGGGATAGAGCGGGGTGGACAGGGGCGTAGACATAGGTCGAGTGCTTATTCGAAGGATCTGTGCAGACTTGATCGGCCAAATGGACTCCTTCTGTGCTGTAGGGATTTTATGATTCAATCATTGAGTATATTTAAGGCTGAAAACAAGACCTTTGTCACCCTTGACCTCATTGTGGGCAATTGCATTAACATTGTAGCCTTGATGGAATCCTGGCCCATGAACGATGACACTTAGCCTGTTCTTGAAACCTCCCTGCCCAACTATACTTTTGATTCCGGTCCACTTCCAAACTACCCTGATATCAGTATGGTGACGGAAGCTCTGCTCTCTTGTTCAAATTAATCAAAAGTCACTAGATAAATATTATTTACTTATTTTTTTTTTAAATTTAGATTACCCAAATGTTTTTTTTCCAATTAAGGGGCAATTTAGCATGGCCAATCCAACTACCCTGCACATCTTTGGGTTGTGGGAGTGAGACCCACGCAAACACGGGGAGAATATGCAAACTCCTACACAGACAGTGACCCGGGGCCGAGATCGAACCCGGATCTTTAGCGTCTTGAGGCAGTGCTAACCAGTGTGCCACCGTGCCCCCCCCTTACTGGATAACTATTGAATTGAAATTTTCTCCCTCCAATTTTTTTTTCCAAATGTTGTCAATCCTTTCTCAAAGTCACTTATCGGGTTCCATGGGTGATACTCATAATCCGCTGATCATTCTCAATGCGTGAGCCTCCGCAGCTTTGGGTGGCATTACAACTGCATTGATGTACCATCAATTGAATGCGAGACGAGTTGCTGTACAAAAGTATGGCTTTAATCAGCTAGATGTTAGTCCTGCGGTCGATTACAGTATATGGACGACCGCTGGGAGTACTGGGTATTTATACCCTGCCCTGGAGGCAGGGTTAACTCAGCCTCTCGACCAATCGGGGAGCCGTCATATGACTGGTCTCAACCAATCGGTCGAGAGGCACATGATCGACAAGGGCCAATGGTAAGCCGGTGTTCTGCACCAATGGCAGGCAGCTATGCTAATCATACCACCACATGCATCTCACTAATATCTACACGTTTCCCAGCAGGGAATGCCGGATCGGAATCAGGAGTGGAAAAGGTTCCGCTCCACTAGCTCAGAGAGGCCCGACTGTAACATTTTAACCAGCAGCCCATCTGAGATAAGCCAATTTGCCTTAGGCCGGAGGCGTCTTCCGATTTTTCTGGCGTATCGCCTCAGTTGCACCCGACTGGCATTTACCCATCAAACCATTCGAGAAGTTAACTTAACATTTAAAGCTTTTAAGTGGAGCGGATTGATTGAGTTATTTCTGTGTTTACCAGTTTTTTTTTTAACCTATCATTTTATACCATGAGGTAATGTCTGAGGGAGAGTAAACTGTGAAAACTCTTGAGGGATTCTATATCCTGCAGAGTATGTAACCGCCCTGTGAAGCAGATTGCAGCCTCAGCCGAGGCTTCACAGACAGGCATATGGAATGTGTTCAAACTGAAGATCGCCAAGCTGATGCCAAAAGCTCATCGGGAGAATATTCACTCTGTGTGTTGGGTGTCCTGATATCAACAGTAAGAACGGCGACTTTGACCTCAACGTTTGGCATGGAGCTGCACTGGGAAACTTTGGCCTTGGTGCCACAGGTGGGCATTGAGAGGCATCTTAAGAGAAAGACAGGGAGGGAATTTCAGAGCTTCGGACACCAGTGGCGGAGCAACGAGGAAATTTGGATGCTCAGGACGCTGAGGTTAGAGAAGCATAGCTCGTGGTGCCACAATGTGGGTGCCACTGGCATTAATTCCCCATCCCTAATTGCTGAAGGATTGATGGGAATGGAGGAGATTACAGAGTTAGGGAGGGATGTGGCCATGGAAAGATTTGAAAACAAGGGTGAGAATATTAAAATCGAGGCACTGTTTAACTGGAAGCCAATGTATTTTAACGAGCATGGGGGTGGGTGGGAGGGTGGGGGGGTGGTTGGTGTTGGTGACGGCTGAATGAGACTTGCTGTAAGTTAGGACATAGACAGCAGAGCTTTGAAAACCCTCATGTTAACAGAGGGGAGAATGCTTGGCGTCAGTGGATTGGAATAGTCAAGGATGGAGATGAAAAACGGATGGACGAGGGTTTCGGTCTTGCTGATGCATGGATTTGTGATTGGTAGCTCATCTTAAGGCAAATATGATACCAAGGTTGCGGTCACCATAGTCCGATGGCTGCAAGGGAGACGGATGGTGTCAGTGGCCAGGGAATGGAATTTTGCACAGGGACCTGTGGCTTTGGTGTTCCTAAAAGTTAATAGAGGAAATTTCTGTTCAACCACGACTGGATATCAGGCAAGCGGTCTGACAATTTAAGAGACAGAGGGCGCGATTCTTCGCTCAGCGCGGCGTCGGGAAGGCCTCCGAGGCTGTCGTGAAACTCGGCCGAGTTCACGACGGCCTCGGAGGCTGCTCCTCGCACCCTATTCACCCCCCCCCCCAAGGGGGCTAGGAGCGGCGTTCCGTAAATCTCGGCCGCCAGGCGTGACGACAACCGCGCATGCGCAGGTTGGCCGGCTCCAACCCGCGCATGCGCGGTTGCCGTCTTCCCCTCCGCTGCTCCGCAAGATGTGGCGGCTTGATCTTGCGGGTCGGTGGAGGGGAAAGAGTGCGTCTCTTTGAGACGCCGGCCCGACGATCGGTGGGCACCGATCGCGGGCCAGTCCTCTCCCGAGCACAGCCGTGATGCTCACTCCCCTCTCCGCCCCCACAAGCCACAATCGAACCTTTGGCGCCATGTTCACGACGGCAGCGACCAGGTGTGGTTGCCGCCGTCATGAACCGGTCGGGAACGTCAGGCTGCTCGGCCCGTCCGGGCCGAGAATTGCGGTCGCCGTGAAAAACGGCGAGCGGCGATTCTCCAAGCGGGGGGAGGGGGGGGGGAGAATCGCGGGGCGTGCCAGGGCGGCGTGTCGTGAGTCGCCCGGCCCTCCCGCGATTCTCCAACCCGGCGTGGGGAGCGGAGAACCGTGCCCACGGTTCGAGAGAGGTAGTGGTGAGGTAGAGTTCAGTGGCGCCCGCAGACATGCCAATCCTCAATGTCTTCTTTATAAGTGTGATTTTTATAACTGTATTTGTGTCTTCACTTCACCAAGCACAAGCCCATATATGGTACCTTCTCACTTTTGTCCGTGAGTTGCATGTTCCTTTGTCTTCCTTACTTTATAAATCCACCTTCATAAATTAGGAGAAGGGACTGAAGCTGGAAGTATTTTTGTTGTAAATTATTGACTTCCTTTATGCCCTGTTTTTGGAACCTTCTGCAGCTCAGGTAAAGTGCTGTCCTTCAACAGTGATGTTCCACCTAAATGATGCCTCTTTTGTAGTGATCAGTGTCATGGAGATCAAGGGTAGGACTGCTTTACTCAGTGGATGAAGTGTGTCGATTGCCATTCTGCGCTACCTTGCTGTCTATGCCCAAATGCAACAAGACCTGCACAATATCCAGGCTTTTCATGACAAGTGACATGTAACAGAAGTGCCAGGCATTGATCATCTCCAACAAGAGAGAATCTATCCATCACCCCTTGACATTCAATGGTATTGCCACTGACCAGAAACTGAACTGGACTAGCCACATAAATACTGTGGCTACAAGAGCAGATCAGAGGCTAGGGGACCTGTGGCAAGTAACTCACCTCCTGCCACCCCAAAGCTTGTCCACAATCTACAAGACACAAGTTAGGAGCCTGGATGAGTGTGGCTCTTACAACACTCAAGAAGTCTGACATCATCCAGGGCAAAGTGACTCCCTTGATTGGCACCCCATCCACAAACATCCACTCTCTGCCACCAATGCACATTAACAGCAGTGTATACCGTCTACAAGATGCACTGCAGAACTCATCAAGGTTCCTTCGGCAGCAACTTCCAAACCCACCTGCACAACCATCTAGAAGGACACTGGCACCAGATACATGGGAACCCCACCACCTGGAATTTCCCCTCCACGTCACTCGCCATCCTGACTTGGAAATATATTGCCGTTCCTTCACTGTCGCTGGGTCAAAATCCTCGAACACCTTCTCGAACAGCACTCTGGGTGTATCTACACCACATGGGCTGCAGTGGCTCAAGAAGGTAGCTCATCACCACTTTCTGAAGGGCAACTGGGGATAGGCAATAAATGCTGGCCTGGCCAGCGATGCCCACAGCTCTTCGATGAATTAAAAATAAAATCTAAACCCTGTCAAATACTGAAACCGGGCTTATTGATCAGGAGCAGCCAACTGATGGGAAGAATGCCGTGAGGCATGCTATAATTGTCTGCCAAAACACAGGTAGCATGTCGGCAAAACTGTAGTATAAAGAGCTGAGAAAATGGTAAGAAAATGTTAAAATATTTAAGAAATAAATATGGAATTGGAATAAAACGTAACCCAATGGGAAGGCAGAGGGGATGAGTGAAGACATGAATAATGTAGTGTGTATTGTGTTACTACATTGATTACAAGATGGATGACCAAATGGCACAACCTTTAATCTCATCTCCTTTAATTGCCCAACCTATTCTCTGCTGGGTATGACAGTTCACATTATTGCTTAATTGTCATTAAGCTGAAAGGTTAGTTATATTTAGAGTCATTTTTTATATCCTGCTGGGTAAGCTGCTCTGCCACAAATTGGATGTGGTTCCCCTTTACTTTGCAACAGTTTAACTTGACAGTAAGGATCCCTTTGCACACATTCCTACCATTTATATATAACTAATCACTCAGTAGGGGACTCGCAGAACTCATTAAATATTCATTATTGCTAAGATGATACTACATTTTCTCTTTCATCCTGTTCCTCCTCTCACATCCCAACATTGAAATGCCAAAACCCAGATATACGTTACACGGAGCTTGATTCTGTTCAATTCTAACAGTTCTTGAACGTTTTATATATATATATGTTTTATATATATATATTTATTCATTTTAAAGTGGTTGAGTGAACAGCATCAATAACAGTGTATGCGTACTGTGTTACCAAATTGATTACAAGTTGGATGATCCCTTTGCTATTTAAACGAGATGTTTGCTTCAAATTGGATGTCAGGTGGATAGAGAGAACCTATTTCTGCTGGCTATGTACTCCCAGGATCAGGAAGCATCATCTAAAAATTAGAGGCAGGCCTTTCAGGAGTAAAGTTTGAAAACACATCAACGGGCGCCACGGTGGCGCAATGGTTGGCACTGCTGCCTCACAGCGCTGAGGAGCCGGGTTTGATCCTGGCCCCGGGTCTGATCCTGGCCCCGGGTCACTGCCCGTGTGGAGTTTGCACATTCTCCCCGTGTTTGCCTAGGTCTCACCCCCACTACCCAAAACATGTGCAGGGTAGGTGGATTGGCCGCGCTAATTGGAAATTTTTTTAAAAAAATGAAATCACATCTACAGCAAAAAGATGGTAGTTGGAACTCTTTTCTGCAAAGGTCAATTGTTAACTTTTATTCTGAGATTTAAAGGTATTTGTTAATCAAAGATATCAAGAGCCAGGTGCTACATTACAGATCAGTTGAGATCTCACTGAACAGCAGAACAAGCTTGAGGGGCTGAATGGCCTCATTCTGGTTCTGTGTTCCCAAAAAGGTGAATTTTTGTGCTTATCAAGGTGAGATTAAGGCTACATTGTTCCATCGAGCTCTCCCAGGTTAAGCAAAGCACTGCCACTCCCACAGTGAGGGATTTACAGGTTAGAAGGTTAGATAAAAAGTAAACCTCAATACTGTATGTTCATGGAATACATTTGTGTAAGGCAGATACAAAGTAAACCTCTATCTGAACCATTACCAACAATGTAGCCCAACCCCATTATTAGATGAGGGCCATTTGAGACAGCTCCTACAAGGATTGCCTGCACAATATTGACACAATCCAACAAATCCTCTGCCAACCAGCAGTGGAATCTTGTGGAGGCGGGGGGGGGGGGGGGGGGGGGGAAGGGGGGAGGAGGGGGGGGGTCGGGGAGGGGTGTCAGCAGCAAGGGCAGGAGGGTGGCTCTCCGTGGGCTCCCATGTCCTCCACCTAATGTCTGCTCCCTCAATCAGACACCGAGAGCCTTTGAATGAGGGGCATCCCCAGGTGCCCGCAAGCAAATATGCCGGGGATTGTTTGTCATGCTCCCCGGATGGCGAACAATGTCCACCATTGAGTTAGTAACAGTGGTGGTGGGATGAGATCCTTAAGTGGCCATTAGCTGCCCATATAAGAGCCTCAATTGGCGGTGATCATTCACAGGCCTCCCTGCCACAGATTTAATCAGGATGGAAGCGGGACAGCAACCAGGTCCCCGTCCCCCTCCATCCCACCTGATTAAACGCCCCCCCCCCCCACTCCATCACTGCCACCAACCTACCACAAGAGAGGGCACAAGATTCCACTCTAGCTCCTATAAGACCGTCAGACCACTTAATGCATATTAGATTCGATGAAGAGTAAAATTAATTCTCCCACCAATGAGCTGATTTCAGTCTCAGCATTGGAGGGCCCCCTACTGCCCCAGCTCATATTTCCCCCATTCCTACGTTCGACTCACAGCTTCTGAGTGATGTGGTGGCAATTAAGATTGAACAAGTGTTGGTTTCTGCGCTATGCCCGCCGCCCACCGGCAATTAGATTGAGGCTGACCAGGCTCAATTCACACAGGACCTTTGCAACCAGTTGAGAGAGCGAGGCAACGTTTATCCCATCATCTCATCAGTCTGGGCTGGGTTTGAAACCACCTCCAATGATGTAAGACGCAATTACTGTGGCTGGATTGAGCTACTGAAGTCATTAGAAATGTGATAAGTTTACGCAGTTTGTGACAGCAGCCTCTGTGAAAAGGACCCAATAATAGGAAGCGAGCTGGAGTTGGCTGTTAAAGTCAGGCCCATTGCCACACTTGCAGTGGATTGCTGTGTTAATGCACCTTTAACCATTAGGTTTAGCCGGACCTGCCAATCATTCAACAGAAATGCAGCAGGAATCTTCTTTTCATTCCTTTGCTGTCAGACGTTGTCATGAAGCGTAAAATCTGGCAATAAGGAACATTTTTGAAAAATAATACGTTCTTAGCAGGGTGAGGGATGTCAATGCTGGGAAATGGAACATGTTTCAGCATCAAACACTCTCATGTCAGCCAATACACAGCGAAAAAACACTCTCAATTCCAGTCCCCAAATGACACATAACCGCAGCCTCAGAGCCCCCTGTCTCCAGTGCACCAGTTGGTGATTTTTCCTCCCCAATTCCCACACCAATAATCATCATGAATTCTTTGAACGAGATTGCCAATTAACAGCGAACAAGGTGAAATAGAGTCCTGTATTTATGTAACACTTCACAACATCTCTGTAGCAAATCACTAAGAACTGATTGTTTTGTTTTGAAGTGCAGTGACGGCTGTTATGTAGGGGCACGCATGGCCCACTGATACACACAGTAAGATCCCACAAGCAACAATGAGGGAGATAATCAAATGCACTGGCTTTTGGAGGTGTTTGCTGAGGCAAAGAAGCTCGGAAGCTCCACACTCATCTTTGGATGGCACCATGGCATACACAGTATGTGCCTGAACTAGCACCCTCTCTGAAGTACAGCACCTCTAGCAATATGGCACCTTCTCTGTCACACACTGAAGGTTATGTTACATTCAGTTTGGAGCTCGAAGCTTCCAATTCCAGATGTGAGATCATCTTGAGGCAAATAGTTGTGTGGTGGGACTATATGCTGATTAAGAATTGGCCGACACTTTCCTTCACTAAGGCAAAGATTTCCAGTATGTGTATCTAAGTTGTAGGTGGTGACGACGCCTTAATCATAGAATCCCTACAATGCAGAAGGAGGCCATTCGGCCCATCGGGTTTGTACCAACCCACTGAAAGAGCATCCTACCTAGGCCCACGCTCTCACCCTATCCCCGTAACCCCACCTAACCTTTTGGATATTAAGGGGCAATTTTAGAATGACCAATCCACCTAATCAGTATCTTTGGACTATGGGAGGAAACCAGAGTACCCCGAGGGAACCCACACATTCACGGGGAGAACGTGCAAACTCCACACAGACAGTGATCCAAGGCTGGAATTGAACCCGGTTCCCATGCCCTGTGAGGCAGCAGTGCTAACCACTGTGTCACCGTGCCACCGCTGGAATCGAACCCGCGCTGTTGGCCTCGCAACATGAACCGCTGCTCCCACCCCCCCTTTAGAAATAAAAGCTTGCTTTGGGTTATTTGGACTTGTCTTCTGTAAACCACTTATCCGGTCTCCCAAAATCCAGAAGGACCCAAAAAACCGGCAATTTGAAATTGGCACATGAACCCCTTTATTCGATTCTACTCATTCTGTGATATTTTGTGATCTTGGTTTCAGGAAAGGCTCTACTGTCCCTCTTCCTCCAGCTTTCAACTTATTCTGACGAAGAATGACTGACAGCTGACCTTGTCAAAGAAGTCTGGGAGTGTTATTTCTGTCACAATTGGCGCTGCAGGGAAAATACTGGGGGCGCGATCTACCAACTGCGTCCCCCTCAAACATGGGGCGCGACACAGCCAGTAGATGCCGGGGGAGGCCACTTCCAGGATTTACCTGGCTCGCCATGCCTCTCGAGACCTAACGGGACATCACGATCTGAATCCCGCCCGCCATTGCCACTCTCCCTATCTTTTCCTTTTAATTCCAATTTGGGCAGCACGGTAGCATAGTGGTTAGCACAGTTGCTTCACAGCTCCAGGGTCGCAGGTTTGATTCCTGGCTGGGTCACTGTCTGTGCGGAGTCTGCACATCCTCCCCGTGTCTGCGTGGGTTTAGTGTCCAAAAAGGTTAAGTGGGGGTTGCTGGGTTACGGGGATAGGGTAGATACATGGGCTTGAGTAGGGTACTCTTTGTAAGGGCTGGTGCAGATTCGATGGGCCGAACGGCCTCCTTCTGCACTGTAAACTCTATGATTCTATGAGTTGAAAGTCTGCCTTTGTACACCACTAAGAGAAGAGAATTGGAATTGGAGGAGACGCAGGCTTCCCGTGGAGCTTCAGTGGCTCACCAACTATAATGAGATGAGAGCACAATGGGAGGAGACTGTTTGTAAGTTTATTTTTCTTGCTTTATGCATTAGACGTATTTTTCTATTATAAGTACAGGACTCAAAATCTGTAAAATTCGGCATAGGTCCAATCCCGAATTTCCCGGATACGGATCATTTTACTGTTCCTATGCTTCACAGAGAGGAAATAATGAAGTTTTTACATCAATAGTCCATTATGGAAATAACTGCTAGAGAATTGCACCAAAATTGATAGCATTGTGGAATGTGGTCCATCCATGTGTGTCAGAGCTGTGTGTTAAAGGGGCACTGTGTGTCTCAGGATTGGGGAATTGGCCTTGCTACAAAACTGGCATGAAAATTCCTTCTAACTTCATGCAGCAGCAGACGTCACACATGCTTAAGACAAGGAACGTCATGGTTACTGTATTTGACTTTGGATTTTGGGTGACTGACTGATGGACCATGTTGATTAGATGCCCAATCTCGTGGTTAAAAAGCCCCTGGGGGCTTCATTTAAATTTAGCAGTCAAGTTGCTCCTCGATTGACGCCACAAGATTGGGCCAAGGCAGCCATCATCAAGTTAAGTTGTGGGGAAATCATGATTGTAGAGGATGGGGTCCATGGGCTGGAAAAGCCCCCTCAAGCCCACAAGAATAACTTGATGCTTACATTTGGTGGTGGGCCTCTCCAGTTCCATCACCTGTGGAACTAGTTGGAGTGTGCAGCCAGCCAGTGCCTATCCAAAATGGCAACCAATGCCTATACGTCATGGGATCCTGACTTCCATGTTAAAAAAAGGCCCCTATTACTGAACAGGCAGCCGCTTTGCCCCTTTCATAGAATCGTAGAATCATAGAATTTACAATATAGAAGGAGGCCATTTGGCCCATTGAGCCTGCACCGGCCCTTGGAAAGAGCACCCTACTTCAACCCACATGTCCACCCTATCCCTGTAACCCAGTAACCCCACCTAACCTTGTTGGACAGTGAGGGCAATTTAGCATGACCGATCCACCTAACCTGCACATCTTTGGACTGTGGGAGGGGACCGGAGCACCCGGAGGATACCCACGCAGACACGGGGAGAACGTGCAGACTCCGCACAGACATTGACCCAGCCGGGAATTGAACCTGGGACCCTGGAGCTGTGAAGCAACAGTGCTAACCACTGTGCTACTGTGTCGCCCTTTCAGAATGAAGATGGCAGCATTTCAGATAATGGGACAGTGAGACTACCCATCTCAATGTGAGGCCCTTGTTTTGCTGTTAATGCTAGACATAAAGATAGTTAAAAAGTGGATGCATTATTGAGCTATTAAACCAATACCCTTGGCTGTTAAGATTGATGGTGAAGATTCAGAGAAAAGTAGGGAGTTCTACCAGCGACTTGACCATCAACACAACCTCAACCAACATCACGAAAAATTGACTACCTTATTAATCATCTCATTTGCTGCTGTGGGACGATGCTGTACATTTTGTACAACTTTGGCCTCCTTATCTAAGGAAGGATATACCTGCCATAGAGGGAGTGCAATGAAGGTTCACTAGACTGATCCCTGGGGTGGCAGAATTGAGGAGATTGGGTCCATATTCTCTAAAGTTTAGAAAAATGAGATTGGCGCATACAAAATTCTTACAGGGTTCGACAGGGATGCGGGATGAATGTCTCCCCTGGCTGGTGGGTCCAGAATTTGGGGAGACTTGTCTCAGAATAAGAGGTGGGCCATTTAGGACTGAGGTGAGGAATGATTTATTCACGCATAGGGTGTTGAATCTTTGGAATTCTCCACCCCAGAGGGCTGTGGAGGCTCAGTCAGTGAGTAGGTTGCAAACAAAGCTTGATAATTTCAGGACGGTCATTTGGTGTTATAGAACTTGAGTAATGCTGAAGAAAGAGACACATTGTCAAAGCTTTTCAACTTGCACTAATCAGGACAGATTGCGTTAAGAATTACACTGACAACAAATTTAAGGTTATCAGTCAGGCTCACAGTGTGGCACACTTACATATGCTAGAAGCTACATATATCCACACACAGGAGCCTGTCCTTTGCAAACAAAAAGGGCATGTTCACGCATTGCACCTTTTTTAATTAAACAAAAGCTTGGGAGATAGCCATTTGCTAGTTCAGTCCCCATGGCAATACCTTTTTAAAATAAATTTAGTGTACCCCATTATTTTTTTCCAATTAAGGGGCAATTTAGCATGGCCAATCCACCTAACCTGCACATCTTTGGGCTGTGGGGGTGAAACCCACACAGACATGGGGAGAATGTGCAAACTCCACACAGCCAGTGACCTAGGGCTGGGATTCGAACCCGGGTTCCCAGCACCGCAGTCCCAGTGCTAACCACTGCGACACATGCCGCCCTGGCAATACCTTGATCAATCAGAGTTAACCTGCCCGGTTTGAATTTAAACAATGGCTTAGCAGTTAACTGTTCCCTGATACATTATTTATGGCAACACCTCTATGAATTAGATTCTACTCACCAACTCATCAGCACTCTTTGCTCATACAGTTTAAATTGTTGTTCCCTTTGAGATTTGATTTTCTTGCGAATCTGTCCGATGAGTGTAAGATGAAAAGCTTTGACAACATGTCTCTTTTGTCAGCAAGCTTGCTGGATATTAAAGATATCAAGGGATATGAGGGTAGTGTGGATAAACGGTGTTGAGGACGAAGATCAGCCATGATCTAGTTGAATGGTGGAGCAGGATCAAGGGGCCAAATGGCCTACTCCTGCTCCTCTGTCCTATGTTCCTACTGTGTGAAAACAGGCTGCCATGTTGGCATGTTGATAAATAGTAGTAACATGCACCTCAAAAGTAATCAATTGACTGTTTTGAGAAATTCTGAGGCTTTGATAAGGTACAACATAAATGCGTTTTTTATTTCCAACTTTTAACGTGCCCTTTAAAATAAAAAAAGGGCTATAAATGTTCTGCATAAATATCTGTTGTTCAATGGGCAAATGTATAATGCCCATTGAGTTACTGAGCATGGATTGATTACCGATCTTTGCTGAGTTAGCTGCTGGACCATGAAGAACAATGATGATTATTATTCAGCTGCACACATACTGCCACATGAAAATATGGCAATTATTGATAATCCCAAACTGACCCGTTAAATCTGTAAAAAGCAAATGAAAATTCCCTGGGATTTTTCATTCACACGATACGGTGGCCTGCAGTTCCTGATTGAACAAGGAAGTATAGAGCAATTTTCAGTTACAGCAGTGTTCCTTTCCTATTCCTTCCTGCATATTTTTTCTCCTCTGCTGAATACGCTAACTTTTGATGGACTATGTTTCCATGGTTGCATTATTATGTCCAGGTGAATATCCTGCATGTAAGATTATAGATAATGTCTGTCAGCACAGCAATTTGCAGCTCCATAACACCTTTGATCTAGCTCAGTTGGCTGGACAGCTGGTTTGTGATGCAGAGCGAGACCAACAATATAGTTCAGTTCCCGTACCGGCTGAGGTTATTCATTAAGGCCCTGCCTCTTCAACCTTTCCCCTTTACCTGAGGGGCAATGAACCTCAGGTTAAAGCACAACCAGTTGGTTCTCCCTGTTAAAGGGGACTATGGTGACTTTATTTTACTTTTACATCCCAATAAGGCACGGTAGCATGGTGGTTAGCATCAATGCTTCACAGCTCCAGGGTCCCAGGGGGGAGGGGGGGGGGGGAGGGGGGAGGGGGGGGGGGAGGGGGGAGGGGGGGGGGAGGGGGGAGGGGGGAGGGGTTGTTGGTTTACTGGTAAAGGGTGCCCAATTCTCTTTATTTCCAATTAACGGGCAATTTAGCATGGTCAATCCACCCAGCCTGCACATCTTTGGGCTGTGGGTGTGAGACCCACATAGACACAGGGAGAATGTGCAAACTCCACACAGACAGAGGCCCGGGGCCGGGATCGAACCTGGGTCCTCAGCGTTGTGAGGCAGTAGTGCTAACCACTGCACCACCGTGCCAGCCCGCATTTATATAGCAACTTTAACATAGAAAACATCACAAAGTGTTTTACAGAAAGGGAACAGGGTAAAGAAATATAGTTTAAAGAATACATAATGTGAACGCATAGCGATAGTGTGAGAGATGGGAGAGGTAAATAAAGATTGGTTGAATAGCTGGGTTCTGAGAAAGTTTTTAAGATTAAAAGTGAAGCAGAGAGGCAGAAGGATTTAGGTAGAAAATTTAAGAGAGGAAGAGTGAGGTGACTTTGCTCTTTCACTGATGGTGGGGTGAAAGAGGGGGGAAGAAAAGAAGTGGGAATCTTGGCAGGCTAAATGATGGGGAAAGGATAGGAAATAGGTTACAGAAATAGTGTGAGAAAAACTAATGGAGGGATTTGAAGTCAAGGATGAAGATTTTAATTTTAACACACTAGGTGAGCAGGGATAGTGTTGGTCAGCCAGAACAAGATTGATTAGTGAGAAAGAGTTAATCCTGGGTGGGATAGGTGCCCTTAATTCTATTGACATCCTCCAAAGAAAGGATGTTGTTATGGGAACCCACATGGTTCCTTTTTGTAGGATATGTTGCAGTTTCTTTGTTCCAGTCCTCCTCAGGTCTCTATTCCGTTTTCTCCAGTGGTTGAACAATGTATCAGTGTTGCTTCCTGTTTGCACCCGGAGGTAGACAATTCAACTAATTTGGCTTCAAGTTCCTCGCCCCCCCCTTCCTTTACATTCATGCAGTCCATTTCTAAATCTCCGCTTTCCATCCCCAGCTTCTGTATCATCATCTCTCGAATAGAAGGGCCACTGATGTCTAACCATCTCAACTATACTTCTTCCACCCTACACCCCCTCCCTGTAAGGGTGCAATTCCATTCACCCGTTTTTTCTGTCTCCATTGCATTAGCTCTGACAATGTGACTTTCCACATCATAGCTCCCGAAATGTCCTGAGTTCTCCTCAGCTGCTGATTCACTCCAGTTTAGTAGCCAATGCCCTCAAGCACGTTTGTTTAATTTCCCACACTTCCTTTTCCTTCCAAGACCATCACTGGGGCCCCCGTGTAGTCACCTTCCATCTCATCATCCTTTATATTTTGACAGAGCATCCTCCACCGTTTCACCACCTCCAATATAATTCTATCACTGAACACATCTTGTTCTCCTCTCACGTTTCTCTTACACCCTGGATTATTCATCCACCACCCCTCCGATATATTGTTTTTCCCCGAGCACCTTCTAATTTCAGATGTAACACCCACTTTCCCACCTCCTCCCTTCCCACTCTACAAGACCTCTAACTCTCCTTCCCAATGAGGTAGCAATTTACTTGTATATCTTCCAACATTGTAAGCTATACTGTATTTGGTGCTTACGATGTGCTACCTTCCCAACAAGGGGGACAACTGAGAAGAAGGAAAGGAGGAGAATGGAATGGTTAACTGTTTAGAACTTTTATCAATTACAAACATAAAGACACCCCACGGCTAGAGTAATCTATGTATAACACTTAATGAATTCCCCCTTAACTGGTCCAATTCAAAAACATAATTCCATCAACGAAAGCAAACTATGGGCGCGATTCTCTGCTCCCCACGCCGGGTGGGAGAATCGTAGGAGGGCCAGGCGAATCACACTACGCCGCCCTGGCACCCCCCACGATTCTCCCCCCCCCCCCCGCTCGGAGAATCGGTGCTTGCCGTTTTTACTGGCGACCGGCGATTCTCCGGCCCGGATGGGCCGAGCGGCCTGACGACCCCGACCGGTTCACGCTGGCGGCAACCACACCTGGTCGCTGCCGGCATGAACATCACACGACAGGTAAGTGTGGGGTCTGTGGGGGGCGGAGAGAGGATCGAGCACCACGGGCGTGCTCGTGAGGTGACTGGCCCGCGATCGGTGCCCACCGATCGTCGGGCCGGCGTCTCTAAGAGACGCACTCTTTCCCCTCCGCTGCCCCGCAAGATCAAGCCGCCACGTCTTGCGGGGCAGCGGAGGGGAAGATGGCAACCGCGCATGCGCGGGTTGGAGCCGGCCAACCTGCGCATGCGCGGCTGACGTCACTTAGGCGGCGCCGGCTGCATCATTCTCGGCGCGCCGCTTTGACGCAAGTGTCAAGGCCGGGGGGGGGGGAGAATAGGGGGCGAGGAGTGGCCACCGAGGCCGGAGTGAAACACTCCGGGTTTCACTCCGGCGTCGGCCGTTGCGGAGAATTGCGCCCTATATCTTTTAAGGTTCCAAAGCAGGTAGCTATAATCACTGAGTTTTCTTTCCGGAACAACTCTTTAAAATGAAAATAGAGTAAGACAAGCCAAAGCACCTATTTTCTCTGTCTGTAGTCCACAGCAGTTAAAACGAAAATGAAAACGAAAAACAGCTCACAGAGCCACAACCCAGCTCCACCCACACAATGACATCACTGAAGCCATGCGATAAGACAAAAACCTTTCTTAAAGGGACACTCCCATGTCATATTGGCAACACTTGTTTTCCAACATGGATAGACTGACTTACCCTTTCCTATCTCTGTGCTGTTGTGGTTCATGGCCCTATGACCTGCTTTCCTGCTCTGCCTGAAATCAGCTAATTGAACACAGACAAGGGATCCAACCTGGTTCCACATGGCTCAAACCCATTTCTCATTATGGTATTACCAAACTGAGCCATTGAGGAAGCCCCTGCACTTTGGTCCAAAGAACATCCCTAATCCTGAACGTACTTGGGCCTGAATTTCACTTCAGTGCTTCCTCAGACTAATATGTGGTTATGCACGGCAGCAGGGCCGGTTTTAAGCCTATTTGACCAATTTCATCAAATTGGGCCCCACACCTTAAGGGGGCCCCGCGCCAGCGGCGACAGAGTTACCGTTTGAAGCCTTTTCTGTATTCTAAGAGGAACTATAGGGTAGTTTTTACTTTTGGGGAACGCACCGCATTACCGTCGACAAATCCTTCAGCCCTGCGCCGCCAAATCCTTCCGCCCGGGTAAGTAAGTTTCAAAATTTTAGTATATCAAGCATTTAATGTTTTTTTTGGTTAAAGACGAGCATACTACGCGAAATATAAACATACATAAATTTTTAGTTTTGTAGAGTAGGGGCCCCGCCATCACTTTTCTAATTGGGCCCGCAATTCCTAGCACCGGCCCTGCACGGCAGCTTCTAATAGCTTATTGAACAATAAATCACTGGTCAACTGCACCTACATAACTCACTCATCTTTTATACCCGATAACAATAGATAGTTTCCTATTTCTAGGTAAACCACTGTGCATCCTTTAATCTTAAAAAAAAAACTTTTTGCCTTTCCATCCATCAATAGTCGTACACAAGATATCAAGCAGCAGATAAAGAGTGGGGCAGGATTAATACACAATGTTCCTGATGCTTTCCCATGAGTGTAGCCTCACCCTGTCTATGTCTATCTCCTTATCCGAACACTGCAGCTGTTCAAAGGAGATTCTCATAGCCAGCTATTTGTTATGCATTAGATTGGCTGTTGCGTGGCCTGTATTACTTGCAATACAGGAAACAGAAGGATAAGAATCTCCTTTCAGTTGCCTTGTTTTTTTCACTCCCCTGACAAATCACTCGGCGTATTTGTGAATCCCAGGCTGCCATTCAGTAACTAGTCAGTATTCTCCATTTTCATTGCAGACCGTTATCCCTTCACAATCTTGCTAATAACACGAGGGGAGAAAATCCTGCCCCTCACCTGCCATTGGGGGAAAGAGAGAAGATCAATATATCATGTAATAGCTCAGCTTAGGTCACTTCCTTCGACCGGTTCTGAGTGGGGGAGTTACCAGATGTCCCTGTTGGCTGGGATTACCGTACTGGTCAGCACCTGATTCACCTGACCCATACTCTTTCCCACAAGTTGTAATACGGCATCAATCGATTGCCAGTCAGGTTCTCATGGCTGCTCTGATCTAACGGGTTCGTCAGAAACTAGTACAGAGTTTTGACTAACTTAGGAGAAAAGTTTTAATGCTTTACTTTCAGTGTACAAACACTACAAAGAGCCCTTCTTGTAGGCCATGTTTATACAGGACGAACGTGACTCCTGGCATTTTGCTTGATTGCCTTTGGGATCCACAATTAAATGGGAATTCTGGGCATTTAAAAAATATATTTTTTGGGGACCTGGGTTTTGCTAACTTGTTGCCCATCCCTTATTGCCCTTGAGGGGGCAGGTAAATGTCAGCCACATTGCTGTGGGCTTGGAGTCACATGTAGGCCTTCCCTAAAGGACATTAGTGAACCAGATCAGTTTTTACAACAATGGTCATGATTTGACTTGTAATTCCAGATTTTTATTGAATTCAAATGACACCATGAGCTGTGATTGATTTCAAACCCGGATTCCCAGACCATTATCACCAGCCTCTGGATACCAGCCCAGTGACAATGCCACTAGACCACTGCCTCCCCAGTATGGTTACTTAAGTGTATCTGCTACAACATGATCTCCTGTAATCCCAAGGATATCCGTACACCAATGCATGTCTTGTTTTACCTTTGTAGTAATCCAAAAAATGATTATGCCTTGCAGGTGTGAATATCATTAGGGAAGCGGCAGTAAGATAAATGAGACAATTAATAGGGAGGTAATGGGTATATGGCTAATTGAATTAAGCTAAAGAAACAGCAGAAATAAAATAACAGAACAGTGACCAGAGGCAACAATGGTCTCATGGGAACCTTACGAGGCTACTTCATTTAAATATGATCTTTAGTAAGGGAGGATTGTTGTGTTGCTTCATGATAAGAGGAGGGGGTGGGGCGAGAGTTGGGGAGGAGTCAGATGCCTTTAGCTGGAAACATTAGGCAGTCAAGAATAATACTACAAAGGCGACAGCTTCTACACCTATTCCCTGCCGGAATGGCAGGAGGATTTTCCGGCCTTCGATCCGATTTCCTCATGGCTAGGCATTATCAAGGTGCTTTGCCAGAACAATGGCATTGGCACCCCGATTCTGCGCTGCCCGGCCGATTACAGAGTACGGGCTGGATGACACATCCATTCATTCTGTCGAAGGAAAAGTTTCTATTAAAGGGGCCAATGGGGTACAATGGCGCACCAGCATTTGGGATTTGAGACCTTGGAAGGCGGCCTCAAATGTCTTGCAGGATCTGGGGGGGCTGGAAAGAGATGAACTTGCTCAAGGATTGGAGAATGAGGACAACCTCTCCAACAAAACAGGGGAGGATGGAAGTGGCCGAGCAAGTCATCAGCAGAAGTGTGGTTGGGTCTCACCTAGAGGATCCAGGACCTCAGGAGTGATCTAACTCTCTGCCCACATGCCTTACACCCTCCACTAATGTTATACTTCCCTCTGCTCCGACAAACCACTTTCTTCCGATTGGATCAAGCACACTCCTGCTGCTGATTTCCTTGGCCACTTGCATCCTTGTTTGGAGAGGTTGTCCTCTTTTGCCCTTGGGCATTTACGATCACTCTCACGTCTTTGCTTTCTCTCCTTACAGGAAGAGAAAATGTGCACATCTTGGTGAGAGACTGGGTGGGTGTGGAGTGGGGGTTGTGAAGCAGGTGGGAAGCGAGTGGGCTCTCCAGTGACAGGCAATGCGTACCCACCTGCTCCATTGGGAAGGAAGAATTGTTTCAGGGGTCTGCAGGTGCCAAATGCAACTGGCAATGACAACCTGAGGTACTGGTGTACAGATATGTTTGAGAGAGTTGATCCTCGCAGTCTTTACACTCTAATTTGGGGATCTTGCCCCTTTCCAGCTGGGATCTTGGTATCCGTCTCATTTGCCTGTTGGAGGGGCAGCAGTAGAGGAGAGGGCAGCTCTTATGTTGGTGCAGCTCTTGCAGCTGCTGGGGTTGTTGGTGGTGGTAAGGCTTGTGCTCTTGGCCCTCATAAAAGGTAGATGGTGGAGTTGCAGAAAGTGCTCCCACGCTGTGGTGAAAGCTGGCAGCAAGGTTGGCAGCAAGGAAGTGTGGCTAACCGTGAATGAAGAGCTAAAAGGGGGAATGACCTCCCAAGAGGTTGGAAGTCACCTGTTTTAGCAGTGAAAGCACGCCCTGAGAGAGGGAGTGCCTTAAACAGCCGTCTCTTAATGGCAATGGATGGAACACTTCCGTGTGACTGATCAAACCCTTCATTGCTTGTCAGTTTCACTGAAGAATCTTTTCCTGTTGTCATTGTGCTCTCACCTCAGTGGTTCTGACAAGGTTCCGCCATAGCATGGAAGATGTTCATTGTTGGAAAAGAAGGATTTCATGATTAAAATACCTCTTAATTGCCAATCATCTCAATTGCTTTCCTGCCAGACCCAAGGGCAGGTTTCCCACTTGATCCAAGGGATCAGCCTGGAAGAAAGACAGGAGAACATGGAATGAGATCTGGAGTACTATGTACAGTATTAGTCACCTTATTTAAGGAAGGATGTAAATGCATTTGAAGCCATTCAGAGAAGGTTAATTGGACTGCCACCTGGAAAGGGAGGGTTGTCTTATGGGGAAAGGTTGGACATTCTAGGCTTGTATCCACTGGAGTTGCGAAGAGTAAGAGGTGACTTGATTGAAGCATGTAAGGTTCTGAGGGGTATTAACAGGTTCAATGTGGAGAGGATGTTTCCTCTTGTTGGAGAATCTGGCACTAGGATTCACTGTTTAAAAATAAAGGATTGCCCATTTAAAACAGAGATGATGCATGCATTTTTCTTGAGGGTTGTGAATCTTTGGATCTCTCTTCCTGAAAAGGTTGTGGAATCAGAGTTTTAAAGCAGAGGTGGATAGATTCTTGGTAAGCATGGGGGTGATAGGTTATTGGGTGTGAGTGGGATGCAGATTTGGGGGTAACTATCGGATCAGCCATGATCTTATTAAATGGAGGAGCAGGTTGAAAAGGTTGAGTGGCCTCCTCCTGCTCCTTTATCATATGTTCATATGTCTGACATCAGGATTCCAACTCTATGCCTTTTCCCAGGCATCACAGCGCCAGAGACCCTGGTTTGATTCCGACCTTGGGTGACTGTGTGGAGTTTGCACATTCTCTCCATGTCTACGTGGGATTCCTCTGGGTGCTCCGGTTTCCTCCCACAGTCTAAGGTTGTGCAGGTTAGGTGGATTGGCCATGCTAAATTGACCCTTACGGTGGGGTTACAGGGCGGGGGATTGGGCCTAGGTAGGGTGGTCTTTTGAAGTGTCAGTGCAGACTCAATGGGCCGAATGGCCTCTTTCAGCACTGTAGGGATTCTACGATTCTATAATTAACAGCTCACATGTGTCTCAAGTCATCTCCAATTGAATAGGAAAATTCTGCCCTACATGTTTTATACAGTATAAAAGATGCCCCTTCGTATTGTCACAGCTTCACTGATAATAAGTTCAGCAGTAAAACAAGTGATGTCAGTTGTCATTGGACTGAAACCTGAGTAAAGCCAGGTACTGTGTACCTGCTGTCCTGAGAATTGGACCTAAGCTGATGGTTGTAAATTAATCAGTCTCATGAAATTTAATAGTTTAATATTGTAGAAAGGGGCACAAAATAGGGGTTCAGACAAACAAAAAGTTTTAGAAGGCTTCAAGAGGCACTTGATAATATACTTCACCCAATTATTTTTTAATCCAATTAAGGGGCAATGTAGCGTGGCCAATTCACCTACTCTGCACATCTTTGGGTTGTGGGGGTGGAACCCTCGCAGACACGGGGAGAAAGTGCAAACTCTGCACGGACAGTGACCCGGGGCAGGGATCGAACCCGGATCCTTGGTGCCGTGAGGCAGCAGTGCTAACCACTGGGCCACCATGCTGCCTTCAGATAATAGAACTCTTAACCATATCAGGGGCAGCATGGTGGCACAGTGGTTAGCACGTTTGCACATTCTTCCCGTGTCTGCATGGGGCTCACCCCCATAACCCAAAGATGTGCACGTTAGATGGATTGGCCACGTGAAATTGGCCTTTTCGAAAGAAGTACAGGTTTATCAAAAGGAAAACCTAGGCGGGGCAGAACCCCTGATAAGTTCTATTTTGCATGG
This sequence comes from Scyliorhinus canicula, assembly GCF_902713615.1. NCBI lineage: Eukaryota > Metazoa > Chordata > Chondrichthyes > Carcharhiniformes > Scyliorhinidae > Scyliorhinus > Scyliorhinus canicula. The sequence goes on along the minus strand of NC_052161.1, from coordinate 112,248,727 downwards.
ACTGTGCAAGCAATATATTCAGAGTCCAGCCCATTTCGGGATGGATGTAACTTTTCTGTGGAAGGTACACTTTTGATGGTTCACTTGCTTTCACTCAGTTTACGGTTTCTTCATTTACTCAGTGGTTGGATTAGATTAGAAGATTCCATTGAAGTGAAGATTCCACAGAATCCCTACAGCGCAGAAGGAGGCCATTTGGCCCATCGGGTCCACACCGACCCTTTGAAACAACATTCTACCTCGGCCAATCCCCTGCCCTATCCTCATAACCCAGAAACCTCACTGAGGGGGCAATTTAGCATGATCAATCCACCTAAGCTGCACATTTTTGGACTTGTTTGATTTTGACAGGAGGTCTCCAGGTGTTCATGTAAAAAGATTCCTTCAACTGACCTAGAACCACTCCACGGACTTTCTGGGTTTGTACGTTCAATAATTTGTGATGAATTTTTAAAGAATAATTGTACTTTCAACAGATTATCAGCACTGGATGTGTCAATGCTTATAAATTATTGAACAAATCTTGCAACCTGCAGTTAAATGTAATGCTGCATAATTCAGGGTTTCTGTCGAAAGAAATAGAAAAGGCACTCGAATTCTTTAACCTTTACAATGATATACAAAGAAAACAAAATAAACATCTATTACCATTTATTTGACTGATCCGGTGAAGGGAAGATATTACGGGCAAGGGGGAGATGGTAGGTGGCTCCCCCATTTCCCCACCTCTCAATAAACTGCAATAAAGGGTTCTGTAAAATTCCACACTGGACTGCTGCCTGCCCTGACCTCTCTGGAATTTTACTGTCGGATGGGGGAGGCCTAGGCTGCCCTGGTGATACATTTGCTACTTATTCCTCGGATGGCAGAAAGGGAAACACCGGCATGCTGAAATTCTTGACCAAAGTGTATTTTAAAGAAGAGGCACTTTAACCCCTTGAGTGCTGTTGCTCTCAAGAATAGACACTCGTCTTCTCATAAATAATAAAAAAGAGTAACTGTTAATTTCTCAACATCTGAATGGAATTGCAACAGCACCCATTCACATGAGACACACACATACAACAAAAGGTGATTATGGAAGAGGTAGCATGCACTTAGATATTTAAATACTCCAAAAGGTCACTAAACTCTTTTTTTGAGATGGAAGCTGGAAGGAGGTCTATTGACTCATATTTGGTTCACTGTTGAAAATGGAGGTTGGACGTTTCTGCTGATGAAGTTACAGTGGCTTAGTTCTTACAACACTAGGTTTCTGGCTGCGCTCCCGTTTGGAGGAAGTTGAGCCCCTGTAGTGAAGATCTGGCTTGATTATGCAAATCAGTAGTTAAAAGGATAGCCCCACTTCTCAGCCTGTTGGCGAATTCTAGGCAGAGTCCTTTCTCTGCTGGGTGAGAACTCTTCCTTCTTCACACCTGTTTTGTGGAGTTTAATTCTGCTGCCACCGAGGCCTGGATTCTCCACCTTGTGGCGCTAGTAGTGGAGCTCCTGATGCGGCGGAGAATCCGTACTGGGGCGGAGAGGGGGGTGACCCAGAAAATCCCAAGGGAGGGTGAACTGAATTGGACTACGGGGGAAGGGGGGGGGGGGGGCTGAATAGCATTGTTGAGGGGTGGTTGGCCCAGCCGCGGAACTTGCTATTGGGCCGGCTGGTTTAGCACAGGGCTAAATAGCTGGCTTTTAAAGCAGACCATGGTAGGCCAGCAGCACGAGTTCAATTCCTGTACCAGCCTCCCCCAACAGGCACCGCAATGTGGCGACTAGGGGCTTTTCACAGTAACTTCCTTTGAAGCCTACTTGTGACAATAAGCGATTTTCATTTTTTTCCCCCATTTATTTTTCAAATGGCGGCCCAATAGTGAGAGTCCCAATGGAATCCCTTGCATGTTGCATGCCTCGCTATGCAAAGATTTGCACGGCGAAGGATTTGATATCGCTTCCTGATTGGGAAGCACAAATCTGGTGCAATTCTGCTCCGGCGGGAGAACATAATCTCCCAAACGGAAATCCTGCCCTAAGCCTATGATGTTATTGTTCGTCAGTCTCCGTGGCCAATTAGACAATAGTAGCTGTTCCACAGGAAAGATCTGTTACACTTTTAATGTCTTCTCAGGAGTGGTCCAAAAGGTCGTTTTTGTGGTGTTCGCAGGATTGACTTTAGGAGGCCGTGGAGGTTTTACCAAAAGTAAGAGCTTTATTCAGGAGATGTTAACACGACAGGCTGCGATACTACACTGCCCAGTTACTCACACAAACGGCCGCGCAAGCATTCTCTTTAAGTTCCCCTGTTCAGCTGCAAGGCTGCTGGTATGAAATCACTGAAAATACTACAAATACACAATTCCTCCCCCCTTATATCAAACGTTCCCTAACACGTTAAACAGTGAAACACGAGCATTCAATTAACATCAACAGCCAATACGTCCGCCGTTTTGGATGTCGCTGTTCCCTGAATGAATGTCGGCCCACCTCAGGCTCCTGCTTCTTTGTACTTGCTGCAACCTCTGGTGTCTTTGACTTGGTGTGGATGCCATCAGCGCAGTTTTAACCGGAGTTGACCTTGTGATCTGAGGTTGACTTGACATTTGATTGACGATTCAGGTGTTTGTTCCCCAATTGGTTCTGTTAGTGTCAGGTTCTCGGGAAGGTCCCGGTCGTCTCTCAGCACAGCTGGATTTGGACTCTATCGTTTCCGCCGCTGGTGGATTGGTTCTTGTTGCCAACAATTGATCCGCCAGTTTACATCGTTTTGAGTTTGGACGGTGTAGGAGACCGGTCCTGTCTGTGCTATGATGGTGGCAGATATCCATTTTTCACCTGTAGTATAGTTTCTTGCCTGAAGTCCTTGTCACCAGCTGAAAAACACATTTTGCTTTGTTTTCCTGCTGTATGACCTGACCCTGTTGCTTTTTCTGGACTATATCTTTTATTTTTCGTGGTTTTAGTAAGTCTAATGCTGTATGGAGTTGACGTTCAATTATTAGCAATGCTGGGGAAAGTACCCAATTCATTTATTTCCAATTAAGAGGCAATTTAGTGTGGCCAATCCTCCTACCCTGCACACCTTTAGGTTGTAGGGCTGAGACCCACGTAGACACGTGGCGCATATGCAAGGTCCACACGGACAGTTAAATGTGGCCAGAATTGAACCCGAGTCCTCAGCGCCATGAGGCAGCAGTGCTAACCACTGCGCCACAGTGCCGCCCCATCTTCTGGCCATTTTGAATCAGCATCGACTAGAATGAGAAGCACGCGCTCCTCAAATGAAATGAAAAAAATGAAATGAAAATCGCTTATTGTCATGAGTAGGCTTCAATGAAGTTACTGTGAAAAGCCCCTAGTCGCCACATTCCGCCGCCTGTTCGGCGCATATCCCACATAATCAATGTGTACCCATTACCAAGATTCTTCTGACTATTCCCATGGAAACAACGGTGCTAATGGCAGCAGGATTCACACTTTTGGATAAGACAGATATATTCCCGCCTTCTCCTCTATTTCACCATCTAAATCAAGCAACCAAAAATAGCTCCTCACTATCTTCTTCATTCTCACAATACCACAACGGCCTTTGTCTAATTGGTTCAATACACATTTTCTTAATAATGGTGGAATGATGACTGTCATTCCCAAGGAGAGACATCCTGCCTGTACGGATAACTCAAGTCTTCAGGTGGAATACGGTTTTAGCTCAAGGTTTACTCCTGAGGTCTTGCCTCGAAGCACTATGTCCTTTACCTTGGAAAGTGCTGGATCACTTCGAAAGTGCTTCTTTACTTATCCTGCGGTTACAGGAGTATTATCTACATGTTCGAAGTTGAAAATGTTTCCACACAAACTACTTATCGGTAAACTATCTGGTCGGGGTAGTTGGAAAAGCCCACCTATGTTTTTTTTTGTTTTTTTTGTAAATTTAGTGTATCCAATTAATTTTTTTCCAATTAAGGGGGAATTTAGCATCGCTAATCCACCTACCCTGCACATCTTTGGGTTGTGGGGGTGAAACCCACGCAAACACGGGGAGAATGTGCAAACTCCACACGGACAGTGACCAGAGCCGGGATCGAACCTGGGACCTCGGCGCCATGAGGCAACAGGGCTAACCCACTGCGCCACCGTGACTATGATAGTATACATATGTGCTGGCAACAGAAAATGGCCACCTCTACATTCTGCTCATTGCCAGTGATGGAATCTTGGTATGTGGTCCAAACATTGTCATTGATGGATGATGGCCCATAAATAATGTCAATTTTCTCCCATACAGATATCGATAGAACTGTCTTAACCCTTAGATGATTCCTAGGGCTTCGTTGTCTCGCTGCACATAATTACTTTCTGCTTTACTCAATGTTCTGGACACAAAGGGCAGGATTCTCTTGAATCCCCATGATGGCCCGACACTAGCGTAAAAAGTGGCGAGAACCACTCGGGCGTCGGGCCGACCGGAAGTTGCGGAATCCTCCGCACTTCCGGGGCCTAGGCCGACAGTGGAGGGGTTGGCACTGCGCCAACCGGCGGCGAAGGGCCGGCGCGAGTTAGCGCATGCGCAGAACCGCTGCCGTGGTTCCATGCATGCGCAGACCGGCCGGCTTATTCTAACACGTGTGCAGGGGGTGTTTTCTCTGCGCCGGCCATGCGCAGCACTACAGGGGCTGGCGCGGAATGATGGAGTGCCCCCACGGCACAGGCCCGCCCACAGATCGGTGGGTCCCGATCGTGGGCCAGGGCACCATGGGGGCCCCCTTTGGGGCCAGATTCCCCCCCCCCCGAGGACCGCTTCAGCCAGCAAACCAGCTGGGTCCCGCCGTGTGGTACCATGTCCAACCCACGCCGGCGGGACTGGCCAGAAACCGACGGCCACTCGGCCCATCGGGGCCTGGAGAATTGCCGGGGCGGCTGCTGCCAATGGCCCCCGCCCGGCGCGGCGTGATCCCCACCTCCACCCGAAAACCGCCGCCGGAGAATACGGCAGCCGGCGCCGGAACGGCGGAGCGGGATTCTCCTCTATCGGTTTCTCCTCACCTGAAGGCATGATGTGGGAAACCACCGCCCCAACACCATAAGGTGATGTGCCACATGCCAACTGTAAGGGTAGGTGCAGATCAAAATGTGTCAAGGACTTCTGACTTGAGTAGCATCTCCTTGGCTCGTACGAAAGCTTTCTCACATTGATCCTACCTTCACTTCTTATTTTGACTCAGTAGATCATGCAAGGGTTTTAGTATAGTCACCAGATTGGGGATAAACCTTCCGTAGTAGATTACTAAGCCTAGAAAAGATTGAAGTTGGTTAACATTCTGTGATGCTAGTGCCTTGATAATAACTTTGACCTTCAAAGACGACTTATGCAGTCGCTTGGCAGCGATTATATTTCCCAGATATTCAATTGTAGATTGGAAAAATTTGCATTTGTCTTTTCGGACTCTTGACCCATAATCTTCTAAGCCGTTCACAATTGAGTGTTGATCAGTTCTCCACCCAGAAGCAAGGAGAAATTCATGTAAGCGCAGGTGCAATGTTATAGCATCCAGCATACAGAATTGCGATTTGATGACCTGCAGATCAAACTGGATATTGGGCACTAAAATAAAACTTCTGAGAATAAGGGATGTGAGATCTGCTTGTGGCTATATTGGGGTTAACATTGAATCTCCAAGTCTCTGCTCTTTACAATTAATTCTGGCCTTTATTTTGTGTCATATATAGGTTTTGGCATTGTGTCCTGCATATCCAAGCCTTAAAACACTTAATGAAGAACAGTGGTCCAGGTCCCTGAAGGATGACACTGCTTATGCCTTATCGTCCATTAGATTTAGATTTATTGTCACGTGTACCAAGGTACATTAAAAAGTATTGTTCTGCATACAGTCCAGGCAGATCATTCCATACATGGAAAATGTAGGACATATGATAAACACACAATGTAAATACATAGGCACAGACATTGGGTGAAGCATACAGTGTAGTACTACTCAGTAGAGAAGATGTGTGTAGCGATCTGTTCAGTCCATAAGAGAGTAATTCCGGAGTCTGGTAACAGCAGAGAAGAAGCTGTTTTTGAATCTGTTTAGTGCGTGTTCTCAGACTTTTGTATCTTCTGCCAAATGGAAGAGGTTGGAAGAGAGAATTACCCGGGTGGGAGAGCTCTTTGAATATGCTGCTCACTTCCCCAAGGCAGCGGGAGGTGTAGACAGAGTCAATGGATGGGAGGCGGGTTTGCATGATGGACTGGGCTGTGTACATGACTCGCTGCAGTTTCTTATGGTCTTGGGCTGAGCGCCAGACCAGGCTGTGATGCAGCCAGATAGGATGTTTTCTATGGTGCTTCTGTAAAAACTGGTAAGAGTCAATGTGGACATGCCGAATTTCCTTAGTTTCCTGAGGAAGTATCAGCGCTGTTGTGCTTTCTTGGTCGTAGCGTCCATGGGCTTAGTACTGAGTTGCGATGGTACATTCCCCAACCCAGAAATCCCTCATTGGAGAGGAAGTCGCACCCTCTGGAGCTGCCGGCAACACCAATTTCAGCTCCATCAGTCCTGGCAGCGTCAGGAAGGCGTCAGTGGTATTTACCTGGACTGCAGAAGATGAAGATAAATCCCTGGAGCAGATAGGTCCGGGGTCTTGGCGGGGGATGCTTGTTTAGGTGAGGGAGAGTGGCAGCTGGGTGCAGGTGGGCTTCAGAGAGCAACCAGGTAGGAAGGAAGGGGGGAGTGTTTGCCTCAGTGGGGCTGTCCCGCGATTAGCAAAGGGCAGCCCTCGAGGAGCAACCCCACCTTCCTTCCTGCCTTTTAAGCACTTGAGGTAAAAAAAAATCGGCCTTCCCACTCCCACCCTGCTGCCCATGCCAAATGTTTTATCGTGTGGGCAGCGTATGATCAGGGTCAATTAGCTCGATAACAACCTTACTTGACCCTTAACTGTACACTTAAATGAGGCAGTCAGGTCGCGTATTTGGTGGTGGGATGGGCACCCAGCCTATTTTACGTGCCCCCCCCCTCCACTCTCTGTGGGAAACACACCTGCCAAGGGTACGTAAAATTCAGTCCGAAGAAAAAAACAATTGACTGTGACTGGGATTTTATGCCATTCCCACCCCCACATGAGGTGTTTTCCTGCAGCAGACACAGCTTGCCATCAGCCGGCGGCGGGATCTTCTGCTTACTTGTTCAGGCACAACTTACACTTTACAAATCCAGACTGACTGTCTTTAATTAACACAGAACCTTTCTCGGTGGCTGTGAAATTTGTTCCATATTGTGACTCTGCAAGCTCACTCATTATCAGGTTAGGCTGAAAGGTCGATAATTACTCAGTTTGTTTTAACACCCTTTTCGAATTGGCATTCCTTCAGTTCTGCAGCACAATTTATACAGCTAACAAACAGTCAGGCCAGCTTCCATCTGACATCTTAAATAATTCCAGCATGGATGTCATCAGGGCCTGGTCTCTTTTGAATGCTACCAACTTAAAGCTAGTAACTCTGTCTATTTGCTTCTTCTCCTTAATTAGTACTCTTTGATCCCGCTCCGAAAACTGAGGCAGAATATGCATTTAGTATTCCCACCATCTCTTCACCCCACCTCAGAAGATAGTTGTTTCTGTCCCTCCTGAGATTTACTCTTGCTTTAAACAATCTTTTGACAAAAACCTTTACTCTTTCCCTTTATGTTTCCTGGTGGCCTCTGTTCCAACCTCCACCACATTTCCATTTCTATAATTTGCCCTAGATGTATCTGTGATAGCGTGACCCCTTTAAAGGGGCGGGCTCCATGGACCACGTGACTGGCTTGGGGTCAATTGTATGAAGCCCAGCCAACTGGAAGTTTGCAAGGGGCACAAGGGGCAGGTCCCAGGGCAGTGTGGACCAGGGAGCTGAAGTGTTAAGACCTGTTAAGACTTGGTGTACAGTGCTCTGTGCCTGTTCTGTGCCTGTTACGTAACTGCACGACAGCGCAGTGGTTAGCACAGTTGCTTCACAGCTCCAGGGTCCCAGGTGCGTTTCCCTGCTTGAGTCACTATCTGTGCAGAGTCTGCACGTTGTCCCTGTGTCTGCGTGGGTTTCCTCCGGGTGCTCCGGTTTCCACCCAAAGTCCAAAAGATGTGCAGGTTAGGTGGATTGGCCTGATAAATTGCCCTTAGTGTCCAAAGAAAAAGGTGAGGTGGGGTTACTGGGTTACGGGGTTAGGGTGGAGGCATGGGCTTAAGTAGGGTGCTCTTTCCAAGAGCCGGTGCAGACTGGTATTATTAAAGAACCTAGGGTAAGGTACCCAGACTGTGTGTCTGCTAAAGCTGTAATTAAGAATTCATAAGAGTGAGATAATCATTTATTCCAACCACTTACTTGGTTATAGATAAAGGACTAATGGACTAATGGAATGGAATAATGGGCAGCATGGTAGCATGGTGGTTAGCATAAATGCTTCACAGCTCCAGGGTCCCAGGTTCGGTTCCCGGCTGGGTCACTGTCTGTGCGGAGTCTGCACGTCCTCCCCATGTGTGCGTGGGTTTCCTCCGGGTGCTCCGGTTTCCTCCCACAGTCCAAAGATGTGCGGGTTAGGTGGATTGGCCATGCTAAATTGCCTGTAGTGTCCTAAAAAAGTAAGGTTAAGGGGGGTTGTTGGGTTACGGGTATAGGTGGATACGTGGGTTTGAGTAGGGTGATCATTGCTCGGCACAACATCGAGGGCTGAAGGGCCTGTTCTGTGCTGTACTGTTCTATGTTCTATGTTCTATGTTTATATTTTGGACGGTTCCCTGGGAGTGGACAATTTGAGGGATTGTGTTCAGTCCTAGCTAAGCAGGTTGTGGGATAAGTGTACTGGATCTGCTCTTGAAAGGGTCTCTCTCCAATAGGTCTACACAGAGGACCGCAAGTGAACCTGTTTTGTTAACTTTATTTATAAGTGGCATTTGAACTGTATTGAGGTTGCTTGATTGGAATATTTATAGTGAAGGTGTAGGGCATAAGTTAAAGTATTTCCTTTTGTTTAAGAACTGTTTAACTGTTTAATTGTAATACTATTTATTTGATGTTAATGTGGTTAGTTCTGCATTTAAATTAAAGTTTGTTTTAACAGTAAAGATGCTTAATGATCAGAGTCATCACTTCTGGGGTGATGGATCCTTTCCTCACAGTTTTACACATTGCAAATTGTTGGGGGTTTCCCGTCTGGTATCCTGACATAAATTGGGGTCTGGTCCAGGATCCTAACATCTTAAGGCTGATTGTTCAATGAGGATTTGTGGTGACTATAAGCTGACCATAAATCAGGCTGCCTAGGTCGATCGGTATCTGATTCCCCGAATTGACGATCTCTACTCTAAGCTGGCCTCACCTATTCAAAATTCGACCGTAGTCACGCCTACCTGCAACTACAATTGAATGAGCAGCCTCCGAGGTTTGCTACAATCAATACCTACAAAGGTCTCTTCCTGTGTACCAGACTGCCATTCAAGCATTGCTTCAGCCAACGCTCGATGGAAAATCTCCTCCAGGGAATTTTCAAGGTGATGGTTTACCTAGATGTTGTGCTTGTCGCTGGCACTACACCAGAAAAATACATGACCAACATGACCAAGAGGAAGTATTAAAGAGGTTCCATGATATGGGGTCCATCTAGATTAAGAAAACTATACTTTTCAGGCCTCAGAAGTGACATACCTAGGGTTCATCCCTTGGAAGAAAAGGTCAAGGCAATACGAGATGTCCCTGCAACCAAAACTGTCAGTGATCTTAAATCCTTCCTCGGTATGGTAAATTATATAGATATAGAACAGTACAGCACAGAACAGGCCCTTCAGCCCTCAATGCTGTGCCGAGCCATGATCACCCTACTCAAACCCACGTATCCACCCTATACCCGTAACCCAACAACCCCCCCCTTAACCTTACTTTTATTAGGACACTACAGGCAATTTAGCATGGCCAATCCACCTAACCCGCACATCTTTGGACTTATTATGTCCAAATTATTATGGAAGATTTATTCCGAATTCAGCGACACATCGGCACGTTACACCGACTATTCAGGAAGTATCAGCAATGGAGGGAGCTCCAAGAGGAACCATTTCGAGTTGCGAAGCAAGAATTACATTCCTCAAACCTCATGGTGCATTTTGACCCAGGGAAACCATCCGTGCTAATATGTGATGTCTCCCCTTACAGCATAGGGAAGTTTCATCCCCCAAAATTGGAGATACTTCGGAGCGCCCTGTCGCCTTTGCTTCAGGGAACCTTTCTAAAGCAGAACAAAGCCATGCCCAAATTGAGAGGCGGGGTTAGCAGTTATATTCAGTGTGAAGAAATTCCACCAATATGTGCGAGGTCGAGGGTTCGACTGAGTGACTGACCACAAGCCATTACTGGGCCTTTTCAGGGAGGATGAGTCCATACTGTCTATAGCTTCGGTGAGGGTGCAGTGTTGGGCCTTGTTGTTGACGGTCTACACCTATGCTGTACAGCAGTGTTTTATAAAACCTTTTTGCCCGGAATTCTTTTTTACCAACCGGCCATTCTTTGGGACCCATGCCGGCTGACCTTCATGATCCACGCTGCCAGAATTGTGCGACTGACGCTGCTTGAACTTCTCGACCTACCATTTTCTCTTACCTTTAATGTGACAGGTGAGCCTGTTAGGTCCTCACCATCTCACTTGCTTTGTCATTCAATGTTTCATTTCTGCTAAGGACTTAATCTGATGATTTAAGGTTTCACTGCATCCATTGAAAAAAAATCAAGCAGATGACCTTGAACTTGTCATGCTGAGTCTTGAAGTGCTTTTGAAGTTTTGAGGGTTTTAATCTTTAATTTGCCAGTATTTCCCTGCATATGACACACATGAACTTTGCATCCTGATTTGCAGTGCCACAATTAATAAACCCATACCTCAAGAAATCTTCTTTATCCCGCTTTGTTCCTGTTTTCAGCTTCTTCTTCATGGGTTGTTCACCAGAGGTCACACCAGCACTGCTGACAGCGACAAAATGGAGGAATCTCTCTTGCGTCTAGAAAACGTGGCGTCAGCGTATGGGGTGCGTGACCTGCTCTCTTCTGCTGCTTCTGGAGAGAAGACTCCATCAAATTATTTTAAAGAATCAGCTCCTGGGTCAGCATGCCAACGTCAGGAGGGGGAGGTCTACCTCGCTGGGCACCAGGCCTGCACACTGCTGAGGGGGCAGACATATGTGGGATGGCCGAAATTCTGAAAGCCGGAAGTGGCGGGCATTTTTAAAAGGCGGTCGCGGCCGCTGGGCACTTCTTCCCACGATAGGGAACGCCGCGATAAATAGCCCCGTGACCCTCCCAATACACCCCCCCCCCGACCCACCCATGGGTCGCAACTATCATAATGTACACACAAGTATATGATGGTGCATAGACAGACACTGACTGACACACTGAATGGCCAAACAACACAGAACACAGCGGCCAATCACCAGACAGGACACGGCCACTATAAAGCCAGAGGGCACTAGTTTTCCCTCTCTCTCGGGATGCAGCCTCTGAGACAGCCAGAGCCCGTGATCAACAACACAAACATCTACCATGTGCTAGCAGGATAGTTTGGTCAGGTTAGCCTCAGGTCTGCAGTCAACTCAACATAGTGTCAACCCACAGTGCAAGTATGTTTAACAGCTCATAGTTAAGTAAAATAGAGTTGTACTTCTACAAGTGTTGGGAGCCTGTCTCTCTTTCTGCTATGGTAAACGCAGTCCTCGCGACACATCAGCGACCCTAACCCTGACTTTAAAAATGACTGCTTTACAGCGCTGGCCTGGAACGCAAATTGCCATTGTGGATGTATTAAGTCACCTGCCCCTACCCAAGAGCATCCACCATCACCTGTACCCCAGGAGATCATTCTTGCTTTACATTTCCTGAACACTCTGCCAGTGTCCTCTGGAGCACATTCACAACTGGATCCAAAGAGACCCTATTCATTCAAAGGTCAAAGAAATGATGCAGACTGGCTGGTGTTAAGAGGAGTCCAAACAGCTGAGGCCCTATTTCACTCACCAGGACGAGTTGACATGTGGAGACGGCGTGATTCTGTGGACATCACAGTGATCATTCCGTCTCAGGCTAGGGTTCCCTCCTTCAAGAGCTACATAGTGCCTACCCAGGGCAGACAAAGATGAAGAAGTTGGAGCAGAATTAGGTTTGGTGGCCAGGCATTGGCCATTAGATAACGTCATTGAAGAACTAGTACAACAGTGCCACCCTTGCCAAATGCAGCAATCATTGATGCCGCCCGCCATCCTTCATCCTTGGGAATGGCCTGGTCACCTGTGGACTATAGTCCATGTTGATTATGCGGGCCTGATTATGGACAAGATGCTTTTGTTGCTCATAGACGCTCATAGATAAGTGTCTATTGGTTCAAGAGATGGGGACCACTATCTCAGCGGCCATGGTAAACGGCTTGCGCGAGTGTTTGCTATTCATGGACTTCCTGAGTCAATTGTTTTGGACAACGGCACCCCTTCACCGGCGATGATTTCCAGTGTTTTGTGAGAGCCAATGGTGTACGACACACGAGGACAGCTCCCTACCACCCAGTATCGAATGGTCTGGCTCAGACGGTTGTTCAAACTGTCAAGAATGCAGTGAAAAAGCAATCTGATAAATTAGCCAGTGGTTGGCAAATTTTGTTGTTGTTCTACATCTCAAACCCCTCATTCACCATGGGGGTCACAGCAGCTGAGCTGCTCATGGGCCGTCAGTTGAGAACCCAATTGGATCTTGTGTCTCCAAATTTGAGGGGAGAGTGGAGGCACATCAGGCTTCCCAGAAGAGTCAGCAGGCAGAGCACAATGGCGATAGGTTGTTCCGAGCGTGAGACCCGGTTTTGCTAGGTAATTTCGCCTCAGGTTCATGTTGGTTAGAAGGACGGGCTGTGGACCAGTCTAGGCCGGTCTCTCATGTGGTTAATGTGGACGGGAAAATTGTCAGCCAGCACGTCGACCACTTTTGGGGTTTGAGGGGTGGCAACCCCTAACCTGAAGCCAGCAAGTCCAGCTAGCATTTTGTGAATACTCCTGTCACTCTGTCCAGCCAAGGGGATCCAGGGGCTCCTGTTTCTGGTCACCCAGTGTGCCAATTGAGGCCAGTGATGCCAGTTTGCCTCTCATCGAAGTGGTTCCTCCTGAGGTGGCACCGACTGTTGATAACCCGACTGCCCAAAAGAGTGCCGAGCGTGTGGCCAGGCTTCAGAGATCCGGGAGGACTTGGAGGCCTTCGGAACGAACAACATTTTAATGGACTCTCTTTCCCCTGTTGCCTCTGTTAACATTTATAACTTCTGTATATAGTTTTGGGGGTAATTGTTGTAATGAACTCCAATTGGCTTTATTGGTTGGCCAATTGGAGTATGAGCTCCCTCAATGATAGCTCATTGAGGGGGCCCATATAATCACCTGTGTAGGCTTTGTGAGCAGTCTTAAGTTGACTGGATTGCCAGCAGCACTGTTTTGTAGCTGCTCCTGGAATATCGTTATTGTAAATAAATATTGGTGTGGTGACGGAACTCCTGCCTCCCGTGGATTACTACAGTGGCGACGAGGTAAACTACGAATTTTGCGGAGACCAGCTGCCGCACTCGGAGGGTAAGCCTTGCCATTTTTTAAAAAAGCAGTTTTTTGGGAGGTTAGAAGCATTCGACCCGGCTATTGAGGACTGGTCCCAGTATGTGGAGAGAATGTGTTACTTCTTCCGGGCAAATGATATACTGACGGACGAAAGGAGACGGCTTATCCTGCTGTCGGCGGGCGGACCCTCCGCTTTCGCCATTATACGTAGTCTGACTTATCCCGATGCGCCGGACACGAAAACTTTCCAAGAAGTAACGGAATTGGTGAAAGAGCACTACGACCCAAAACCACCCCTCATTTTGCATAGGTACAGATTCTATACAGCGAAGCGGGAAGACAGGGAGTCAGTCACGAATTTCTTGACCCGCCTGAGAAGGCTGGTGGAAAAATGTGAGTTTGGCCCGACGCTAAATGAAATGCTTCGGGACCGGTTAGTGTGTGGTATAAATGACCTCACAATACAGAAACGCCTGTTGGCGGAAACGGAGCTAGACTGCAGGCAGGCGTTACACCTCGCACTGTCCCTAGAAAAGGCAGCAAGTGGGGCGCAGGAACTACAGGGCACGCCAATGGAGGTAGATACCTGTGAGATGGACTACCACAACGGGTCCTGCTACCAGATAGCCGCTCTCAGGAAAAACCTGAGGAATAGAGGGAAAAAGGAAAACCCCAGAACTGCCCCCAAGTCTGCCAGGACTAATTGGAGACAGAGGGAAGTACCGTCTGAGGCTCCCCCAACAGAGAAGGACCGTTTCTGGCACCAGACAGAGTGGGGTAACAACGACAGAAACTCTAGAAGGAGGTGGCAAAAGAGGAATAGCCGGTGGGGACGCAGGGAAGTACACAACCTAGATGCCCCATCCTCCTCCGAAGGGGAACAATTATATAATATTACAACGAAGAAAGCAGAACCCATTAAGATTACCCCACGGGTGAACGGGCGGCCGACAATAATGGAAATAGACATGGGTGTGGCCGTATCAGTAATGGGAATGGCAGCATTTAGAAAAATCAAAGATGGACTCCAGCCACTAACCCTAACAAAAACATCGACGAAACTTAAAACCTACACGGGGGAACCCCTGGAAGTTCTAGGCACGATTTATGTACCTGTGGAATATGAGAAACAATTGCTCAGATTACCGTTGACGATAGTAGAGGGCTCCGGACCGAGCTTAATTGGACAGAACTGGCTGAAAGACCTAAAATTAGATTGGATGAAAATTTTCCAGAGTGGAAGCGGGCAGTTGAGTGGAGTATTCCAAAAATACCCGGAGGTCTTCCAGGAAGGTTTGGGGGAAATCATAGGCGCCAAAGCAACTTTGCACGTGGACCCAGAAGCCCTTCCGAAATTTTGTAAGGCCAGGCCGGTACCTTTTGCATTAAGGAAGAAAGTAGATGACGAAATAGAAAGGTTATGGCGCGACGGCATTATCAGACCAGTACAATTCTCGGAATGGGCAGCGCCGGTGGTTCTAATTTTGAAGCCAGACGGCTCGATACGTCTCTGTGGAGATTTCAAACAGTAAACAAATACGTACTGCTGGACAAATACCCAATCCCGAAAATAGACGGCCTATATGCCAAATTGGCAGGTGGGCTTTTGTTCACGAAACTAGACATGAGCCACGCCTACCTGCAGTTAAAACTGGACAAGGGCTCCCAGAAGTTCGCTACGATCAACACCCTGAAGGGCCTTTTTTGTTATACTAGGCTACCGTTTGGAGTGTCATCAGCCTGCGCTATATTCCAGCGTACGATGGAAAATATTCTGCAGGGGCTACCGCAGGTGGCGATTTATTTGGACGATGTCTTAATCACGGGTAGGACAAACAGGGAACACTTAAGGAACCTGGAGAAAGTGCTCAGGTTTCGCAAAGGCAGGCGTACGGCTAAAAAGGGAAAAAAGTGTTTTTCAAGTGACGTACCTGGGATATAAAGTAGACGAGTCAGGCTTACATCCATTAGAAGACAGAGTAAGGGCAATAAAAGAAGCCACAGCTCCCACCACGGTCCAGGAGTTACGATCATTTCTAGGGTTGGTAACCTATTATGGAAAATTTACTGAAAATAGGGCGTCCATCCTAGAATCCCTCCACCAGCTACTAAAAAAGGGGCAAGAATGGAAATGGTCCACTCGCCAAAAGCGAGCATTTAGGGACATTAAGGAACAGCTGTCATCCAAAAATGTCCTCTAGCATTATGACCCAAGGAAGGAGTTGGTGGTCACTTGTGATGCATCCCCCTACGGGGTAGGAGCCGTCTTAGCCCATAGAGGAAGGAATGGGGAAGAACGGCCAATAGCCTATGCTTCGAGGACCTTGGCGATGGCTGAGAGGAAGTACGCCCAAATCGAGAAGGAAGGACTGGCGGTGATATTCGCAGTAAAACAATTTCACCAGTATCTGTACGGGCGGACATTCACCATAGTGATGGACCATAAGCCGTTATTAGGGTTATTCAAAGAAGACAAGTCAATACCCCCGATTGCATCAGCTAGAATCCAACGCTGGGCGTTGCTACTGGCGGCATATAGATACGTTCTGGAGCACAGACCGGGAACGCGAGTAGCACATGCAGATGCTTTGAGCAGACTTCCCCTCCCGGACACTCCGCCGCAAATACCAAAAGTAGAGGAGACAGTAATGACTCTAAATTTTTTGGACACCCTACCAGTAGATGCACAACATATTCGGTTGTGGACGCAAAAAGACCCAGTTTTAGCCAAGATGAAGCATTTACTGCTAACAGGGGAACTGGAAAGACCAGTGGAGCCCAGATGCACCCATACTGGAGCAGAAGGGACCAAATAACCGTAGAAGACGGTATCCTATTATGGGGAGCCCGGGTAATCGTCCCAGCTCAGGGCCGTCAGGCAATCTTAACTGAGTTACATCACGAACACCCAGGGGTGTCTAAAATGAAGATGCTAGCTCGAAGCTACGTTTGGTGGCCAGGTTTGGCCACAGACATAGCAGCCTTGGTACGTCGGTTCCAGGAGTGCCACCAGCGGCGCCATTGCACCCGTGGGAATGGCCAGGCAGACCATGGGTGCAATGCATGGGCCTGCATATTGACCATGCCGGCCCTTTCATGGGCTCAATGTTTTTGGTGATAGTGGACGCCCATTCCAAATGGTTGGACGTCCACCGGGTAAACACGGCAAGCACAGCATCGACAATTGAAAAGCTCAGGGCCTCGTTTACAACACATGGACTTCCGGAGGTATTGGTGTCGGACAACGGAACGGCATTCACAAGTGGGGAATTTGGAAAATTCCTGAAGGAAAACTGAGTCCGTCACATCAAAACGGCCCCTTACCATCCAGCGACCAACCGCCTGGCAGAGAGAGCGGTCCAGACACTTAAAGCAGGACTCAAGAAGCAGCCGGCAGCGTCAATAGACACAAAGCTTTCCCGCTGGCTGTTTGATTACAGGACCACACCGCATTCCACAACGGGCATACCGCCAGCTGAACTCTTAATGGGAAGGCAGCTGCGAACGAGGCTGAGTCTCCTTTTCCCAAATTTAACGGGGAAAGTGGAGAAACAACAGGAGGCCCAACGCAGGGGGCATGATAATAGTCAGCAGCAGAGACATTTCCAGGTGGGGGCACCGGTTTGGGTCAAGAATTATGGGAATGGACCAACGTGGGTCAAAGGCACGGTAGAGTCCCAAACAGGGCCCATATCCTATGAGGTTTCAATAGGAGGTAAGGTGCTGAAGAAACACCTAGACCAAATAAGTGCAGCGGAATCACACCTGGAGGCAGGCGAAGCAGGACCGCCTCAAGCTGGGATAGCCCAGACGGAAAGGATACCCAGCCCCGAGCAATTTCTCCAGACCCCGTCATCCAGTCATCAGGGTCGGAGATGGATACACTCGACGAGGCCGCCGCGACACCTCTCCCCGAGAAGGAGGAAGAACAACTTCCAAGGAGGTCGTCAAGGAAAAGACGGGCACCTATAAGGTACACCCCGCCCACTTTGGTGAACGACCCGGCGGACGACACAGAGGTGACAGACCCAGACATGAGGAGCAGGAAGAAGCTCAGAGGAATGCC
Source organism: Scyliorhinus canicula (assembly GCF_902713615.1). Lineage (NCBI taxonomy): Eukaryota > Metazoa > Chordata > Chondrichthyes > Carcharhiniformes > Scyliorhinidae > Scyliorhinus > Scyliorhinus canicula. Next base: position 112,231,071 of record NC_052161.1, on the reverse strand, counting down.
AGCTGGCAGGAATTCCTCGGACCTTGGGGGGGAGGGGTGTAATGATAGCTCATTGAGGGGGCCCATATAATCACCTGTGTAGGCTTTATGAGCAGTTGACTGGACTGCTAGCAGCACTGTTTTGTAGCTGCTCCTGTAATATCGTTATTGTAAATAGATGTTGGTGTGGTGACGGAACTCCTGCCTCCCGTGGATTACTACAATTGTAATAAGGTATTTAATATGGGCGGGATGTGGTGGTGTGGCCCTTTTAAGTGGGCGAGGTCCATGGATCACGTGACCGGCTTGGGGCTTAAGTGAACCCCTGCCAATGGGGGACTTTGTGCAGGGCCCTGGGAGCAGGACCCTGGACAGTGTGGACCACGGAGCCAAAGTGTTAAGACCTTTTATATCGTGTTCTGTGCCTATTACTTAACTGCCTTTGCCTTCATCAATAAACGTCTTTGTTTATTACTGGGAGCCTCCAATGTGTGTGTCTAGAGCCACATCAGTATCATACGACTCTTATTAATTTTAATTTCTGCCCCTCTTTACTTTTTATGGTGATATGTCTGGTGTGCAAATTTAGATGGGTTAATGTTAGTCGTTAAATTAATGGAGAGAGAAATGGATATAAGTGCATTAAGTGTACTGAGAGTAACTTCTACCTTAATAGAACATTTTTTTGCCAACCGTTTTTACTGATTTCAGCAGCATAACCCCGATCCTGTCACAGTCTCTTGGCAGAGCCATGAAAATATTGGGTCAGTTGCACATGAAATGGTAGCAATGAAAGTAATGCACAATCGATTGACTGTGCTACAACTCAACAGAGGCCCTTAGAAGTGACTGCCCGCCATTTCTTAGGAAGTGTTTGTTTTTCATCTTGATTCTTTTCTTCAAAAAGACACAGCATCATCATCAGGACCGTTTTTAAAATTTAGATAGCTACCGAGCTCCATGAATCCACTCTCAAGTATTCTGTATTCTCTTGCCTATCAGGAGGCGATGCTCGGAAGAGTTCCTGAGCAAGGCAGCGTGTGGGAGTTGAATTAACATCAGTAGAATTAACCCAGGGGGTTTAAGCAATCTTGTAATTTCCACTGTGTGTGTTAATACTGCTCTGTCATGCCAATAACCTCATCAACTTACGTAAGCTTCTCTGAATATTATCAGTAGCACTCACTGAATAAACAAAGATATTCTTAAAAAAAAAGATAGAAAGCCAAAATTAATACCATGATTCTTCACGAGAGTCAATATGACTCCGGCGCCGGAATGTGGCGACTAGGGGCTTTTCACAGTAACTTCATTTGAAGCCTACTTGTGACAATAAGCGATTTTCATTTCATATGAGGATGGGTAAAACTGTGACCGATTGACTCTGGCTACGGTTCGCAAATTATGTTTTGCTGGGAATTAGCTTGATAATTCTGGATTTAGTCAAAATATAGAGGGTTTTAAGATTTCGAGTCTCTTTGCTTTCTGTGTCCGCTAATAATCTATAAATATTTGAGAAGAAAAATCTAAATGGGCATGGGAGAAAGGACAGAGATTGGGGCTGAGGTGATGACTCTCAAGGGAGTTGATACAAGAGCGGTGAGCTGCAATGACCCAAAATTCTGTGTCTGTTATAGTCCTGCCTGAACTGAGTATGTCCTAAAATCCAGGGTTAGAGTCAGGAATGTGGAAAGTTAACAAGATTAACAGTGAATTTGAGATGAAAATAAAATAACAGAAAAGTGACACCCGGAGGCACCTCGAAGAATAATGAGATTCGATTTGCCCAGTAATGGGGCAGCACGATAGCATTGTGGATAGCACAATGGCTTCACAGCTCCAGGGTCCCAGGTTCGATTCCGGCTTGGGTCACTGTCTGTGCGGAGTCTGCACATCCTCCCCGTGTGTGTGTGGGTTTCCTCCGGGTGCTCCGGTTTCCTCCCACAGTCCAAAGATGTGCAGGTTAGGTGGATTGGCCATGATAAATTGCCCTTAGTGTCCAAAATTGCCCTTAGTGTTGGGTGGGGTTACTGGGTTATGGGGATAGGGTGGAGGTGTTGACCTTGGGTAGGGTGCTCTTTCCAAGAGCCAGTGCAGACTTGATGGGCTGAATGGCCTCCTTCTGCACTGTAAATTCTATTCTATAATAACAAGATTAGCAGAAGTCTAGAGACATTGAGATGCTAATGGCAATATCAAAAACATTGTTTTCCAGAGATCAATGGGGTTATACAAATGGTAACTTCTAAAGGCAAGGAATTTGAGAGAGGCAGACAGCAGAATCCACTGAGGGATATATCAAAGAGACTGATCTGTATAATTGCTAGTACTCTCATTGGGGACGAGGCTAGTTCTCCGTCCAACAGTTCCATCTATGATCCGATAAACGGAGTCCTGATCCAGCCAACATTTAGAACCAGGGCAAATTGCAGATACTCTCATCTAAAAGATGCAGTTTTGTGCCTTTGCTGAACCAGGAAGAGATGTTTTCCTAGACTTGGGTCACCTAAGCGGTAATGTGTGGTAACTGTTAGCTGGATTTGACCTATATAGAGTGACTGAAATAGGTTGTTGCTTGGGAAAAAGGATGACACAGTGATTTCAGGGAGCGGGGGTACATTTTGGGAACAAGAGTTAACTTCAGATAATGCGGTGTGTTTTGTTATTCATATACTTAAATGCCATAGTGTATATTAGTCTTTTGTTGTGTGTTTTTTTTCTTTATTAATTGTTTACACAATGACTGGTTTGGTTCCTCACTGGGTTGTACATGGTTCATCACATTATTCCAAACAAATATGCACCAGTGCAAACCAATGTTTCAAATTATCCTTCAGGGCTTTGAGACCCTTTCGCAGGTAACATCAGTGGGTGTCTGAACAGGTAGCAACTTTAACTATTACTGGCTGTGCCATAACATAGGAATAGGAGTAAGCCATCACCACCTGAATCCATAAGACCATAAGATGCAGAAGTAGGCCATTCAGCCCATCGTGTCTGCTCTGCTGTTCAATGAGATCATGGCTGATATAGAACCATAGAATGTTTAGAGCACAGAAGGAGGCCTTATGGGTCAATCGTGTCTGTGCTGGCCCTCTGAAGGAGCACTTCACCAAGTGCCACCCCCAGTAGCTTCACACGTTCTTGCTTTTCAAACAGTAATCCAGTTCCCTCAATTGAACTTGCCTCCACCTCTCGGGGCAGTATGTTCCAGTTCCTAACCACTTGCTGCGTAATGACGTTTTCCCTCACGTCTTTTTCCAATTGCCTTCAATCTGTGCCCTTCAATTCTCGATCCTGCCAACAATGGGAACAGTTTCTCCCCGACTACTTTATCTGAGCTCCTGAAGATTTTGAATACCTGTATCAAATCAGCTCTCAACCTTCTCTTCCACAAGGAAAACAGCCCCAATTCTCCAATTTGTTTATGCCACGGAATTTCCTCGTTCATGGAAACTTTCTCGTGAATCTTTTCTGCATCCCCTCCAATGCCTTCAATCCTTCCGAAAGTGTGGTGCCCAGAACTGGACCCATTACCTTGGATGTGGCTGAATCAGTGTGTTATACAGGTTTAACCTAACCCCTTTGCTTTTGTACTCTATCTCCCTATTGATAAACCTCAGGATGCCGCATGCTTTATTAACTGCTCTCTCTATCTGTTCTGCCACCTTCAATGATTTATGCAAATATACACCCCGGTCCCCCTCCTCCTCCATCCCCTTTAGAATTGTACCCTTTAGTTTATGTTGCCTCTCCATGTTCTTCCTACCAAAATTAATCACTTCACACTTCCCTGCATTAAATTTCATCTGCCACCTCCCATTCCGCCAACTTGTCTGTGTCCCTTTGAAGTGCGGCACCATCCACCTCTCAGGTCACAATCCTTCCAAGTTTTGCAGCATCTGCAAATTATGAAATTGTGCCCTGCACCCCAAGATTTAGATCATTAATGTATATCACAAAGAGCAGAGGTCCTAACATTTACCCTTGGGGAATTCCCCTCCAACCTGAGAAACAACTATTAACCACTACTCTGTTTCCTGTCACTCAGCCAATTTTGTATCCATGTTGTTACTGTCCGTTTTATTCTGAGGTCTAACTTTGTCCATAGGTCTGTTGTGTGGCACTTTATCAAATGCTTTTTGCAAGTTCATGTGCAACATATCGACAACATTGTCCTCACCAGCCCTCTCTGTTATCTCATCAAAAATACTTCAGCAAGTTAGTTAAATATGATTTGCCTTCACAAATCCGTGCTGGCTTTGTTGAATTAACCAGCATGTTCCCAAGTGACTAGTCATTTTGTCCTTAATTATCATTACCAAAAGGTTCATAGGAACATGGAACATAGAAAATAGGAGTAGGGGCAGCATGGTGGCACAGTGGGTTAAATTCCGGCCTTGGGTGACTGTGGAATTTGCACGTTCTTGCCATGTCTGCAAGGGGTTCATCTGGGTGCTCCGGTTTCCTCCCACAGTCCGAAGATGTGCAGCTTAGGTGGACTAGTCATGCTAAATTGCCCCCTGAGTGTCCAAAGATGTGTAGGTTAGGTGGGGTTATAGGGATGGGGGGACGGGGGCCTAGGTCGAGTGCTCTTTTGGTGGGTTGGTGAATACCCGATGGGCAGAATGGCCTTCTTCTGCACTGTAGGGATTCTAATAATCACCAGACATCCAGTTCATGGCCTTTCTGTTCTGTCACAATTTCGCAGAGGACACCCCTGTGAACGTGGTGCAGCTCGGCGTAAAACATTGCTTTTAAAGCTTGCAACAATTTCACGCCGTGAACCAAAGCAGAAACAGGAAACGAGAATCCGAGAGCGGTGTAAATTTGAAATTGGAGTCATGAGAATAGGTGTCAAAAGATCTGCTGGTGCTACGGCCATGACCACGCACAAGGAAATGGCCTAACCCTTGGGATCCCTCCCCATTGTAGCTGAGATTCTTACCTCACAAAACTTGTGAAGTGTGACAGCAGTAAACTACCATCCATGTACATTGCAGACACCCTACCTATATTTACCTGGAAAGCGCATCCATAAATCAAAGGATGTCAAGCACCCTGAGCAATAAACGATCTGTCGTGGGAACTACTCAAGGAAGACTTCTTTTAAATGTATTGAGTCACCTGCACGCATGGACGCCAGCCTTACCACCTTCAGTGGGAATTCCAAAGCAGAAGTGAATAGATTTCTGAAATAGTTGCCATATTCAAGAGTCAGTGCCTGGCAATAACAAGCACTTTTCTTCGTGCAGGACAAGGTTGTCGTGCACGGTGTCCGAGAAGAACAGGCCCTAGGAAGATGGACACCCAAGAGGAGAAGGCAGAACAAATCTTGTCTGCTCATGTTGCGGATGCAACCTTGGGAGGATCTGCAAGATACCAACAGAAGATGATGGTAGTGGTCAAAAGTTGTAAATGTCTTTTCTGAACCTAGCAGAAGTGGACGGAAGGAATTAATTTGATTTTTCATCACCTCTGCAGAAATCTCTTGGTCACTTGTTCATTCTCCACATCCTTTGCTCCATCATTGGTGACCATGCTTTTGGTCATCTCAGGCATAGAATTCTCTCCCTAAATTTCTCCACCTCTCCATCCCGGTGCCTCTCTCTCTCCTCCTGAAAACTTAACTCTTTGACTCAGCTTTGAGTCAGAGCAAACAGTTTCCTTCTCTCTGTCCTATGAAATCCTTTAACCATAGAATTATGTAGAATATACACCAGGGAAACAGGCCATTCAGTTCATCTAGCTCATGCTGGTGTTTAGACTCCACTCAAACCTCCTCTCATCTAAATTTACCACCATAACCAACTATTTTCTTTCTTCCACAATTGCTTTTCTCGTTTCTGTTTAAATGCTTCTATGCTATTTGTTTTAGTCAATCCCTGTGATGGTGAGTTCCGCATTCGCACCGCTCTCTGTGTAAAGAGGTTTCTTCTGCATTCCTTCTTTGATTTTGTTGCTGACTATCTTAAATTGATAGCCTTGAGTTTCCTCTTTCAACAAGTGGTAATAGCCATTCTATATCCATTCTATCAAAACCTTTTAGAATTTGAATGACCTTTCTATTTGATCAACCCTGAGCTTTCTCTTTTCAGGAGAAATGAGACTCCTTTCCTGTTTATCTTTTCCCGACAGGTATAAGCTCACAGTTCTGGTATCATTCTCGTAAATTTTCTTTTGCATCCTCCCTAGTCTTTCTATACCCTTTTAAAAAAAATAGTGATCATAACAGGACATAGTATTCCGAGCATGGCCGAACAAAGGCTCAATGCAGTGCGATGAATGTAGGAATTTCAGATATATTGCATTATATGTAGTTGGTGCAGCAAGGGTAAAAAGACTGGGTTCGTGTATGACTGTTGCAGTCATCAGAACATAAGAACTAGGAGCAGGAGTAGGTCATCTGGCCCCTCGAGCCTGCTCCGCCATTCAATAAGATCATGGTCTTTTTGTGGACTCAGCTCCACTTACCCGCCCGCTCACCGTAACCTTTTATTCCTTTACTGCTCAAAAATCTATCTACCTTTGCCTTAAAAACATTTAACGAGGTAGCCTCAATCGCTTCACTGGGCAGGGAATTCCACAGATTCACAACGCGTTGGGTGAAGTAGTTTCCCCTCAACTCAGTCTTAAATCTGCTCCCTTTTATATTGAGACTATGCCTCCTGGTTCTAGTTTCACCCGCCAGTGGAAATAACCTCTCTGCTTCTATCCTATCTATTCCCTTCATAATTTTACATGTTTCTATACGATCCCCCCTCATTATTCTAAATTCCAATAAGTATCTCAACTCCGGAATCAACACAGTAAATCTTCTCTGCACACCCTCCAATGCCAATACATCCTTTCTCAAGTAAGAAAACCAAAACTGTTCACAGTACTCCAGGTGTGGCCTCACCAGCTGCAACATAACCTCTCTGTTTTTGAACTCCATCCCTCTAGGAATGAAGGACAACATTCCATTTGCCTAATTTTCAGAAATGGGAGGAGAAGGGGATTAAGGCACTAAAAGATTTGTTTCTTAGGGGTCGGTTTGCAGGATTGAAGTAGCTGGAAGCGAAATATGGGCTGGAGCAGGGGGAAATGTTTAGATACATGCAGGTTCGAGATTTTGCCAGAAAGGAGATAGAGCTTCCCGGAGGAACCGGCCTCCACATTGCTGGAGGAGGTGCTGACGACAGGGGGTCTGGAGAAGGGAGTAGTGTCGGAAGTTTATGGAGCTATTTTGGAAGAGGAGAAGGCACCACTGGAAGCGATCAAAGCGAAGTGGGAGGAAGAGTTGGGAGAGAATATGGAGGAGGGGTTCTGGTGTGAGGTGCTCCGGTGCGGGGCAATGTTTGGGGTTTGGTGGAAGGATGGGATTGTCGTTATTGATATGGGGATTGATATATTTGTTACTGATAATTGTTTATTGTAGGTGGGTGTAAATTTGGGAGAAAATGTGAAAAAGGAGGAGAATAAAAAATATTTTAAAAAACATTCCATTTGCCTTCTTAATTAGTTGCTGCACCTGCAGACCAACATTTTGTGATTCATGCACAAGGATATCCATGACCTTCTGCACAACAGCAATTTTTTACCATTTAAATAATAGTCCATTTTGCTGTTATTCCTGCCAAAATGGATGGCCTCACATTTATAAACTTTCTTAAACTATATCACTCTGCATTGTAAAAGTTTGGACTAATGGACTTTTGTTTATATCAAGAGGGTACTTTGGGGAGTAAATAATTAGAGACCACGGGCGGGATTCTCCGACCCCCCCCGCCAGGTCGAAGAATCCTAAGGGGATGGCGCGAATCCCACCCCGCCACCCCACCGCCGGCTGCCGTATTCTCCAGCAGCGTTTTTCAGGCGGGGGCGGGATTCACACCACGCCGGTTAGGGGCCATTGGCAGCGGCCCCCCCGGCAATTCTCCGGGCCGCGATGGTTGAGTGGACGTCCATTTTTGGCCAGTCCCGCCGGCATGAATCACTCACCTCTGACACTGGCAGGTAAGTCAGCGGGGGCAGTCTTCGGGGTTGGGGGGGTGTGTGTGTGTGGGGATCCAACCCTGGGGGGGGGCCCACGGTGGCCTGGCCCGCGATCAGGGCCCACCAATCTGCAGGCGGGCCTGTTCCGTGGGGGCACTTCTTCCTTCTGCGCCGGCACTGTAGAGCTCCGCCAGGGCTGTCGCGGAGCAGAGAACCCCCCACGCATGCGCCAAAATACGCCAGCCAGTCTGCGCATGCGCAAGATCACGCCGGCCCTTTGCCAAATGCGTTGCGTCATGCCGTCCATTCGGCGCTGGCTGGAGCGGCGCCGACCCCTCCGGCATCCACCTAGCCCCCGAGACAGGTGAGAATTCCTCACCCTAGGGCCCGTTGATGCCGGAGTCATTTTCCCACCGGCTTGGGGACTTTGTCCCCAGAAGGGAGAATCCCGTCCAATGTGTTCAGTTTAGTAAGATAATGAAGTTAATGGGAGGAGCCGGGGGCTGGAGCGGTTTCTGGAGTTTAAGTTTAGTATTAGCTTGAGATGAGAATAGACAAGAAGCTGTGCTCTCAATACGGTGAGGTTAGATCTGTTTGTGGACAGACCAACAATTTCGTTCAAAACAATTCAGTTCAAGATTTGACTGGGGACAGACCATAGCAGGTGATCTCAATCCAGTGTGTTAAAGATTTAACTGTGAACAGGATAGGAGCAATTTCAAAAGCTGGCTGGTTGAAAGTTGAGACAGGCAAGAATCTGCAGCTGGTTCCTGAAAGCTATTGCTTTCTCAAAGTGGTTTATCCAAGGCATCTCTTTAGGACAAGTATTCCTGGGTCTGCTACCTGTATTTCAAAGTGGATTTTGACCTGAGATGGGTGTTGTTTGAGTGGGAATAAAGATAGCAGTTAAGGGTTATTATGTCACTGTGTTGATACATCATACATAGCAAATAGAAGAAGAAGGAGGTCATTCGGCCCTTTGAGCCTGCTCCACTATTCAATATAATCATGGCTGATCATCATGTTCAATACCCTGATCCTGCCTTCCCCCCCATATCTCTTAATCCTTTAGCCCAAGAGCTATATCTAATTTACCTCTTTGACTTCCTTCTTAACTGGTAATTGAAAGCTATTTGTATTTATGATGTTAAAGTTAGTAATACAGTTTGGTTTAACATACCATATCCCTATTTGAGCGTGAAATTACTCCTGGAGCGAAATAGCCTTTCCTCACGGTCTTACAATTAAATAAAATATTGGATTTCTGTCCAGTATCCTAGAATAAGTTGGGGTTTAGTCGGGATCAGAGTAACAAGTTTAGCATGACTTCTGTACTTTTCGATTTTATCCTTTTAGAAATAAATCCCAGTGTGCTATTTCCTTTTGTTTCCGTTATTACCTTGCGTTGTTACTTTTGTGCTCCCAGATCCCTTTACTCTTCTATCTCCATTTAGAGTCTTATTTTTCCAGCAATATATGATGCCTTTATTTTTCTTACCAAAATGTAGTACCCCAGACTTATTTATCTGGAAATTTATTTGTCAATTATAAGCCAACACTACAAGTTTATTAATGTCTTCTTGTCATTTGTTGCAGTACAATAACATTAACTCTTCTTCCCATCTGTAGATTGATGTCATCCGTGGATTTAGACATGTGTTTTTAATTTCAAAGTCTAAATTGTTAATACAAATTGTGCACAAAGTGGTCCCAGCACTGATCTTTGGGGAACATTACTTCCCACTTTCAGCCACTCTGAATCGCTATCCTTTAGCTCCACTATCTGCTGTTTGTCTCACAGCTAATTAGCCACACATTATGTGACTTACCTCCTGGTTCCACATGCACTCGTTTGTTATGTGAAGATCTTACTGAAGATCTATTGGAAATCTAGGATAATTACATCTGCTATATTACTCTTGTCTCCTTTATGTTACTCCTTCAAAAGTATTCAGGAAGGTTGGTCAGACAGTGCTTTTGTATTCTGGGGGTGGGATCTTCCAGTCCTATGTAGCCTGGCCCGAAGCTTTCTGGGAAACATGGCTAAGTTATGGTATAGTAACACAGACACTCGAGAAATCACAGAGGTCTGGAGAATTTCTGGAAATGCAGTTTCTTCAACAGGATGCTGGTCACCTTAGCTTCAAAAGGCGATCATTAGCAGCTGCATGATGGGGTGAAAGATAACAGGCATGTGACAAAGAAAACTGGAGGATGATTTGAAACCAGGCCAACGGAGACACCGAAAAAGGGATCACATAACCTTTGTAGTCGCAGAAACTGTTAATCTGGGAGCTGATTTATGGCATAATGGAACAAATGGATTCAGTTTACTGGATCTGTGAAACATAACCTCAGCAGCAAGAGAGTAATAAAACTAACGTTATTGAACTTTCGAGAAGCTGGAAGAAATTGTATAAAGAAGCAGGGATTTGAAGCCTCATCAGTGAAAAACCATCGCAGAAAGAGTACCTCCAGTCAAGGGCTCGGTGATCAATAAAATATCCTTCGAGAAAGTTTGGCCAGCTGTTCTTACTGGGGCGATGTTTGAATTTGATTCGTGAGTTGAGTAACACATTGAGCAACTTCTTGAGTTAAAGTCAGTTTTTATTCAGGGTTAAGTATTAGTTTGTGTGACAATAATTACCTGCACAAGAGTCCGTGTGACACATTTGACCCGAATAAAGTAAACTTGATTCAATACTACTTGTGGAAGTGATTTGTATGTCGTGTCAGTTGTGACCCGTGTCCAAGAGGGGCAACACGTGTTTGGCAGTGCGATTTACCAGTGCCACTAAAGTCAATAGGCTTTTCCTGTTGGGGCAAGGTCAGAAAATCGCAGTCCAGAGGTGCGATCTACCTGAGTGGGGACGAAGTCCCTCAGCATGAGATTAGCCACCTGTTTCCCAGCGCTCGGATTGCCGAGAAACATCCCGCCATCTAACGCTCATCTGGGTAGATCGGGGTCCTCAGTGGGGAAACTCCCCGACAAGGCTGCACATCGCCCCATTTCCTGAACTGAGGAGCTCCGGTCGTTGGAACTCCTCAGTGCAGCGGGAGATCGGCACGCCATTTTTCAATGCTATCCCAATCTCTCGAGCCCCCAACGCGACCCCCCCCCCCCCCCGAATCGCCAACTCACTATAAGGGGGTCCCCGGGTGCCCCTGCATCCCTACACATTGCAGTCCCCTGCCCAGGTCACCACTGTTTAAAAACTGTCAGTTATTCACCTTGGCAGAGCCAGCCTGGCACCCTGGCACTGTCACCTTGGCAGAGCCAGCCTGGCACCCTGGCACTGTCACCTTGGCAGAGCCAGCCTGGCACTGTCACCTTGGCAGAGCCAGCCTGGCACTGTCACCTTGGCAGAGCCAGCCTGGCACCCTGGCACTGTCACATTGGCAGAGCCACCCTGGCACCATCACCTTGGCAGAGCCAGCCTGGCACCCTGGCACTGTCACCTTGGCAGAGCCAGCCTGGCACCCTGGCACTGTCACCTTGGCAGAGCCAGCCTGGCACCCTGGCACTGTCACCTTGGCAGAGCCAGCCTGGCACTGTCACCTTGGCAGAGCCAGCCTGGCACCCTGGCACTGTCACATTGGCAGAGCCACCCTGGCACCATCACCTTGGCAGAGCCAGCCTGGCACCCTGGCACTGTCACCTTGGCAGAGCCAGCCTAGCACCCTGGTACTGTCACCTTGGCAGAGCCAGCCTGGCACCCTGGCACTGTCACCTTGGCAGAGCCAGCCTGGCACCCTGGCACTGTCACCTTGGCAGAGCCAGCCTGGCACCCTGGCACTGTCACCTTGGCAGAGCCAGCCTGGCACCCTGGCACTGTCACCTTGGCAGAGCCAGCCTGGCACTGTCACCTTGGCAGAGCCAGCCTGGCACCCTGGCACTGTCACATTGGCAGAGCCACCCTGGCACCATCACCTTGGCAGAGCCAGCCTGGCACCCTGGCACTGTCACCTTGGCAGAGCCAGCCTAGCACCCTGGTACTGTCACCTTGGCAGAGCCAGCCTGGCACCCTGGCACTGTCACCTTGGCAGAGCCAGCCTGGCACCCTGGCACTGTCACCTTGGCAGAGCCACCCTGGCACCCTGGCACTGTCACCTTGGCAGAGCCAGCCTGGCACCCTGGCACTGTCACCTTGGCAGAGCCAGCCTGGCACTGTCACCTTGGCAGAGCCAGCCTAGCACCCTGGCACTGTCATCTTGGCAGAGCCAGCCTGGCACCCTGGCACTGTCACCTTGGCAGAGCCAGCCTGGCACCCTGGCACTGTCACATTGGCAGAGCCAGCCTAGCACCCTGGTACTGTCAGCTTGGCAGAGCCAGCCTGTCACCTTGGCAGAGCCAGCCTGGCACCCTGGCACTGTCACATTGGCAGAGCCAGCCTGGCACCCTGGCACTATCACCTTGGCAGAGCCAGCCTGGCACCCTGGCACTGTCACCTTGGCAGAGCCAGCCTAGCACCCTGGTACTGTCACCTTGGCAGAGCCAGCCTAGCACCCTGGTACTGTCACCTTGGCAGAGCCAGCCTGGTGCCCTGGCACTGTCACCTTGGCAGAGCCAGCCTGGCACCCTGGCACTGTCACCTTGGCAGAGCCACCCTGGCACTGTCACCTTGGCAGAGCCAGCCTGGCACCCTGGCACTGTCACCTTGGCAGAGCCACCCTGGCACCCTGGCACTGTCACCTTGGCAGAGCCAGCCTGGCACCCTGGCACTGTCACCTTGGCAGAGCCAGCCTGGCACCCTGGCACTGTCACCTTGGCAGAGCCACCCTGGCACTGTCACCTTGGCAGAGCCACCCTGGCACCCTGGCACTGTCACCTTGGCAGAGCCAGCCTGGCACCCTGGCACTGTCACCTTGGCAGAGCCAGCCTGGCACCCTGGCACTGTCACCTTGGCAGTGGCACCCTGGCACTGTGACCTTGGCAGAGCCAGCCTGGCACCCTGGCACTGTCACCTTGGCAGAGCCAGCCTGGCACTGTCACCTTGGCAGAGCCAGCCTGGCAGCTGGCACTGTCACCTTGGCAGAGCCAGCCTGGCAGCTGGCACTGTCACCTTGGCAGAGCCAGCCTGGCAGCTGGCACTGTCACCTTGGCAGAGCCAGCCTGGCACCCTGACACTGTCACCTTGGCAGAGCCAGCCTGGCACCCTGGCACTGTCACCTTGGCAGAGCCAGCCTGGCACCCTGGCAGCTGGCACTGTCACCTTGGCAGAGCCGGCCTGGCAGCTGGCACTGTCACCTTGGAAGTGACAGGCTGGCCCCAAGTGGCACTGCCAGGGTGCCAGGCTGGCAGTTAGGGTGCCACCCTACCCAGAGGGCATGACTTGGGGGTCTCAATCCCCAGAGTCCCATTTCATCTAGTTCCCGTTTGTGGCACTGAATGATGCTCTCCTGAAGTTTCCAAGGCAAAGGGGTTAGATCCCACGCCTTGGGGAGGGTCCCTCACTCTAATATGCAGATTTGCCAGAAAGTGATCCTGCTTACAATGAGTCGAATTCACATCATAACATCTCACAGGATCGTGTTACATCTCACAAGGCGTGGCAAGCCAGGTAGATTCGGGAAGCCAGATCTCCTGGCATCTACCAGTCGCTTTGTGCCGCTCCATGCTGCTTTCCTGGCGCAACATGACCGGGAGATCCCGCCCTAGGTGTCTTCTCCATTTTTCCTTCAGTAGGATTATATTCCTGCCACTGATGTGAAGCTGAGTGGTCTATTTCTCCCTGGATATGTTCTATCTCCCTCCCTAATAATAGATATAATGTTAGCTATCTGTCAAACCTCCAACAAACTCTTAAATGTGTGCAATATTATCTCTTCTACCTCTTCCTTAGATTCTGCTAAAATGCTTGGGTTCAATCTGTCCAAATCCAGGCTTTGATTCTCTTGGAATTTGTTTAGTTTGTTTAATATTCTCCACTTTATTTTATAATAATAATCTTTATTGTCACAAGTAGGCCTACATTAACATTGCAATGAAGTTACTGTGAAAATCCCCTCGTCGCCACATTACGGCACCTTTTCGGGTACACAGAGGGAGAATTCAGAATGTCCAATTTACCTAACAGCACGTTTTACGGGACATGTGGGAGGAAACCGGAGCACCCGGAGGAAACCCACACAGACACAGGAAGAACGTGCAGACTCTGCAGAGGCAGTGACCGAAGTCGGGAATCAAACCTGGGAACCTGGCACTGTGAAGCAACAGTTCTAACCACTGTGCTACCGTGCCGTACCGTTTCTAATTTCTAATCCCATCTTCCCTTGTCAAATCCACCTGATGTGTCTCCCTGGTAAATACTGGAACACAAGACGTTTATTTGTTTAGTATTTTAGACATTTTGCTTTCCTGCTTGCGGTTTGGTCTTTTCCCACCCCTTGGTGGCCCTATTTCCATCCCTCCTTTAAATCTTTTAATTCATGTGCTTGTTGAATATTTATTGTTTTGTTCTACGTTCCTTACTCATAGAACATAGAACAGTACAGCACAGAACAGGCCCTTCGGCCCTCGATGTTGTGCCGAGCAATGATCACCCTACTCAAACCCATGTTTCCACCCTATACTCGTAACCCAACAACCCCCCCCTTAACCTTACTTTTTAGGACACTACGGGCAATTTAGCATGGCCAATCCACCTAACCCGCACATCTTTGGACTGTGGGAGGAAACCGGAGCACCCGGAGGAAACCCACGCACACACGGGGAGGACGTGCAGACTCCGCACAGACAGTGACCCAGCCGGGAATCGAACCTGGGACCCTGGAGCTGTGAAGAATTTATGCTAACCACCATGCTACCGTGCTGCCCCTCATTTAATTTCATTATCCCTTTATTCCTTAATTGTTTTTCTTTGATCGATCTCCTAATCTCTTTGTATTCTCCTTAGTCATGCGGCCCCCTGCTGCTCATACATTTCATGTAAGACTTGTGTCTTTACTTTCAATTTTTGCCTCATGTCCTTATTCATCGATGTTGTCTCATTTGTGCTTAGCTTTTTAATGGTGGGCCTCTGACATATTGAGTTCAAAAGTGGTCCTGTACTCATTGTAGAAGCTCCATTGCCTTATCCCTTTACCCTGTCTCTGCTTCCTAATTCATTGTAGGTACTTTACGATCAGTATTCTATGTTTGTTAATCATTGTCCTAATTTATTTACATATTTCTTCCTCCGCCGTATTAGGTGTTCTGTCGTGTGATCGATCCTTTAAGTTTTAATTTATTCATTCATGGGATGTGGGCATCGCTGGCAAGGTCAGCATTGGATGCCCAACACTAATTGTCCTTGAACTGAGGGCAGATGAGAGTCAACCAAATTGCTGTGCGTCTGGAGTCACATGTAGGCCAGACCGGGTAAGGATGACAGATTTCCTTCCCTACGTCCTTCCATAAAGGACATTAGTGAACCATTGATGGTTTTTAATGACCATCAATGATAGTTTGGTGGTCCCCATTACTGACACTAGCTTTCACTGAACTGAATTTAAATTCCATTAGCGGCTGAATTAACTAATCGAACGTGTGACCCAGAACAATAGCCTTGGACTCTGAATTACTAGTCCACTGATATTACCACTAGGCCACCATCTCCGCACAAATCTCTATTCATAGGGATTTTGTTACTAACCAATGGCAACACTTTTTTCAACTGCTACTGTGTTATTTATTTTTTTAAATTCCAATTAAGGGGCAATTTAGCGTGGCCTATCCACCTACCCTTTGGGTTGTGGGAGTGAGACCCACCCAGACATGGGAAGAATGTGCAAACTCCACATGGACAGTGACCTGGGCCGGGATCGAACCTGGATCGTCGACGCCGTGAGGCAGCAGTGCTAATCACTATGCCCACCGTGCCACCTAATGTGTTATTTATAATAGGTAGTTATCCCATCTTTCATTTCCCTCACCATCATTTGTAATTATGTTATAGACCGCAATGTTTAATTCCCAGAGGTGGTTCAGCAACGAGGGCAAGGAATGGCTCTCAATGCCATTTTATTCAAACAATGTTATTCCTCAAACAGACACTGGGTGCCTTTGAATGAGGCAACCCTCCGGGACCTTGCAAGAAACCTCAACAGGATTGCTTGCCATGTTCCCTAGATGGCGTTCCTCCTCCTCCTCCCCCCCCCCCCCCCCCCCCCCACCCCCATCCACCGCTGGATTAATACCAACTGCAGTAGGTAAAGACCCTTAAATGGACATTAATTTCCCATTTAAGGGCCTCAATTGTGGCAAGGCTGGAAGGCTTTCCCACCCTGGATTTAATCGGGGTAGAGGCAAACATACGGACAAGAAGCAGGTCATTCACCCCATTGAACCTGCTCCACCCTTTAATAACGTCATGGTTGACCTGAAATAACCTCAAATCTGCATCGTGCCTCCCCACGGTAAACTATCACCATCGCCTTGCTTTCCAAGAATTTATCTACCTCTGCCTTCAAAATATTCCAAGACTCTGTTTCCACCACCTTTTTAAGGAAGAGAGTTCCAAAGACTCCCAAGCTTCTGAGGGAAAGAATTTTGCCTAATCTCCAGTTTAAACAGGCAACTCCGTATTTTGAAACAGTGAACCGAGTTATAGATATATAGATAAGAGGAAACTTCTTCAAATCCACCCTGTCAAGCCCTCTCAGGATCTTATTTATGTTTCAATCAATCGGGATCCCCACTCGCCACCTGATTAACTGACCGCTGCCACCAAACTCGGCACTAGCGAGGGCGCAATATTCCACGTGATGAATCTTTAGCTACTTAACTTCAATCATTCCCAGCTTTGTCCTCTTCAACACTCTTTCCCTTTGACAGTCAACCTTTAGAAACCTCAAATTCCAGTCACCTAGGGTGCGATTCCCGAGCCCCGCGCCAGGCCGGAGAATCGGTGCAACCGCGCCACGACGCCCCAATGCCGGCGCGCGTTTCTCCATGGTGCAGAGAATCGGCACCATTTGTGCCGGCGTGGTTGGTGCAGTACCAGGCGCGGGCTGCTGGAATCAGCGGGGCCGCCGATTCTCCGGCCCGAATGGGCCGAGTGGCCGCGCAGATACGACAGAGTCCCGCTGGTGCCGTTCACTCCTGGTCGCTGCCGGCGGGAACTCTGCGCGAATGGTCGGGGGGGGGGGGCGTCCTGGGGACGGGGGCTCCATCCCTGGGGATGGCGTCCGATGGGGTCTGGCCCGCGATCGGGGCCCACCAATCGACGGGCTGGCCTCTCCCCTTCCGGGCCTACTTTGATGTGCGGCCGGCCCTTGAACACTGACGCCATGTTGAGTCGGGGCTGGCGCACGGAAGAAGTCCCCTGCGCATGCGCAGGTTGGCACTGCCCAACTGCGCATGGCAGGTTGGTGCAGCGCCCATTTGGCGCCGGGAAGGGAGGCTGGCGTGCTGTGAACCGCTCCAGCGCCGTGCTGGCCCCCTGTGGGGGACAGAATCGGTCTTCCCCGTGCCCGTTTTGCGCCATTATGAAACGCAAAGGCGTTCACGACGGCGCGAACACTTGGGCTCCATTTGGGAGAATCGCCCCCCTAATCTTTGTTCACCTCGTCATCTTTGGGAGTGCCCTTTACTTTTGGTCATTCGCCAAGATTTCTTCATCTAAAATATTTCCTACCCCCTGCTTTTGCATGAGTGACATTGCAGTGAGCCAATACCTGATCTGCTTCCAGCCTCACAACCAGGTGGCAGATGGAGTATAACGAGGGGAAATGTTGAGTTATTCACTTTGGTCATAAGAACAGAAAAGCTGGATATTTTTTAAATGGTGTGAAACCTGTAAACCTTGATGTTATAAAGGACTTGGATATACTCCTACAAGGGAAACAGAGAACGCGATTTAACGGAAACATTTCTGAGTGACATTTTGGGCACGTTTGATGAAGTGTTCTTCGAAGGTCGCATTGGTGGGATCGTGGCCTGTATTCAATGGCACTTAGTGCCAAAAATGAGCCCCTACGAGCTTCTCATCATTACTGGCTGTCTCGCCATCTGATTGACCGGACGCATGCCTCAGCTGCTTGCTGCCAACACCTCTCAATCAACACAAAAGCATGGCGGTGTGCAGAAATGCTCCTCACTTTGGTGATGCTGAGGTGGCCAGGCTTCTCGATGCTGTGAATGAGGCAGAGCATCCTGTTCTCCGGAAGAGGTTGGAGAGGACCAGCAGCAGGGTCAGCAGTGCCATCTGGGAGGCAATGGCAGTAATTGCCAGGTCAGGCCGGGTGACCAGGAGGACCGCCGTCCACTGTCAGAAGACCAACAACCTCCACTGAACTGCAAGGGTAAATTACCACCTCTCTCCTGGCATCAGTTCCTCCTGCCGCCCCTCAAATTCCCATCCCTGTCCCCACAAATCGCTGGCTGATACCTCTCACCCTCCCCACATCTGGCCTTCGTGCTTGTTCCTCAGAACCCCTTGCCATCCACCATCACAGCGCCTTCATGTCCAGGTGTGATGCCCACACATCCCGCGTGCTATAGACCACCCCGACCCTTCAATCGTGAGGCTCAGCAGGTTTACTGAGGAGAAAGTAGTCATTGGCAGCGAGATTGGCCTGTGGCACAGAGCTGAGGATCTTCACCCAGGTGACCTGTCTCAAGTGAATAGGTCCTGTCAGACAAAACGATCCTTCCCCCTCACTGACCACATGTCCATTGACTCGCAGGACCGCCATCTGATGAAACCAGGTCATCCGGAGTTGTTCCCCCCCACCCCCCTCTGTCACCCAAGAGACCAGCTCAGAGGAGAGCTCCGAGAAGACCACTATCGAGGTGTCACAGCTCTCACCCCTACATTCCACCAGCGCAGAGACACGCACCTCGGTGGGTGATACTCATGGACAGGCTTCTGAGAGACAAACTGGTGAGCACCACACAGTTGCTGATGCACACTAGGTGAAGGCAGGAACATGCAAGTGAATCAGCAGTCGGAGGTCTGCTGGATCCCAGGACTCAGCTGGGTCCCAGTCAGGTGCCAAGCCTCTGGATCAGGATCTCCGAGAGCTGATGCAGGGGATAGGACACACCAGTGACATTCGGGAGTGGTTGTCTGCGACATCCGGCTCCCTTGATCTGCATGCCGGAAAATGGAAATGGCTACTCACCTCCTCACGTACCCTCAGCAGCCATTACACCAGCTGTACTAAACGACACCAGGGAGTCGGATAATTCCCGGGAGGCCGCTGCATTCGACTTCAATCTCGCTAATGAGTTGGCCTTTATGGCTATTTACGCGGCGTGCCCACATCCACGCTACGGTGGTTAACTCGTGCCCAAAATGTTGCATGCAAATAAAAAGAGAAAAAATACCATGTTGGTCTCTATTGTAAAGGGATTGAAGACTATGGAAGCCTAGTTGCTGGTGAGACCACACATGGAGTATGTGCACAATCTTCGTCTCCACAATTTTTGTCTCCACCATGGCACAGTGGCACAATGGTTGGCACTGCTGCCTCACAGCACCAGGGACCCGGCTTCAATTCCGGCCTTGGGTAACTGTCTGTGTGGAGTCTGCACGTTCTCCCCGTGTCCGCGTGTTTTTTCTCTGGGTGTTCCAGTTTCCTCCCACAGTCCAAAGAAGTGTTGGTCAGGTGGATTGGCCATGATAAAGTGCCCCTTTGTGCCCAAAGAGGTGCAGTTTAGGTGGGGTAATGGGGTTACGGGGATAGGGTGGGGGGAGGGTGATCTTTCAGAGGTTTGGTGCCGACTTGATGGGCCAAATGGCTTCCTTCTGCACTGTGGGAATTCTATTCTACACTATTATTTTTTAAAAATAAATTTAGAGTACCCGTTTCTTTCTTTTCCAATTAAGGGGAAAGTTAGCGCGGGCAATCCACCTACCCTGCACATTGTTTTTGGGCAGACACTGGGGGAATATGCAAACTTCACAAGGACAGTGATCCGGGGCCAGGATCAAACCCGGGTCCTCGGTGCTGTGAGGCAGCAGTGCTCACCATTGTGCCACCCCTGCTGCCCTTTATTCTATACTATTCTATTTAAAGAAGGATATTCTTGTTTTGGAGGCAGTGTGGCATTGGTTCACTAGACTGGTTCCGGTTAAGAGAAGGATGATAAGCTGAATAATTTGGTCCTATACTCCATGGAGTTTAGAAGAATGAGAGGTGAGATCATTCAAGATTCTGAAAGGGCTTGACAGGGTAGAGAGGTTCCTTCCACTGAGTGGAGAATCTGGAACATAAGAACATCAGAACTCGGAGCAGGATTTAGGCAATTTATCATACAATTTACAGTGCAGAAGGAGGCCATTCGGCCCATCGAGTCTGCACCGGCTCTTGGAAAGAGCACCCTACCCAAGGTCAACACCTCCACCCTATCCCCATAACCCAGTAACCCCACCCAACACTAAGGGCAATTTTGGACACTAAGGGCAATTTATCATGGCCAATCCACCTAACCTGCACATATTTGGACTGTGGGAGGAAACCGGAGCACCCGGAGGAAACCCACGCACACACGGGGAGGATGTGCAGACTCCACACAGACAGTGACCCAAGCCGGAATCGAACCTGGGACCCTGGAGCTGTGAAGCAATTGTGCTATCCACAATGCTACCGTGCTGCCTACATGAAATTCAGCCCCTCGAGTCCATTCCACCATTCAATACAATCATGGCTGATCTCATCTCGGCCTCAACTCCATCATCGATAACCCTTCAACCCACTATTAATGAAAAATCTGCCTATCTCCTCCCTTCATTAGAGGGGCATCATGTATAAAAGCTGGCAAGTCATGCTACAGTTGTATAGAACCTTAGTAAGGCTGCACTTGGAATATTGCGCACAATTCTGGTCGCCATGCTACCAGAAGGATGTGGAGGCTTTGGAAAGGATGCAGAGGATGTTTACCAGGATGTTGCCTGGTCTGGAGGGTGTTAGCTATGCGGAGAGGCTGAATAGACTCGGACTGTTTTCATTACAGCAACAGAGATTGAGGGGTGACCTGCTAGAGGCCTACACGATTATGAGGGGCATGGATAGAGTGGATGGGCAGGCACTCTTTTCCAGGGTGGAGGGCATAAATTTAAGGTCCGTGGAGTAAAGCTTAGAGGAGATGTGTGAGGCAGGTCACACAGAGGGTGATGAGTGCCCTAAATACGTTGCCAGGGGAGGTTGTGGAAGCAGATACATCAACGGCGTTCAAAGGGCATCTTGACAAATACATGGATCGGATGGGTATAGAGGGATACGGCACAAGGAAGTGCTGAGGGTTTTGGCCAAGGGTGGTATCATGACCGGTACAGGCTTGGAGGGCCGAAGGGCCTGTTCGTGTGCTGAAGTGTTCTTCGTTCTTTGTTAAATTTACTCAATGTCCCGGCATCCACTGCACTCTGGGTAAGTGAATTCCACAGATTCCCGCCCCTTTGGGACAAATAATTTCTCCTTTTAAATTTGCTACCCCTTATCCTAAAACCAAGATTGCTCATTCTACATTGTCCCACAAGAGGGTGCACAGTCTCAGGGTAAGGGTGTCGACCATTTAGATCTGAGATTAGGAGAAATTTCTTCTCTCAAAAAGGTTGTGAATCTATGGATATGAATGCTGCATAGTTGAATATATTTAAAGCTAAGACTGACAAATTTTTGAATTTGCAGTGAATTAAAAGATATGGGTCGGGGTGGGGGGGGGGGGGCATTGGGGGAGGATGTGGAGTTGACACTGTAGATTAGTGATGATTGTATTAAATGGCAGAGCAGGCCCTTGGTGCTGTCTGCTCTACTCCTGCTCCTCTTTCTCATGCCCTTATGTTCTTACATTTTAATTCCAAATTGTGCATGACCCGTCATTCAGAGGTCAGTATGCCAGCATTCCCTGTCACAGATGTTAGGTATGGTTGTCTCATATTTGCTATTTGCTCATTTAATTTAGTGTGGGTAGAGGCTAATGACGTGGAACATACCCTTCAGATTCCGGGCATCGCAGTTTGCTTCATGTTGAGGTCTGACCTATACTATCAAAAATGATCTATTCTTGTTTTATATTTCATGAGGATTTTAAAGGTGACACAAGAACAAGATGAAGCATTCCAACGAGAGACAGTATCAAAGGACTATGGCCAAGAGCCCAGGTGTGATTTAGTGATCAAACTCGTGCTCCATTTTGTGTTTTTAGAAATGCGCTTGTTGACCCTCTTATCCCTGTATCTTCGCAAGAGGTCAATTATGTATCAAACAAACACTCTGCACTAAACTTACAATGCAACGCGGTTTATTTACTATATTTGCATCAAGTATACAATGTATTCAAATCTTATGCTGTACAACTGATCACAATTTGTCTCAAGAATGACAGATGGAGACATATTACCCCTTTGAACTGAATTGGCCAAATTCTTTTTGGAGGTCTGTTCTGTTCCCAAAGCCTTCATTTAGGGTCACGGCCTCCACTTCGGTTTATCCTAGGTTGTCGCTGAAGATGAACCTTCGATGCTTGGTTCTTACAGCCTTTCTGACCTGTGTCCGAGACAAGTCAACTTCGTATCAACTTGGTACTACTTCGAACTGCCAATGATGTCTTTCTTCTCACCACAGATCCATTCTTCACACATTGTGGTTCATGGTGTCAACTCAAGTTCTGTGTGGCATTATGCAATCTTTCCATCGGTACTCTAACTTGGTCACCGATCAAAAGGCAACAGGTCTCATTTCAAGTTGACCATAACTTTCCCATCATGCCTGCAATCAGTCATTTTAGCACAAACAGGGTCTTATCCCTACAACGTCATTCAGTATAATTAATGGAAGAATTTACCTCAGTGTAACGTTTTGATGATTTTGTCCTGAAGAAGCGGAAAAGTGATTTGAAATTACATCCGTCACCAAGGCAACCACTTCAGTTGTTGGAGGGTAAAGCAACTTCCTCAGTCCTCCCGACCAAAATATTATGGACGCTGCAAATCTGAAATAAAAGCAGATGATCCTGGGAATACTCAGATCAAGCAGCATTGGCGGAGAGAAAAACAGAGTTAACATTTCATGTCCGTCGCCTTTCCTCAGAGATGTTAACCTTTGGCTCTCTCTCCAGACCTGCTACGTAATTATCCCATTTTCTGCTTTTCCTCCTTTTTTTTTTTCTTTCCTCCCTCCAATTATTCCCCAACTCCACTGGATGTGGTGACTCATCCTGGGGTACAGAGCCCACGGGGTGTCTGTGGCCCTCTCATACATTTCCCAAGTAACCCTTCTTCACATGTACATGACGCCATGGAGTCATATACCTCTCTGGAGGGGGAGATTGTGTTACATTCACGACCAGACTTTCTAGCCAGGGTAATCAAGAGCAATCGAGGCTTGATTTTCTGTTAGCCCTGGCCTAGCCCAGGTTGAACCAGGCCACGCACTGAAGCACTTCTCCCGCATTGCCTGAGATCAGCAGGGAGAATCCGGGACCTCCCTAGTAATGCACCTCAGTTCATAACGGGCGGTATATTGAAGGAACAATTTTAATAACTTTTAAATCCCATGAGCTGTCAATTAATCACCCCCCCCCCCCCCCCCCCATCTCTGAGAAAAGCAAAGCAAGGCTGACACTCTAGTGCTGTACTGAAGGAGTGTTGTTGGTTGGCGATGCCGTGTTTGGCCCTGTCTGGGATCTCGAGTGGCGGGACAAGATCCCATAACTGTTTTAAATATGGTGGTGGTGGTGGGGGGGGGGGAGGGAGGAAAGAGTTATCCCTGGTGCCCTGGTCGATATTTATTCCTCAATTATTACATTTCGAACCCGAGTGCTCAGCGCGTGAGGCAGCAATGCTAACAATTGCTCCATTATTACTTTTCTGTTTGTAGGAGTTTGCTTTGTGCAAATTGTCTTCCTACATTATTGCAACAGTCACTCAACTTCAAACATACTTCATTGGCTGTAAAGCACTTTGGGATGTCCGAGGGCTGTGAAAGTGCTTTAGAAAGGCATGTCCTTTCTTTGTTTTCGTCGGTGAATTTCTCGAAGGAGCATCCTCAATCTGGTCCACCTCTATCTAATGTTGGAGTTTCATTGCAGTCCTGTTCATTGACGGCTAACATCGAGATCAACCTAGCTGGCTACATTTTACAGTGTAGAGCTCTCCCAATTCAGAAGCTGACGAGAGCCCTTGACTTGACCCAATGCAAATTAATTCTGCCCCGGGAACCATTCTGTCTCAGAAACAAAAGCATCAGCTGTATTAGTCATTGGAGACTGACCAGATGGACTCATAAATCCTGCGCTCTCTGAGGTAATTAGGTGAATAATGTCTTCAAACAGCCGCTGTTGTGTCAACTAGCTGTAGTTTAATTAAAATGACTATAAAACGTTTTTTGTTGCTTTTTGAATGTTGATACCTTGGTTAACCTCATTAGATTAGCCAGATTAATGTCACAGTACTGCCACTAACGCAGACCTCCTTAACCAGATAACTTGACTGTACAAGTGGTCTGCCACTGGTATGACTTTACTGTTGGCTGGCATCATTCAATTCTTCCATTTTTTTGTTAAATATTTATGAAGAGCTAATTACAATCAATAGAGCAATCAGGACAACGTGGCCAGGACAGAAAGGTTAGAGAGAACTGAAAAGACAGATCAAGTAAGTGAGGATTAATCCTTTCCTTTCCATGCAAGTGTTGGGGGAAGCAAAGTACGCCTCTCATTTTACTTTCCTGCCTTTTTACAATCCAAGGCCCACAAAAGTCCCTTCCAAGTGAAACAGTGATTTACCGGTACTTCTTTCAGTGTAGTCCACCATGTTGACTGCTCAAGATGTGGTCTGCTCTACATTGGGGAGATCAAATACAGACCAAGGTTCAGGGGTTTGCCGTCAGCGGGACTGGACGATCTCGCTAGTGATGGGGCTGGAAGATTCTGCGCACGCGGTCTGCCATTTAAGGTGAGGGTCGTAAGCCTGTAGAATACTCTTCCATGAGGAGCTTTGGAGGCTGGGTCATTGAATTTTTCAATGACCCGTGGGAGGAAACCCACGCACACACGGGGAGGATGTGCAGACTCCGCACAGACAGTGACCCAGCCGGGAACTGAACCTGGGACCCTGGAGCTGTGAAGCATTGACGCTAACCACCATGCTACATGCCCCCCCCATCATCCCCACCCCCAACAGTCCCTCCTTCCCCCATGCTGGTAATTGACCCAAGGGCAGATGGGGCGTTTGCCACCCATTCTGGTGCTAATAAATTACCAGAAAATGTGGGTGGCAGGTGGGCATGGCACCTTCTGCCATCCCACCTCCTTGTGTGCAGGTCCCTGCCCCCCCCCCCCCCCCCCCCCCCCCCCCTCCCAAGCTGGGGGCAGGGAGGGTAACATGCTGGCCTTTGTTTATGTCACGGCTTTGGCTTCAGAAGCAGGGCTGCTGGCTTCACCAGTGTTGCAATATAACAGCAACTTAGGATATAATTTCATAACGGCATTGAGGCTTGTATCAATAGTTGCTGTGCCGTGCCTGGACTGAGGTCGGAGTCATTAAGCTGTTAGGTGCAATTATTCTTTGAATTTAAATAGACTGTAACCTATTCTTGCGCACTTTGTGACAGTAATTCAGTATTATTCAAATACTTGTAATTCTGCAGCTTCCTTCAACATTAATCACCACTTGATTTACCTCATCTCCTCTCTTATTCCTTTCAACCGTGATTCTGTTCTGCTTTAGCCAGTCACCTAGGTTTCTTAATGATAATTAAAATATACTCACCCCAGGAATCACAGTGTCTCCTGTCTCATCAATTCAGAAGACTTGCATTACCTCTTCAGGCACCAATCTGAATCAGGACTTAATTCTACTTCACACAGATCTTCCTCCTTGGCTTCCATCTGGAGATGACGCCCTCAATCCCGAACAATGGTTTCTATTTAATAAGAACGCACACCTAGCTCATTATGTGCTTCTCTGGGAACAGAGCAGAATGACTTAAAGCTTTTGGACAGGCCCAGACTTTTAGTGGCCCAGCTTATCTCTGAACCTCCAGAAAATCTGGCTAGATCCTAGATCCACAGCTCCCAGCCAAGTCCTTGCCGTCACTGTCATGATTATTTTCTTTGTCTCTTTACCAGCTGGCAGCTGCCAGATTGGCAGGCTGGCCGGTTGGCAGGCTGTGACAGCCAGTGGCTGGAGGCCCCTGTGAAGTGTCCTTGGCGACAGTGCTTGGCCATCAGGAGAGATTGGAGCTTAGTGCCAGTGAAGGGGTGGGGTGGTCAGAGCCTGGCAATCTGGATGCAAAGAGAACAAGATAGGGTCTGGGGATCTGGACGCGTTTGAGGGTAGGGGGAAATTAGAGCCTAGCACAAGGTGTCTAATGGGGTTGGTTTGGGGGGGGGGGGGAGGGTAGGTGTGTGCATGGACCGCAGTCGCGAGGCGAGGCTGAAATTGGCTGAGGGAAGACTGAATTTTGTTTAAACAGCACTCCTGTTACTCCTGAATCACGAGCAGTGCCGTAAAAAGCGGCAACACTCTTTGCAATTCCACAGCTTCATTCAACGTTAATCATGACTTGATTTCTCTCGTCGTCTCTCTTGTCCTTTTCAACTGCAATTCCGTTCTGCTTTGACAAGTCACCTTGGTTTCTTAATGATAATTAAAAGACATTCACCCCAGGAATCAGCAAAATATGAAAATAAGATAGCGGGGAACATTAAAACTGACTGTAAAAATTTCTGTAGGTATGTAAAGAGAAAAAGATTGACAAAAATGATGTAGGCCCCTTACAGTCAGAGACGGGGGAATTGGAGTTAGCACATACATCCCATGACTGAATGGGTCTCACCCCACAACCCAAAAGATGTGCAGGGTAATTGGATTGGCCACACTGAAATTGCCCCTAAAAAAAAAAGAATTCATAACGGTGAACAAAGAAATTGCTGAGGAACTAAATTAATTCTTTGCTTCTGACTTCATAAAGGAAGACATGATTAATGTATCGGAAGTTCTGGGGAACACAAGTTTCAGTGAGGTGCTGAAGGAAACTAGTATTAGTAAAGAAAAGATTTTGTGAAAATAAATTAATAGATAATGGAAGGCAGATAAATCTTCAGTGCCTGACAATCATCATCCCAGAGTACTTACGGAAGTGGCCCTAGAAATAGGAGATCCATTGGTGGTCATTTTTCAAAATTCATTGGACTCTAGAATGGTTCCTACAGATTGGAGAGTAGCTACTGCAAGGCCACTATTCAAAAAGGGAGATAGCAAAAAAATAGACCAGTGAGTATAACATTGGTGGTAGGGAAGTTGTGAGAGTCCACTATCAAGGATTTCATAGCACAGCATTTGAAAAGCAGTGGTATAATCGGACAAAGTTAGCAAGGATTTACGAAAGGGAAATCATGCTCAACAAATCTACTGGAAAGCTTTGAAGATATAACTAGTAGAATTGACCAGGGAGAACTGGTGGATCTGGATTATTTAGACTTTCAATAGGCTTTCGACAAGGTATCACATAGCAGATTATTATGTAAATTAAAGGACGTGGGATTATAGGTCGTGTCTTGAGATGGCTAGAAAGCTGGTTAGCAGACAGGAAGCAAAGAGTTGTAATAAATGGGTCCTTTTCCGATTGGCAGACAATGACTAGTGGGGTACCACAGGGATCTATGCTAGGACCCAACTGTTCACATTATATATGAATGATTTAGATGAGGGAACTAAATGTATTGGGTGGGATTCACCGTCCCGCCGCACCTGTTTTTTGGTGCGGTGTGTGCCCGCCGGCCCGCCAGCCAACCAATGGGGTTTCCCATTGTGGGCACCCCCATGCTGTCGGAAAATCCGCAGGCATGAGTGCGCAGCTGGTGAAACAGAGGATCTCACCAGCGGAGAATCCAGCCCATTATCTTCAAATTTGCAGATCACCCAAAATTGGGTGGGCGGGTGAGCTGTGAGGAGGATGCAGAGGTGCTTCAGCGTGATTTGGACCGGCTGCGTGAGTGGGAATATGGTGTGGCAGAGGTAGTATAATGTGGATAAATGTGAGGTTATCCACTTCAGCAGTAAAAATAAGAAGGCAGATTATTATTTGAATGGGTTAAATTGAGAGAGGTGTATGCTCAACGAGACCTTGGTGTCCTCATGACTCAATCGCTGAGAGTAAGCACGCAGGTACAGCAAGCAGTAAAGAAGGCAAATGGTATGTTGGCCTTCATAGCGAGAGGGTTTGAGTGTAAGAAAAGGGATGTTTTACTGCATTTGTATAGGGCATTGGTGAGGCCACACCTGGAGCACTGTATGCAGTTTTGCATCCTTATCTGAGAGGGGATGTTCTTGCTATGGAGGGAGTGCAACAAAGGCTTACCAGGCTGATTCCTGGGACTGTCCTATGAGGAGAGACTAACTTGGTTAGGATTATATTCATTGGAGTTTAGAAGAGTGAGAGGGTATCTCATAGAAACTTATAAAATTCTAACAGGACTACACAGGGTAGATTTAGAAAGAGTGTTCCCGATGGTGGGGGGAGTCCAGAACTAAGGGTCATAGTTTGAGGATATGGTGAGGAGAAATTTCTTCACCCGGAGAGTGGTGACTCTGTGGAATTCGCTACCTTAGAAAATAATTGAGGCCAAAATGCTGTGTGATTTCAAGAAGGAATTAGATATAACCCTTGGGGCTAAAGGGATCAAAGGAAATGGGGGGGGGGGGGGGGGGGTGGGGAGGCGGGATCAGGGTATTGAATTTGATGATCAGCCATGATCATAATGAATGGTGGAGTAGGCTCAAAGGCCAAAATGGCCTTGACCTGTTTTTATTTTCTATGTATGTTTCTAGGTAATGACAGTGTCGCCTGCCTCATAAATATAAAAGACTTATATTACCTCTGCAGGTGTCAATCTGAAATAGGACTTAATTCTGCTTCAGACAGATCCTGCCTCCTTTTCACTGCTGGATTTCCCAAGCCCTGGGATTTAAATCAAATTCCCAACCATCATTGTCGGAGCCTGATTTAAATGTGATACGAACAGCCAATTTCTGTCAGTGGCCTCCAGCCCAACAGGCAACCAACCTGTCAATCTGGCCAGCTGCCTCTGCAATGGGGACATTTGTATGCCTTGCTGTTTAGTGTCATAAATATTGTTGTAAGGGCTTTTTCAGTAGGTCTCACTAAAAGGTTCGGAGGTGGAACGGCAATGGCGAAGGCTTTCTGGTTCTTCCCGCCAGTGGGATTTTCCGGTCCCGCTGAAGGTAATCCCCTGCGACAGGCTCTCTGGCAAGCTGCCTCCGCTGCTGGAAAAATCCAATGCGCGGGGGTAGATAGCGGGGAAAGCCCATTCCAGGTTTATTGGTAACATCAATGTACAAAAGTATAGCCCAATTTTAGAGCGAGTTCCAGGTTGACTTCCCCTTGACTCTCTCCAAACAACTCTGCCGCCTGCCTACTCTTAAGTGTGTCTCAACATCACACAGTGGGAGGTACTGTTCACCAGTCCCACCTTACCCCTTGCTATGATGAATGACCTTATACTGCACCCCACCCCCTAGTCTTTGATCAACAAATCTGCAGTGCAATCTTCCTTTTGTGCTAACCGTTGCCTCTCCACTCTCTGCTGTTAACCCTCCCCCACCCCACTAAACACCCCCCCCCCCCCCCCCCCCCCCCCCCACCCCGAGACCACTTGAGTCTTGGACTTCATGAATTCAGATGGTCTGGACGAATGACAATTCTTCCAGATCCCATTCTGCTCACACCGGGAGGAGTGTTAGTTGGCTCAGTTGCTTTATGGCTTGGAGTTGAAATCATAGGGCAGAGTTTCATGCTCGGTGGGAATAATGGGAAGCGGCCGCAATACCCGGTGCCGACCAAGATCAATTCAGAATCGTGATATTATGCTGGCTGGTTAGTTAAATGGCAGCCAGAATGAATTGCGTCCGTATTGGAGCAGTGGGGTCAGCGGGTGCCCTGTCCAATGGAGGCCCACCGCCAAGTTTACGTAGAGGCCAAAGAGCTGCAGAGAATTGCCTGCCTAGTGGCCAGTGTTGGGAGGTACAGCAGGAGGGAGGGGAGTTCTAGCAGTCAGCAAAGGGACAGCAATGTCTGGAGAGATGTAAACTGTGCGGAACCCAAAACGGAAAGGACTTTCAGAACCACAAAATACCACCTCAACTCACTCCGTGAATCTCCCAACTCCTCATCCAGCATTTGCTCCATGCCCCTTTATACCTCCCTTGAATCCAAAAGTAAACAAATTGTTGACCCGGCTGCCCTTGTCTCCCGTGCGTCGAGCTTGAAATCGCATGGGGCACATAAAGGGCGAAATTCTCCCAAAGGGAGACAAAGTGCCGACGCCGGAGTGAAAACCAGAGTGTTTCACTCCGGCGTCGGAGGCCGCTCCTCGCCCCCTATTCTCCCACCCCCAGGGGGCTAGGAGCGGCGGCGCGTCAATCTCGGGCGCCGGGCCTTGACGCTTGTGTCAAAGCGGTGCCGCCTGAATGATGCGGCCGTCTTCCCCTCCGCTGCCCCGCAAGACATGGATTGACCTTGCGGGGCGGTGGAGGGAAAAGAGTGCGTCCTTCAGAGATGCCGGCCCGACGATCGGTGGGCACCGATCATGGGCCAGACCCCTCCTGAGCACCCCCTGGTGCTCGATTTTCCCTCCGCCCACACAGGCCCCACACACAGCGATCGCGCGCTGTTCACGCTGGCAGCGACCAGGTGTGGTTGGTGCCGGCGGGAACCGGTCGGATTCGGCGGGCCGCTCGGCCCATCCGGGCCGGAGAATCGCTGCTCGACCGGAGCGGCGATTCTCCAAGCGGTCTGTCACAAAACGTGACACGCCATTTTGGGGGGGGACGGGGAGAATCACGTGTGGGTGCGAGGGCGGCGTGGCGTGTTCGCCCGGCACTCGCGCGATTCTCCCACCCGGCGTGGGGTTGGAGAATCGCGCCCAAAATGTTGATCGATTGGGGATTTAATCCCCTCAACAAGCAGCACAATTGTCGGCGGGCCCGCTGCCAATCCGTGCCTTCACTCATCGACCAAAATATCGTGCACCATGGCATCGGAATACGTGCCTAAGGGCGCGCGCACACCCACCAGATGTAAACAGCTACCCTGGTATTCTGTGTTGCCAGAACTCGGTTGTCTCCTTCTGATTTTCTTTTACGCACCTTAGAGTTGAACTTTTCCTTATCAACTACCCATCTGCTTTGTTCAGTCACCAAAGGCTTGCCCCGTTCCTTGTGGAGAACGTGTTGACTCCGTTCCTTCATAATATGAACATGGGCTTTCTTTTCCCCTGGGGTCTGTCATGATCTTTCTGGGAGTTGGCGGTATACCCCAATTCCTTATGAATGTTCCTCATCTCTGAACTCAATCAAGTGTTTTGGTTTTCAGTGCCACACTCTCTTTTTTCCACTGCCCTCGGACCTCCCTGATGTGTGTTCTGGTGAGTTGACGGTTGTTATTTTCCTGTTCCATCATCGCCTACTGCTCTGTGCTTCTGCTAGAAATTGCAGGTAATAATAATAATCTTTATTGTTGTCACAAGTAGGCCTACATTAACACCGCACTGAAGTTACTGTGAAAATCCCCTAGTCTCCACATTCCGGCGCCTGTTCGGGTACACATTCTCGGGGAGAATTCAAAATGTCCAAATTACCTAACAGCATGTCTTTCAGGACTAGTGGGAGGAAACCGGAGCGCCCGGTTCAAATCACACTATGGCAGATGGTGAAATTTGAATTGAATCAAACTGTTGAATTATATGTGAGCATGAAACCATTGTCGATTGTTGTAAAATCCCATCTGGTTCACTAATGTCCTTTAGGGAAGGAAATCTGCCCGGTTTGATGGTCTGGCCTACGTGTGACTCCAGATCCCACTCAAGGGCAATTAGGGATGGGCAATGACACCCACATCCCAGGAAAGAATAAAAATAAAATTCTGCCAACATAGCACTGAAATGTTTAATCTTTGTTTTTGGTAACATTAGTACATTTTTGGCCTCGGTAGACAGAACCAAGCTGGTAGACAGGGGTACAGGATACCCATTGGATCTTATTCCAAAGGCTGGCACTTTGCAAGTGCATCATTCTTTCAATTTGCACTGGGATATCTGCCTAGTCTGTGTGCTCAGGTCCTGTATCCTAGCTTGAAACCTATTACGTTATAACACAGACAGGGATGCTCCAAACTAGCCAAGGTCAACATCTAGATCAGTGTTCTTCAAACTCGGTGGCGTGACCCGCGGGGCCACCCTTCGCGGCGCTCCCGATCGCGCAAATCCCCGCGCTGCAGCCGGCTTTTAATAACGGCAGCTGCAAGCGGCCTTTAAAATGGCCGTGAACATGTAAAAAAAATTCAGCCGCATTGCACATGATCATCGGCGCGCATGCTATTTTTTTAAACGGTCGCAGCTTTTTGTTTTACAAGTTCAGGGGGGTTTTATTCATTTTAATCATCTAATTTTTATTTTTTTCATTTATTTATTCATTTTATTTTATTTTTTTGCAAGTTCGGGGGGGTTTTTGTTTGATACCATTTTACAGGAAACAAATGCAGAACTTTGGACAGATGGAGACTCCGTACTTTCCGACACCGGAAGGTTTCACCTTCATCCATCAGGTTCCATTGGAGGAGCGTGTTTGAGGCGCAAAACCATTTCCTGCATTTATATCAGCAGCAAACAAGGTAAGAGAAAATGGTGGGTCGCTCAGGTCGGCCGGCATGGGTCGTGAAGGTCGGCCGGGTTGGGTCCCGCAGGTTGGCCGGATGGTAAAAATGGGTCCCCGTAAAAAAAGTTTGAAGAACACTGATCTAGATTGAACATACGTCACCTCCAGCTTTTCTCCTGGAGAAATCGAGGCCCGTAGCTTCCTCAGAGTGGGAACCTCCTGGGGATTGCCACTCTTGACGGACTTACCTACCCTGACGTTCCAAAGCCCCTGTCAACCTTCCTCACTGAAGCTGGGTGAGACAAGAGCAGTGAAGCGCACAGCCGAATGCAACGGCATGGAGTTACTGGGATGCAGAGAGGTACCGGGCAGCATGGTAGCACAGTGGTTAGCACCGTTGCTTCACAACTCCAGGGTCCCAGGTTCAATTCCTGGCTTGGGTCACTGTCTGTGCAGAGTCTGCACGTTCTCCCTATGTCTGCGTGGGTTTCCTCCGGGTGCTCCGATTTCCTCCCACAGACCAAAGATGTGCAGGTTAGGTGGATTGGCCATTCTAAATTGCCATTAGTGTCTAAAAAGGTTAAGTGGAGTTACTGGGTTACGGGGATAAAGGGGATAGGATGGAGGCATGGGGCTTAAGTAGGGTGCTCTTTCCAAGGGCTGGTGCAAACTCGATGGGCTGAATGGCCTCCTTCTGCACTGTAAATTGTATGAAATCTATGAAGAAATGCCACTCTAGCCGCCATAAAGGAAGTGTTTACAGGGACAATTAAAAGGTAAGAGGTTTGGGGCCATCGTCGTCAGACAGGAGTTGTTGGATCAGAGAGAAGAGCGTGGTTGGGCGGGGTTGAGGGAAGGAGGGGTGGTCAGACCGGAGAGGGGAGGGTGGGGTTGGGTCGGGGAGGGCGGGCTGGATCAGGTCGGGTCTATCCCCCTTAAAAATATATTCTGTGCCACCTGACCAGGAAAAGAATGTGGGCGCGATTCTCCGAAATGGAGACTAAGTGTTTGCGCTGTCATGAACGCCGTCGCGTTTCACGATGGCACGAAACGGGCGCGGGGTCTACCGATACTGGCCCCCGAGGGGACCAGCACAGTGCTGGAGCGGTTCACACCACTCCAGCCTCCCCGGCGCCAAATGGGCGCCATGCCAACCCGCGCAGGGGACTTCTTCAGCGCGCCGGCCCCGACGCAACATGGCGTGGGGGTTCAGGGGCCGGCCGCGCAACAAAGTAGGCCCGGGGGAGAGAGGCCGATCAGTGGGCCCCGATCGCGGGCCAGACCCCATCGGAGGCCCACCCTGGTGAAGGAGCGCTTTTCCCCGCCCCACATGCCGCCCCCCGAACCTACGCGCTGCGAGAAGGGGTGAACGCACCAGCGGGACACTGCCGTTTAGCGCGGCCACTCGGGCCGGAGAATCTGCAGCCCGGCCGCGGACAGCTGCCCGCGACCGCGCTGCGCCAAATGTGCAGGCGAAAATGGCGGCAATTCTCTGCACCTCGGAGAATCGCGCGCCGCGTTGGGGCGGTGTGGCGCAATTGCGCCGATTCTCTGGCCCAGCGCGGGGCTGGGAGAATCGCGCCCTGTATTTGACACATCATCTAAATGTACTCACCTTCTTTGTAGTCCTGAATAGACTTTGGGTTAATGATTTATCACTTATTCCAGTACAGTGAGCTTGAATAGTAATCCATAGAACAAAGTCATGGGATTTATCCTATTCATCTTTGTGTTCAGTCCCAACACGTTATCGAATGCAAGGAATGTTCTGGTCAATAGTCATTCTCCTGTTATCATTGCTTTCTTATTTATCCGATTGGATTTATTTTTTTAAAAATGTTAAGAAGTAAAAATCTGCGGAGTCCAAACCTAATCAGCCTATGTCTAGTTTTGACTGAGGTGGGCTTGGTTGCAGACAAACAATCTGCTCTCACTGGAATGTTTTTACAAAGCTACGTACCTCCAGTTTAACAAGAGTATTACTTTTAATGCTTGTCAGACCTTGGGAAGGGAGCCGGGGGAGGAGGGCTGGATCCATTAGGTAAGTACCTTTCCAGCACTGCTTATGGACCAGGAGCAGCAGGGAATGGTTCGCACCGCCAACTCACCAATCTTACCTGCCCGAGATTAGACCCTAAATTCCAACTCGCCTCTGCACTTTCCATTCTCCAACTCTCCAGCTAAACTGCAACCCCTTCTCCAATCTCCCCGCAGTGGCTAACCTCCCCCCACCCCTGTAAATGACCACTCCAATGTTGATCCCCCCAGTCCAAAGTAGGACTTGCCTGTTCTCTGCTCCCCAGCTATCTTCCTACCCCATTTTCAGCCATTCTTTCAATCTGGCTGGCTACAGCCAGGAAAACATTTACAAGAGGTCCTGCTGCTAAATGAAACCTAGCCTCCTGTTTTTTGGCCACCAAATCTCCCCCCTCCCCGCTTCCTTTCCATCTCACAGATGTTACCCAAGCCTGTGTTTCCAACTGTTCCATTGGCCTAGTGGATAAAGTCATTACTCAACTCTAACACCCTCACTCAGTTATTTTCTCCTCTTGTGTTATTAGCTCTGCTCCAAATTGTATCCTGTGAATAATAGGCTTTATTTTCAAGCCTGTTTATCAGGATTTAAAATTTTTTAACAAAAATCCCCAGCAAACAAACAAATAAAAGCAGAAAGATAGCAATTGGTGCCAATGTGCAGCAGGTACAGCACAAAACAATAGTCATAACATAATTGGGAACAACTAAGACTGGATGAATCAGGGACAAAACCCCAACAAGTTCCCTCCACGGATAAATGACCTGTCTTCAACCAAACAGGATACAGGCAACATTATCGATCTACATCACATCCATAGCTGCACAACAAAATGACAGAAGTCGAGAACAATAACCTGAGGACCCCGATGCTCAGAGGGAATCGACGGACAGCACAAATTAAACTCTTCTCCAGATCCAGACCAGAACAGGAAGCCACCCCACCCCATCAAGGTGACACAATGACAAAAACAAAGACAAAGAGAGGACGGGGCACAACCAAACCATAATATTCAGCCTCAGGTCTCACATAGCGAAAGTGAAAAGAGAGCGAGAGCCAAGAGCAAAAATCCAAACTTCCCGAATCCCAACTCCCAGTCTCAGGTCAAAGGACAGAACAGATCATCATAATAATAATCTTTATTGTCACAAGTATGCTTACATTAACACTGCAATGAAGTTACTGTCTAAAAACCCTAGTCGCCACATTCCAGCACCTGTTCGGGTACACAGAGGGAGAATTCAGAAAGCCCAAATTACCTAACAGCACGTCTTTCGGGATTTGTGGGAGGAAACCGGAGCACCCGGAGGAAACCCATGGAGACACAAGGAGGACGTGCAGACTCCGCACAGGCAGTGATCCAGCCGGGAATCGAACCTGGGAACCTGGCGCTGTGAAGCAACAGTGCTAACCAGATAATTAAAGGCTGGTGAGTCTATCATCAGTGATGGGGAAACTGTTGGAGAAAATACTGAGGGACAGGATTTATTCACATTTGGACTTGTTAGTGATAGGCAACATGATTCTGTGCGGGGAAGGTCATATCTTTCCAACTTGAGGAGGTGACAAAATTAATTGATTACGGAAAGGCAGTGGATGTCGTCCACATGGACTTTAGTAAGGTGTTTGACAAGGTTCCTCACGGCAGATTGATAATAGAACATACAGTGCAGAATGGGGCCATTCGGTCCATCGAGTCTGCACCGACCCACTTAAGCCCTCACTTCCCCCCTATCCCCATAACCCAATAACGTTTTGGTCACTAAGGGCAATTTATCATGGCCAATCCACCTAACCTGCATGTCTTTGGACTGCGAGAGGAAACCGGAGCACCCGGAGGAAACCCACACAGACACGGGGAGAACGTGCAGACTCAGCACAGACAGTGACCCAGCCGGGAATTGAACCTGGGACCCTGGCGCTGTGAAGCCACAGTGCTATCCACTTGTGCTACCATGCTGCCCACATTGCAAAAGGACTGGAGTAGAAAAATAGAGAAGTGTTGCAATTAGGGTATTGCTGAGAGTGCATCCGCGTTTTGTATCCAGTTTTGGTCTCCTTGTTGTGGGGAAGGATGTGGTGGCTTTGGAGGCAGTTCAGAGCACGTTCACCAGATTGATTCCAGGGATGAAAGGGTTGATGTATGAGGAGAGATTAAACAGTTTGGGCTTATACTTGCTGGAGTTTAGAAGGATGAAGGGGATCTGATCAAGGTATAAATAACACTAAAAGGGATTAATAAAGTAAACATAGACCAAATGTTCCCCTTTGTGGGGCAATCTAGAACAAAGAGGTCACAGATATAGGTTGAGAGGTGGTGGAATTTAGAATTACAATGAGGCGGGACTACTCGCATAGGGTGGTGAATTTGTGGAACTCACTACCCCATAGTGCGGTGGAGTCTGAATCATTAAATGGTTTCAAGAAGGATATAGATATATTTCTGATAAAAATGGGTTAAAAGGATATGTGGAACAGATAGCGAGGTGGATTTGAGATCAGGAAGAGATAAGCCATGATCTGATTGAATGGCGGAGCAGGCTCGAAGAGCTAAATTGCCTACTTCTGCTCCTAATTCCTGTTCCTATTTTCCTATGTACTTAGATGTGTACTTGCAATGCCAAGGCATATAAGGAGAAGGTGCATGGGCTGCACAAGGCCAAGTGCTGAAATAAATGAAATGAAAATTGCTTATTGTCACGAGTAGGTTTCAATGAAGTTACTGTGAAAAACCCCTAGTCGCCACATTCTGGCGCCTGTTCGGGGAGGCTGTTACGGGAATCGAACCGTGCTACTGGCCTGCTTTCAAAGCCAGCGATTTAGCCCTGTGCTGGGATTAGAATAGTTAGGTGGTTACTTTTGACTGTTGTAGAAGTGATGGGCTGAAGGGCCTTTTCTGTGCTGTCGACTTCTATGACGATGACTGGGTTAAAAAGACATTGACGCCACGTTGCATTTATTTCCAGGTTCCTTACCTATCACCATGCCTGCCTCCCAGCATATTGTCATGTTACAAAAAACCCCCATTTCCACTTTAAGACCAATTGAGATTAGTTTATATTCTGGTTTCAAACTAAAGTATGCATTACCAGTCTTGCATGTTATGATTTTATTCCTGTCAGAAGTTGGTGATGTGAACCAGGCTCGTGTGTCCGCTGCCACCGAGACCGATTAAAAGGAGCTTAGGTTCCTCTCATTAGAGCAAAGAAGGTTGGCAGAGGACAGGATACAAGCATTTAAATTGGTGAGAGGATTTGATAAGATGGAAATGAGTACATTCATTGTTTATTGGATACGGAGCAATTGAACAAGAGGGCATGACGGCAAGGTTGAGATGAAAAGGCCAAACAATAAAATGAAGTGTCATTTGCTTCCAGAGGATGGGCGATACACAGACTGCACTGCTGCCTGAAATGGTTAGTGCGGTAACATACACTTTTAAAAGAGAGTTGGACAGTTTGCGTCACAGCCAGCAATAATTGACTTTAAAACCTGATTGGGAGGAACAAATGTAGGGACTGGAATCCTGAAAGAATGTAGAAGGGAATGTAGAATGGAACGCTGATGGGAAAGTTAACACAATTCATCTGAGCATGTTGGCTATTGTCCCCTCCCCACTTCTCCCCTGAAGGTGCAGTCCATGCAAGAAACATGGAAAGTTAACTAAAATACTTGAGCAATGGCTCAAATTTTGTACTGTTTGCGTGGAGCTTAGACTAATTATGGGATATTGTTCTGCGGGCACAATTAGCTGGGCTGTTCCAATTACTCTTCGAGTGTGGCCATGATGTGGAGATGCCGGCGTTGGACTGGGGTGAGCACAGTAAGTCTTACAACACCAGGTTAAAGTCCAACAGGTTTTCACCTGGTGGACTTTAACCTAGTGTTGTAAGACTTCTTACTGTCTTCAGATGTGACCTTAGAACAAAGGTTGAGCAGGCTATTTGGTCTCAGTCGACACTAATTCCAAGGCCCATTCTGTTCTCACTAGATGCCCACACACACACATTGAGCATGGGCCATTGGATAATTCTGCCCCAGGAATGCTCAGCGTACCGATTGCAACCTGACCCCTGGCCCAGGTGTGATGAGGGTAACGTAGCGCAGATCACAGTTTGAAGTTGCGTCTTGGTGGTTTACATGGCCAGCAACACATCAGCCAGTGTGATCACTCAGCCAGTTGGGGGAGGGACAAATTCTCCATTCTTCAACCTGCAACCACCAAATAGATTATCAGGTAATTCAAATCATTGGCTGTGAGATTTGGCTGTAGTGAATGCCTCCCTGACGGTGACTGCACTTGGATGTCAAGTACTTTGAGATATCCTGAAGTCTGAAAGGTGCTGCATCGGGAAAAATGTTGCTCCTCTGTAATCTTCAGAAGAGCTTTTGATTTGATCCTGAAGAGGGATGGAGCATGGTAGAGCTGAGGTGGAAACATAACTTATGCTTATGTAGCACCGTTCAGGACAACTATTCAACCGTAGGATTCTTTCTGAAAAACAATTACTGTGGTAAAGCGGGCAAATATGGCAGCCATTTTGTGGGCAGCAAGATTCCACAATTACAATTCAGAAAAATTATGAGGTAAACCGTCTTTGGCGGCAATGATCAGGGGATGAATGCTGGTCACGGTCCACTGTTCCAAGCAGCTCCATGTTTCCTTTTGCCCACCTGAGCTGATCCATGGCATAACATCTCATCTGAAAGGTGGTACCCCCTTGAAGCACATCCTCAATGCATCGCAAAGGTCACCAGCTTAGTTCGCACGTTGAAGTTCATCGGAAGGCTTCAACCCACAACCAGCTCATTCAAAAGTCGTAACAGCCGAGCCAAGTTCTGAGCTCCAGGCAAAGGCCAAATAGATTCCTGCATTTGAGACCCAGATTGGGGCAACAGATCATGTGCTTCAAAATGGGTTTCTCTGAATCGTCTTGGAACTGTCAATGCCACTTTTATTGAGATGTCTGTCCGTCTCTGAAACTCTACTAATGGATAGCAAAACAAAAAATACATGAGATTTATTATGAAATGTTTGGCGTTGCTGACTTTTCCTGTGTAATTCAGCCAGGAGTCACAGACAGCAAAACGCAATCACCCAAAGCCAATCTGTTCAAAGTCCAAGAGTTACCACACTAACAAGTTAAGCTGTTAGTCATTCTGCCTCTCATCCTTCTGACTGTGAAACTAAAGATTCTTGAGATTGCCTGATGTAAATTATAAATTGGGTGCATATTATAATCAAGTCTATTTTTCAATTATTTTTCTCTCACTCTCTCACAGTCTAGATAATAAGTAGAACTGCCTCCAGAATTCTGTCTTATTGTTTCCTACCCTTCAGCCAGTTTCTTATCCCTTTGTGTTCTTGACCTTGAATCCACACAACCTTTGCATTTAATTAATGGCCTTGCGTGCGAAACGTTATTAAAATGCTTTTCGAATTTGAGGTAGTGTTGGAGGGCTAACTGCAATCCATTTGGCTTGGCACAGAAGTTGCAAACGTTGGCCAGGCTGGATTACCTCCAATGAATCCATGCTGGCTAACTAAGTGATGAGGCCCTTCTGGAGCATTCATTGGTATAACAAAAAGGGATTTATTCAGAAGTCATCTCCAGGAACTGCATTCATGTCTGCAGCTAATTCTCTGTACTAGGTGAACTCCTCCCCCTGGGGTGAATCCCCACTCTGCATCTGAATTGGTCACCCAGACCACGTGACCCTTACTCTGCTGTGTTGCTCCAGCAAAATCCGTCTCTGGGCTATCGGGGAGGCAAAGGTCAATACATCGCGCCCCCCTGAACTCCTGGGTCTTCTGACACATTAAATATTGGAGTTGGAACCACCTCCGGAGTTGGAACCACCTTTAACCTTCTGGTGGGCAGCACGGTGGCGCAGTGGTTAGCATTGTTGCCTATGGCGCAGAGGACCCGGGTTCGAATCCCGGCCCTGGGTCACTGTCCGTGTGGAGCTTGCACATTCTCCCCGTGTCTGCGTGGGTTTCGCCCCCACAACCCAAAAGATGTGCAGGATAGGTGGATTGGCCACACTAAATTGCCCCTTAATTGGAAAAAATAATTGGGTACTCTAAAATTTTTTTAAAAACCTTCTGGTACCGCGCCTAGTGTCCGCTGACTTCTTTCCACAATAACCA
The DNA here is from genome assembly GCF_902713615.1 of Scyliorhinus canicula. Classification (NCBI taxonomy): domain Eukaryota; kingdom Metazoa; phylum Chordata; class Chondrichthyes; order Carcharhiniformes; family Scyliorhinidae; genus Scyliorhinus; species Scyliorhinus canicula. Next base: position 112,190,327 of record NC_052161.1, on the reverse strand, counting down.
CCAGTGCCTCCCAAATCTATCCCCGTGTCACTACCAACACACTGGCATAAATACCATCCACCAGTGGGGATTTATAATGAAATCACAGACATTACATGATTTGCTTGGGGGGGGGGGGACATTTTGTTGATGCCGTCTCGATAGAACAGAGAAAGTAGTTACACAGAATAGTTATTATTTAATGCTCATCCTCTGTTTGAAACATATTTGCATTTTTAAAATAGTTTTTTCACCTTTATTCCAACTCGCCTCTTTTGTTTGTGGTACTGATTTCTGTGTATTTGCTGTTATTCTCAGTTTGTGCCCTTTTTCCAGGTGTCTCTGATCTTCCAACATTTTTCTTCTTTTATTGTGTTCATTCCTGTGATTGCAGGATTGTTACAAACCATAACATTTTTAATTACCATCTTTTAAAAATAAAAAATAAACCATTTAGAGTACCCAATTCATTTTTTCCAATTAAGGGACAATTTCGTGTGCCAATCCACCTACCCTGCACATCTTTGGGCTGTGGGGGTGAAACCCTCGCAAACACGGGGAGAATGTGCAAACTCCACATGGACAGTGACCCAGAGCCGGGATCGAACCTGGGACCTCGGTACCGTGAGGCAGCAGTGCTAACCACTGCCCCACTGTGCTGCCCCTATTTACCAACTTTTGTGATGTCAAGCCTTAGATACATTTTTTAAAATGTAAATTTAGTGTATCTAATTAATTTTTTTCCAATCCACCTACCCTGCACATCTTTGGGTTGTGGGGGTGAGACCCACACAAACACGGGGAGAATATGCAAACTCCTCATGGACAGTGACCCAGAGCCGGGATCGAACCTCGGCGCCGTGAGGCAGCAGTGCTAATCCACTGCACCACCGTGCTGCCCCAAACCTTCGATACATTGATAAAACTTGATCCTATCTCGTACCAAGTCCCATTCGACCATCGCCCCTGTGCTCACTGACCTGCATTGGCTCCCAATTAATGCCTCAGTATCTGGCTAACTCCTTCCTGCCCAGGACTTACTCCATACCACAAATCTCTGCGTTCTCCAATTTCTGGTGCATCTTTGATTTGAATCATTTGCTGTGCTTTATGCTGCCAAGGTCACAATCACCGAAATCCCCTCCATAAACCATGCTGTGCTCCTTTTGGAAACTCCTTAAAACCTGTCTCTTTAGTCAAGATTTTGGTCATCTGCCCCAATATCGTCTTACGTGGTTCGGTGTCTGGGTCTTTTGCTAGATAATGCTCAGGAGAAGAGCTTTAAGCGATGTTTTACCACATGAGTTGACTGCGAGCTGCTGTCGTTAATACACTGAGAAATTGAAAGGAAATTTGAATTTCTGAAAGAAATATTCTGGTCCCTTTGCCTGGAGTCAATGGACAAATGTTGTTTACAGTTCATGATGGGTATCAGAGATGGAGGATGGTAACTGGTCAAATTTTCAACAGATTGCATTCACTAATTGAATTGCATCTTTGAAAATTTAAATAAAGCCATCCTTTCAATCTCTGATTTGTCCCAAACAATTAGTTATATAGGTTAGGTCATCTAAGAAAAGGTAGGTGAAAGTAAATGATCTGGCATTTATTCAGATAAAGGGAGAAGGATCTAATTTTCCAGACACAATCAACCCAAATGGAGAAATTGATTATAATGTTGATTGAGAAACACTCCTCCTTTGATCTTGTGTATTGTATTCTTCTCAGAAAGTGAGAAGAACAGTGCAAGAAGTGGAAACATTCTCCCTTTCATCAGCTCCCAGTTCCCATGCTTCAACTCTCTGATTTCACATCACAGTGGTAAGACGGAACTGCGTGCAACTCAGTTAAAAGACTCTTAAGAATTTGGATATTGTAACTTGAGATATTATAAGTGTTGCTCATTATGCTCTCTCCTTAATTGGCTCTGTTTATGACGGTTAATATGGTTGCCGTCCTTAATTCTAATTATGCTCAAGAGTCGCCAGGTATCTTTCCGATACCGTCACAAGGTTCAAAACCGAATACTGATCAAAGACTTGATACACCAGTAAGTTCAAAATCAATACTCATTTATTTGCACACAGTCAATTATACTCATGCACAAACTCTACTAAGTAAACTATCACTACTACTAAAAGCCTATACTTAGCTTCGGGTGCCCACTCAGTCAGAGGAACAATGGCCGTTGTCCGGTTCTGAGGCTGCTGGGGTCGAGCTGGTACGGAATAGTAGCGAGGAGCATCTGTCACGTAGCGTCCGTTGACTTTGGACTTACTTGTCTGGTGCAGCTGCTAGGCAGGTCTCTCGTTGCTGAGAGCCAAGGCCAAGAAGAACGATTCTCTCTTGGGGGCTTCCTTTATACCCCAAAGGGGCTTCGCGCACTTTTGGGCGGGCCTTGAACTTGGCCCCAATTAATTGGACCATATCCTAATTATCGGTATTGATTTTCTCCAATAAAGGGGTGGCTGCCTGATCACTGGGCGGGCCCTAGGTGGCTGTTGGCCTGCTTTGTTTTAGTCTCCTCTGGCGCCGGGCTGTCTGCTTTGGTATCGTTTGCTTAAATGTTTCTCTTTTGTCCCCGGAGATAGCTCATTAATATGCTAATGGATTTGCAGTATTGGTCTTGTCTGGGAGCTGCAAACTTCAATCCACAGACAAACCTTGCACCTGCTTGCTTTCTTAGCATTGTCCAATTTTCCCTTCATTCTCTGCAAGTGTCCATTTTGTAATCAGGACGTGGCCACCCCAGGTGGCTACATAAGATACTGCGCAAGCTAAACATTTGTGATGACTTGTTCAGCTGTGTTTCAGGTTTTTTGCGTAACTATAAGTCCTGTAAATAAATTTGAATACTAGTCTTAGCCTGAATGAAATGGAGAGGGAGTGCACGTAAGTAACTGTGCAACCTCTGCTTTGAACTAACTTGAAGAAAAGATTATTATTAATCCTGTATCACGTATCTTACACTTCATAGCTCGGGTAAAAGGCTTACCTTTTTGATCACATGAGATGCAGGATTGCCCACAGGCTGTAATTCCAGCTGCCCTCTTGGTCTCTATTCTTCACGTGTGAGCATGGATATTGAGTGGCGGTGGATTAACGTTTTGAAGAAATTTCATTCAGGCTTCAGCAGATCTCCTGCATATGTTTAACTTTAAGGTGATTTTATAACCTGCCAGCAATGAAAAAAATCCAAGGCCTACCTCTCCCTGACCTAAGGTATCGCTCGTATTACATCGAGGGAAAACATGAGACAGTTTGTGTGCAGTAGTGCAGAAAAAGTAAGCACTTTGTGGTTTTAATTATCTTCACCATATGCCCTAGAGACCTCACACATGTCACGATGCCAATGATTGCCCTCCACATCTGCAAGGATAAGCCTGCAGTGACAGGAGGCAAGCCGGGGATTTGCATAAATCCGAGCCGTGCGAGAGACAGCGGGTGAACCATGATTGGTGTCTGTCAGATGAGTTTGTCCAAGTTTCTGACGTTACAGCAGGAAGCTCCAGTTTAAAGGTCCACCATACCCTGTTACTCCCGTCATTTATTAATTTTCAAAGACTTCTTGTCGAGGCGATATCATGCAATGCATTGAATAAGCTGACTAAAAGGCCAACAAGGACTCCACGCCACATTTGGTAATGTCTTACTTGCATGAATAAAATGACCGGAAATCTAACAATCTGTGAACACAATTATACATTTTAAAACTTAAATCGGAGCAACAAATTAGGATGAATTAATTTTCTGAATATTCTGAATATCTTTGTTTAAACTTTGAATGTTGAGGTGTTAATGGGGGAATTGAGTTCCTGAAAATGACAGCAGAGAGAGCTAAACTATCGTGCACAATGTCTGGGTTAGGATAAAGGAAAAACTGACTGATGATATTGATCCCTCTTTTACCTGAAGTCCCCAAATACTGTCATCCTTCATTGCAATGTTCCTGTACTTACACAGGGACATAGAAACATAGAAATTAGACGCAAGGGGAGGCCATTCGGCCCTTCAAGCCTACTTTGAAATTCATTATGATCATGGCTGTTCATCCAACTCAATAGCCTGTTCTCGCTTTCCCCCCCATATCCTTTGATCCATTTAACCCCATGAGCTACATCTAACTCCTTCTTGAAAACATAATGAGCGCGATTCTCCGGAAAGATTTCTTAGTACGGTAATGAGTGGGAATTGCCGCGAGTTTCCCGGCCCAGCAAGGCCGGCAACGCAATACAACATTAATTGGTCCACTTACCGAGGCCTCACGGGCTACACGCCGCCAATGAAAGCTTGCCAGCCTATTTGCCAGGACCATGTTTGCTAGCTCCCCGCTAACAAGGTCTAACACAGTGGGCGAAATTCTCCGACCCCCACGATGGGTGGTAGAATAGCGGGAGGGCCTGCCCGACATTTTTGCCGCCCTCCCGCTATTCTCCCCCCCCCCCCCCCCCCGCCTAAGTCCCGACCCGAATCGCTGCCGCCGTTTTTTTACGCCCGGCAGCGATTCTCAGCTGTTAGATGGGCCACAGTCCCAGCCCTTTCCGCCGTTTTTACGAACGGCAAACACACCTGGTCTTGCCGTTCGTAACAACGGCGTCACAAACTCGCTTTTTATAACCACGGCACCGATTGGCACGGCAGTACCACGGCCGTGCCAAGGGTGCCATGGGCCCGCGATCGGTGGGCACCGATCGTGGGCAGCGGGCCCGATGCCCGCGCACTACTTGTCCTTCCGCCTGCGGCTGAGGGGCAACCCGGCCCGCGCATGCGCGGGTTTCGCGCAAAAACGCGATGACGTCACCCGCGCATGCACGGGTTGGAGTCTTCCAAACTGCGCATGCGCGGCTGACGTCATATGACGCGCCAGCCGGCGCTAACTCCAGCAAGCGGGCTGAATGATTTTCGTTAAGCCCGTCTTGCCGGAGCCTACGGCGTCGGGCTGCTAGCCCCGACCAGGGACCAGAATCGGTCCCCGGTCGGGAAGGGGCGCGCTGCCGTAAAACCCGCCCGGGTTTTACGGCAGCTTAACGATTTCTCCCGTTTTGGGAGAATCTCGCCCAGTGTTCTTCAAACTCGGGTGCACGACCCGCGGGTGGGTCGCGGGCCGGTATCGGGAGGGTCGTGGAGCCGTCCTTCTATGCGCGCCAATGATCAGGCACGCATGTGCAGTGCGGCCGCTATTTTTAAAAACGGTTTTTGTTTTACAAGTTCTGGGGTATTTTATTCATTTATTTTATTCATTTAATTTTTATTTTTTTCATTTATTTTATTCATTTATTTTTTAACAAGTTCGGGGGGGGGGGTTTATTTCATAAAATTTTACAGGAAACAAATGCTGAACTTTGGACAGATGGAGACTCCATACTTTCCGACACCGGAAGGCTTCGGGCGGAATTCTCCGTTCCCCACGTGGCGTGGGAGAATCGTGGGAGGGCCCCCCGACATTTTTTACGCCCCCCTGGTGCCCCCAGCGATTCTCTCCCCCCCCGCCCAGGCTCGGAAAAATCGCCGCTCGCCGTTTTATACGACGAACGGCGATTCTCCGAGCCCAATGGACCGAGCGGCCGGCCCTTCACGCCCGTTTCACCATGGCAGCAACCACACCTGGTTGCTGCATTCGTGAAACGATTTGGACGGGAGCACCGCGACTGTGCTCGGGAGGGGACAGGCCCGCAATCGGTGCCCACCGATCGTCGGGCCAGCGTCCAAAACTGATGTACTCTTTCCCCTCCGCCGCCTGGCAAGACCAAGCCGTCACGTCTTGCCGGGCGCCGGTGGAGAAAGACGGCACCGCGCATGCGCGGGTTCGTGCCGTCTGCGCGCTGATGTCATCCGCGCATGCACGGGTTGGAACCGGCAACCCGCGCATGCGCGGATGACATCAGAAAAGCACCGTTTCCGCATCAATTCCAACGCGACGAGGTCGCGGCCGGGAACGGCGGGGGCCCGCTCCTAGCCCCCCGGGTTGGGGTGAATTAGGTCCGGGGAGCGGGCCCCGAGGCCGTTCATGAACCTTGGCCGAGTTCACAACGGCCATCCCGATTTTTATCGGGAGCGGAGAATACTGCCCTTCATCTTCATCCAACAGGTTCCATTGGAGGAGCGTGTATGAGGGCCAAAGGGACCCAAAACCATTTCCTTCATTTTTGTCAGCAGCAAACGAGGTAAGAGAAAATGGTGGGTCGCGCAGGTTGGCCGGTGTGGGTCATTTAGGTTGGCCGGCGTGGGTCGCGAAGGTCGACGCGTTGGGTCCCGAAGGTTGGCCGGTTGGTAAAAATAGGTCCCCGGAAAAAATGTTTGAAGAACACTGGTCTAACAACTCTTAAACAGCACTTGCAAAGCCAATTCCACTCAACTCGCATTCATGCTGCTGAGGCACCAGGCCCCAAGGTTTGGAAACGCGGACCGGGGAGGCTCCTAGATGCAGTCGAGGCCAGGAGGGTCCTGGAGGGTGAGCCACAGGGCAGCCAGTGCCGCCTGGGATGAAGTGGCAGTGGCCGTCCGCTTGGGAAGCATGAACAGGAGGACTGACCTCCAGTGCTGCAAGAAGGCCAATGACCTACACTGGGCTGCATGCATGAGTTTAAAAATTTTTTTAGAGTACCCAATTCTTTTTTTCCAATTCAGGGGCAATTTAGCGCGGCCAATCCACCTACCCTGCACAAGGGGCTGGTTTAGCTCACAAGGCTAAATCGCTGGCTTTTAAAGCAGACCAAGCAGGCCAGCAGCACGGTTCGATTCCCGTACCAGCCTCCCCAGACAGGCGCCGGAATGTGGCGACTAGGGGCTTTTCACAGTAACTTCATTGAAGCCTACTCGTGACAATAAGCGATTTTCATTTTCATTTTTCATTTTCATCTTTGGGTTGTGGGGGTGAAACCCACGCAAACACGGGGAGAATGTGCAAACGCCACACAGACAGTGACCCAGAGCCGGGGTCGAACCTGGTACCTTGGCGCCGTGAGGTTGCAGTGCTACCACTGCGCCACTGTGCTGCCCTGCATGCGTGAGTTGACACTAACCCCCCCTTCTCTCCCCGAGATCTTTCCACCTTCAAGCGAGCACCCCCCCCTGAACCCTCCATGCAGCCCCCAACTCGCCCTTCACCCCCCCCGAACCCTCCTCTTCAACCACCTCACCCTTCCTTTGCCCCCCCCCCCACTAATATTAACCGCGTGTGTGGCTAACGATGCCCTCTTTGTGCCTCCGCCAGTGAAGTTCTCCCACAATCGCCGGGAGGAGGCCCAGACTGGCGGAGGGGTACCAGACATAAAAATCCTCACCACCGTCGAGGAACGGGCCCTGGAGGTGACGGGGTGGCTGAAGACAGTGGAGGTTGGCAGAGGTGAGGATCCACCGGGTCCCACCTGCAGGACCTGTCAAACGTGAGTTGTTATTGCCACTGACCCATCCCTCCCACTGACCACATATCCATTCTCCCACAGGTCCTCCAGCCGACTGCGCCGGCCCATCTGAGGTGGTCCCCTCTCTCCCATGAGACTACCTCGGAGGAGAGCTCCAAGGATGCCACAATCGATGCATCACAGCTCTTACCCCACCCCCACCAGCGCAGATACTCACACCTCAGCAGACAATGTTAGTGGTCAGGCTTCTGGGGCACAATCTGGTGAGCACCACACAGTTGCTGATATACATCAGGTGGAGGCAGTAACCCCCAGGCGACATAGCAGCCGGAGGGCTGCTGGATCCCAGGACACTGCTGGGTCGCAGCCAGATGCTGGGCCCATGGACCAGGCTATCCCGGAGCTGATAGAGACATTAGGAAACGGCTGGGTCATTCAGAGGGAGATGGCAGCAATACCTCAGCAGGTCCATAGCTGATTGGAGGAGTCCCATAGGCTAAGTATGCAGGAGGTGTCGCCAGCAAAGCGTGAAGCTGAGGCCAACTTTGCTAGGATGGTGACTGCGGTTGAGAGCCTGGTGCACAATGTTAGCAGCATGAGTGAAGGTGTCCAAGGCGTGGTGCAGTTGGTGACGGCCATCGCTGAGGGTCTTGGCAGAATACCCGACTGGCTGGAGGATGTGACCCAGTACCAAGCTGACCTTGATGAGGTGCTGCCGGACATGTCCTGCTGTCAGATGGGAATGGCCGAGGCGCTGCGGAGCATCCCCCAGGGCTGTGGCAACGCGGATGAAGGCCACATTCCTGGTTGAATTCCAATATCCATTGTCTGCAGGTGGTGAAAGACCGGCATGTTAGTATTGTGCTTACCCCTGTACCCAACCAGGTCCAATGGGCTACATGGTGACTATGGCAACTTTACCTTAGCTTACATGCTATGCGATGCCAGCCTGCATCTCAGTTCTCTGGATTTTTGTGAGCATGGTAAGTGATGTGTGTTCATTTGGTGGAAAAGAGCATTTTAATCCTAGGACTGGAGTTTATGTCCCAAATCGGGCAGGCAGCCCTGCTGCACTGGCAACACATTCAGCGTGACAACGCCAGGGTGACAGCCCGATGTTATACTCGATTCCGATAATGAGCCGGAATTGGTAGCCCACCGGCCGTTTTGGAATAATTAAAAAGTTATTGAGCTTGTCAACAACCCAATCGTGTGCATTTTTCGGACGTTGGGCGCACAAATGTTTGGGAGTCTGCGGTACAAGGGTGAAGAAAAGACTTGCCACGCGGGACAATGGTTGAGTGTACCAGCTGTTTCTGCCGGGCACGATAGCAGCAGCCGTATTATTTTCAATGACATTTTAATAACTTTTTTGGTCCTCCAGTTGGCAATGTAGACTGATTCTGGGAGCAGGAGGGCTTTCCAATCAGCTGTCACTGTGGCATTACCCCTCTGTCGCCTGACATCCTAGAGTGCCGATTCTCAGAACCTGCAAGCTATGTATTCACCCCAGGATGCGATTCACATTCCTCTGTGAATGTAGCTGCAGCAAAAACCTCATCACTGTATTATGTTTTATATTTACTCAAAGTCACGAGGGCTGACTACATTTTGAAAAGCTAAAAACAATCAGAAACTGGCCCTGATAGCAGCTGCAAGGTTTGAAAGGAGCAAGGGGAATGGCCTGCGGTTGGGAAGACAGCTTCCCTTTCACTTATAATTGGTCTCCATTCTGCTGGTCGGCCACTAATTAGCCATCCAATGCTTTATTGAACGTGCAAAGACTGCAGGGGTGGGAACAGTCCTTTCCGCCCCTCTCACCCCACCAAAATAATGTCAAATCCAGCCCCTAGCTAGGTTTTTAGATGTGAGACATGAACTGGATCAGGTTCAACTGCGGTGTCATCCGTGATGAAATAGCCTTCTAGCATTGATTGCCCACGCTCACGCACAAAGGTGCCATTTGGGGGAGGTACTGGAGAGTGGCCAGTGTCAAGGGAACTGTTCCTAGGCAACAGTCTGCACATTCGAGGGAGGAGGGGGGAAATAAAACTGGAAACAGAAAAAGACTGCTGTTATAGCTTCTACAGTTTTCTTTCTAAGGATAGTAGGCACCAGGCAAAAGATTAAAGAGAGCAAATCCTATAATCACAGGAAATATAGAATTCAAATCTGTGCGTATTATACAAAGTGAGAAACACAAGAGGTGGCATGGAGCTGGCCTAGAGGCCTTTACACAGCCATGATTACTATTCAACACTGAAATAAACTATGAAGGAAAATGCCAGCCACTTCCTGGATAATATCAATATTTGAATATCAATATTTATTAAATTTTGAGGAAAAATGACCATGGCTGACAGCTGGATTCTTTATCCTTTTTACAGATTTGTGAAGTTACAGTCAGCGATATGTCTGATAATTAACTTCATGGCCTCTCCTGCGATAGCTCAGCTGGTAGAGCGGACGACTGTTGATGATAATTAACTTCATTTATTATTGTCTCAAAACAATTCAACAACAACAACTTGCATTTATAGAGCATCTTCAATTAAATAAAAATGTCCTAAGGAGAAGGAGCATTACCCAACTAAGTTTGGTACTGAGCCGCGTAAAATATTTGACTAGATTATTAAATGCTTGGTCAAACAGATTCATTTTATGAAGCATCTTAAATGTATTCTGATGAAGGATCATCAACCTGAAAGTATGGGTGAGATTTCACCTCATTCAAGACCCATCCCCTTTCCTAGAGCTAGAATCTGGCCTAACAGATGCTGTCAGACCTGCTGAGTATTTCCAGCACTTTCTGTTTTTATTTCAATTTCAAGCATCTGCAGTATATTACTATTCTATTAGATAAGGAGTGAATGGGACATGTTGGTGAGGTTTAATACCCTGGATCCCCTGGTAAGCCCCATACTCTGGTAAAAACGAGTGTGGTTAGGGGGAACCTATGTCCCACAACTCTCCATCTCTCACTGATGACTCTGAGTAGCCGGTTGTGCACACCAGTGGCCATAACCTGAGAAGGCATCTGTGCTGTCGTGCAAAGTGAGGGACCCATCAACTGATGTAGTGTGGAGGTGTAAGACCTTCTGATGTGCGTGAGGACTGGGAATGGCAGAAGAGGCAGTAGATTGCTGCAAGTTAATAGGACAATGTCTCAGAAGGCGGAAACCAGCAAGGTCTGTGACACATCCAAGGGCACAATCATGACGGTCAGTAAGTTAATGTGGCCAGTCACGTGTGAAGAGACTGGAACCTCACACAGCATAAGCCCCATACATTTTTTTTTAAAGTTTGAGGACCCAAAATTTTTTTTCCAATGAAGGGGCAATCCACCTAACCTGCACACCTTTTTGGGGTGTGGGGGTGAAACCCATGCAGACACGGGGAGAATGTGCAAACTCCACACGGACAGTGACCCATGTAGTCCCAGTGCTAACCACTGCGTCACCGTGCTGCCCTATAAGCCCCATACATATCCATAGTTGAAGAAAAGTTGAGATGCAGTGTAGCCATCTGGGATGGCCACTTACAAAGTTAACATGGATACTTGCAAAGACTCAAGGGAAATATGGCCAATACAGGATTCAGGCAAATTCAGAGCCTAAATGTATATTTGCTAACAGAGAACCAGACAGCTCACTCAGCTAAATCGCTGGCTTTTAAAGCAGACCAAGCAGGCCAGCAGCATGGTTCGATTCCCGTACCAGCCTCCCCGGACAGGCGCCGTAATGTGGCGACTAGGGGCTTTTCACAGTAACTTCATTGAAGCCTACTTGTGACGATAAGCGATTTTCATTTTTCAGTGAAACCCCTAGCCGATTTGCATTCTAATGACCTACTTCCCCAAGGACAAAGGACTGGTACTCAGGTATCAGATACAATTCCAGACACTCCCTTCACCCAGGAAGCCCAAACAGCCAAGGTCATGCCCAGCCATCAAGGCATCCGTCCCTTTATTGGCTCAAATCGAAGGCTGTAATCGAAGCCTGCCGAATTATTGGGTCTATAGCTAAGGACCGCCGAAAAGTGTGCGAAACCCCAAAGGATAAAGAGAGACACTGCCATGTGTTCGATCTCTTTTGGCCCTGGCACACCGGCACTCTTCGGCCCGGCCTATACCTGAAGCCAACTGCAGCACCACGACCAGAAGCAAGTTCAAAATCAATGACCGCTACCAGATGGATGAACCCAGCAGAACCAAAGTTACTTCTCCAGACCCAGCCACTCCAGATCTGAACAAAGGCCTTGTTCCTCTGCCAAAGCTGGGTGCCTGAAGTTAAGGACAGGTTATTGTAGTGTTAAGTATAATTTAGCTTGTTGTGTTTTTACGTTGCATGTGTGAGTTAATCTTGTGTGTAAATAAACTATTATTGAACTTGAACTAACTGACTGGTTGTTGGGTCTTTGATCAATATCTAGTTGAACCTTGTGGTTGTATCATCTGATACCTGGCGACTCTGTAAAGCAATATCACTCACTTTTAAAAAGGGCAACATTATTGGCGTTTCTGGTGCAAATTGGCAACAACAGGAGAGGTTGTGGAGCCCCTGCAGCCAATCCTGTGGAAAGGAGAAGCCCTTGCCCAACTAAGTAATCAAAAAAGTTATGACAAAGTTGACCTAAACTCAATTCACAAGTAAGGTCAGCTTCAGAGCCCGTCACACTCAATGGAAGAGGTACCTTCTTGAGAAGAGGAGCCTAAAATATAAATTAAACTGAATTGCATGGCACACTTCCTTTCTAGTGATGTCATGCTGCCATCCCTTAAAGGCAGACTACAACAGGAATTGTATGGAATATAAGAAAGTCAGAAAAAACATGATAATAACTTACAGGTAATGGATGAACACTGTATTGACGTACTAGGACTGGCAGAAATAAGGTGGTTAGAATCTGGCCAGATGGAAATGAAGAGTGTGTTACTTCATGGGAAGTAAAGACAAGGATAGGAATGGAATAAGAATCTTAATAAACAAAAAATATAAGGGATCAGTTCTATGTTACTGATCAATTTCAGAAAGAGTGAAGATGATTAAGATCGGAGGAAAGCCTTTTGATCCGGGTGTCATACAAGCTTATGCCCTGACACAAGGTCACAGTGAGCAGGCAATAGGATATTGCAAGCCCAGGCCAGATGGTGGGGGGGTGAATGTAATTCGACAACCGCCAGGCAGGTATGTTCCCTTCCAGTCGGGGAACATTTCAGTCTCTGATCTTCGTGTAAGCGTTCTCCAAGGCGGCCTTCAGGACGCGCGACAACGTAGAGTCGCCGAGCAGAAACTTATAGCTAAGTTCCGCACACATGAGTATGGCCTCAACCGGGATCTCGGATTCATGTCCCAATATATTCATCCCCCACTATCTGGCCTGGACTTGCAAAATCCTACCAACTTTCCTGGCTTGAGACAATTCACACCTCTTTAACCTGTGATTATCTTGCTCTCTGGATCTGTAAAGACCTAATTAACTGCAAAGACTCGCATTCAAAGTATCGTCTTGCATCATTGACTTTGTCTATATATATGTTTCTGGAACCTACCTCTTCATTCACCTGAGGAAGGAGCGGTGCTCCGAAAGCTAGTGATTTGAAACAAACCTGTTGGACTTTAACCAGGTGTTGTGAGACTTCTTACTGTGCTCACCCCAGTCCAACACGGCATCTCCACATCATGGCATTTTATGGTGACGTCCTGAAGATCAAATCATGTGAAGTGGTAATTGTAATGTGTGGCTTAAACGCTAAAATAATTGAAGGAACGTATGTCGGTCAATATGGCTTTAGATTGAGAAATAAAAAAGGAGATAGACTGATACAATTATGTCTGATGGTGACAAACACCTTCCAGAGTCATAAAAGAAGAATGTACACGTGGTGAAACCCAGGCATTGTGTAGAGAAATCAAATAGATTATGTGATGCTAAAACAGCATTTTGGATAAAGAACATCCATCTGTATCCTGGCATAGATATAAACTTAGACCATTTCTTTCTTGTGGAAACAATTAAGATGAAACTGAAAATATCAAAATAGAAAAAGCTGTCACTGTTTGGACCCTGACATGTTGAAGGGTGAGAACATCGGAGGGACATTCACTCTTAAATTTAAACGTCTGAGGACTAAGGAAACAGATCATGCAGAGGCCTCAGAACCAGAAATAGAAAGACAAATGGAAAAATATGAAAGAGAATTTGCAACATGGTGCAAAGGAAGTGTTACCAAAACAGAAAAGAAAAAGACAAGGAGTGGATGACAGGTGATATCCTGGCAAAGAAGGAAAGAAAAGAAACATACCTCAGCATGATGAAGTTGGAAAGAAAATGAAGAATGAATAAAGGCTGACGAAAGAGAAATGGTTTAACGAGATATGTGGTGAAGTATTGGAGCTGGAAATAAGTCACAAAATGGGAGTTTGGCACCAGAAGGTGAAATCTTTGACAAATAGATGGAAAGGGATAATGACAGATAGTGGTTGCATAAAAGACAAATAAATGTTGTTTGAAAGGGAAGCAGTAGCAAAATGATGGACAGAATATATATGTGAACTGTATGATAATCCAAATCAAGGGAACCCTCAAGATATGGAGGCAAACGAAGAATCAAACATTATGAGATCAGAGGTAAAGAATGCTTTGAAATTATTGAGCACAGGAAAAGCTCCAGGCATAGATGAAATAGCAACAGAACATCTAAAAAGCCTTGGAGAAGCAGAATTAGAAGTGATAACAGACATTCGTGATCAAATATATATCAATAGACACATTCCAAATGATGTGAGACATTTGTTAAGTTTAAAAAAAAATTCAGAGTACCCAATTATTCTTTTTTCCAATTAAGGGGCAATTTAGTGTAGCCAATCCACCTAGCCTGCACATCTTTGGATTGTGATGTGAGACCCACACAAACATGGGGAGAATGTGCAAACTCCACACAGACTGTGACCCGGGGCTGGGATCGAACCTGGGCCCCTTAGCGCCCTGAAGAGACATTTGCTAAGTTACCGAATAAAGTTAAAGCAATGGAGTCCAATCAATTTAGAACTATAAGCTCAATGAATCTTCGCATTGAACTGATCTTGAAAAATCAAAATGGAAAGGAATAACGTTAATGCAGCAGAAATCGGTGAGTGCAAGATCATCTGTGTTTAAACCTGGAGGGGGATATTTAACCTGAAAATAATCTTGAATGAACATCCAAAGTACATCGATATATATGCTTCATAAATGATGAAAAAGCGTTTGATCATGTTTATCACCAAATGCTAATAGAAATGCCTCTGAAATGTGATATCGACAGTAAAAATGTGAGATTTATTCAGAGCCTCGGGACCAATTAGTGAGCATCAGGCTAGAAGATGGACATCAGACGTGTTTCAAGTAAAGAGAATGGTATGACAAGGTTGTGTACTGTCGCCAAAATTATTTAATCAGCTTGCAGAACAAATATTCAGAGAATTCAATGTAGCTTCTATTGAGGGATGCCAGCATTATATCACGAGAAAGAAAATATGTTGTACAATTCAGTTTAGTTTCACTTTTGGATTTAAGCAGATCACACAGTACACAGCTCTGGTGCTGGTGAATTCAAGCGTTATAGCTTTGTAAATATGTTTCCATGTGCCTGGCCTCAATGAGCGAGTCCACAATGTATTCACCCAATCCACTATGTCTGATTGGTGCCTGTCGCAAACATGACATGGCATGCAGCATTGATTCCTTTGACACAACATGATGCTCAACCTGACAGCAAGATTAAATACAAGTATGACATGGTGAACGGTTTTAGATCATGCTACATGACATGAGATTGCTCTCAACCTTTTGGTCAGACTGAAACAGCTGCAGCATCGGAGAGTGTTGAGAACGGAATGTGCTGAGTGCGCGGAGAAGCTGTGAATTCATGATGCAGACTGTTATGGGTCAGGGTTTAGAGAACCCCAAAGTGTATCATGGAGTTCACCTGACCCACAACTTTTAATAGATTGTGGTATGGGGAACAGACGGCCCACTCTACAGGTGTGGTACAGCAGAAATTGAAAACTATTTTTTAAAGCAAAACAATGTTTATTCTGTGAACTCAAGTTAACAATTTTGAAACATACAGTGAACATCTTAGCAACCATTAATTCAAATACAACCCCCAAAGAATACAACACTAAGTAATCCTTTAAGCTTTCCTTTTAACATCCATAAGACTTAAAAACAAAACCTTTAACAGAAGCACATCAGGTTAAAGTCACTACTGAGAGCATTATTAATTTTAAATCACCAAAGGATCGATTTACAGGTTTTAGATTACAGAGAGAGAGACTAATACCCCTTCTGGCTGTGACTGCAGCTATCCAGCTCTGAAAACGAACTAAAACACACCCTGCAGCAAACAGCCTAAAACAAAAGTAAAAAGCTGACAGACAGCCCAGCTTCACACACGCTCTGACATCACTGATAAACACACATTTCTTAAAGGTACATTTCTTAAATGCCCATTTCTTAAAGGTACTCTCACATGACAAGAGATAGTGCTCAAACAAAGAACTGGTATCTTTTGTGGTGAGATTGCAGCACACAACCTGTCAGCTCAGTGAGTGGGACAGCGCATTGGGAGGACCATCACTGCGTTTACTCAACTGGGAAAGGCGAGTGAGCAGACCGTGGGCTGGATCAAGGGCAAGCGAGGGAGAGTCAACCAAACAAAAGAAAACTCCTAAAAATAGGGCCAGAGAAGGTTACGATTTTAACAGGGTGAGCTTCAGAAAAGTACACAAAAGTGGCAACAGCAACACTTATCGCAGATACTTTTGTTTTGTTCATTCGTGGGATGTGGGCATCGCTGGCTGGGTCAGCATTTATTGCCCACACGGCTTGCTAGACCATTTAAGAGTCAACCACATTGCTGTGGATCTGGACTCACACTTTTATACTCCATTCCCTTTGAAATAAAGGCCAGCATTCCATTTGCCTTGCCTATTATCTACCAAAATTGATTTATGCACGAGGACCCCCCAAATCCCTCTGTGTTGCAGCTTAATAATAATTGCTTAGTGCCACAAGTAGGCTTCAATGAAGTTACTGTGAAAAGCCCCTAGTCGCCACATTCTGATGCCTGTCCGTGGAGGCTGGTACGGGAATTGAACCCATGCTGCTGCCTTATTCTGCATTACAAGCCAGCTATTTAGCCCAGTGTGCCAAGCAAGCCCCTATGCAGTCTTTCTCCATTTAAATAATAATCAGCTTCTTTATTTTTCCTACCAAAGTGCAGAACTTCATATTTTCATGCATTATATTCCATCTGCCTACTTTTTACCCACTCAGTTAACCTGTCTATATACCTCTAAAAGCCAGTGTCATCTTCACCACCTGGCTTCTCACCTATTTTTGTGACATCCTCAAACTTGGTACATTCACATCCCTCATCCAAGTCATTAATATATATTGTAAATAATTGTGGCCCAGCACTGATGTCTGCGGAACTCCGCTAGTTAGAAGTTGCCATCCTGAGAGTGGCCCTCTTTTTAAAAAAAAAGTATTTTTATTAAAAGATTTTTGTTTCATGACAGGCAGACGTATCACACACATACTCCGACTATACAATTGTATATGCCCAAAGAGAGAGAGAAAAAATAGAAAGAAAAAAATACAACACAGGAGTAATAACAATAGCGAAAACATAACACAGAATTATCCAAGGTAACAGAGAAAAGAAAATGTCCATTTTATCCCAGCTTTCTGGTCAGAATTTTCCGGCCATTCACAGCAACGGGATCTTCCCATCCTGCTTACGGCACATCCCTGCCGTGGGTTTCCCGGTGGCGATGGGTGCATCCAATGGGAAATCTCGGTGGCAACGGCGGGACAGGAAGATCCGGCTGCCGGCCAATTGCGGGTTGCTCCCGCTGCCGCAACACATGGGGCGGGTTGTGTGGGATCACCTGCCCTCTGACTTCTAACAGTTAGCCAATCCTCTATCCATGGTCCTTTACTACCCCAACACTATGGGCTCTTATCTTATTAAGTGGCCTTTTGTGCGGTTTATTATCAAATGATTTTTGGAAATCCAAGTATTTTACATCTAGTGGTTCCCCTTTATCTATCCTGCACGTTACCACCTCAAAGAATTCTAACAAATCTGTCAGGCATGATTTTTACCTTCATGAAGCCTTGCTGACTCTGCTTGATTATATTATGTATTTCTAATTATGTATCTCTATGGATCTCATTATATCCTTGAGAATGGACTCTAATTTTCCCAATGACAGAAGTTAAGCTAACTGGCCCATTATTGCTTTTTGTCTCCCTCCATTTTTGAATAAAGGTGTGACATTGGCAGTTTTCCAATACTCTGGGACTTTTCCAGAACTTAAGGATTCTTGGAAGAAAACTATCAGTGCATCCATCTCTCTCGCTACTTCCTTTAATATCCTGGTGGAAAACCCTCCAAGTCTCGGAGACTTATCAGCATTTAGCCCCATTAGTTCCTCAAGTACTTTTTCTCTTGCGATAGTTATTGCACCCCCTCCCATCTGCCCCTTTAATATTTAGTATTTTTGGAATGTTATTAGTATCCTCCATCGTGAAGACTGATGCAAAACATTTATTTAATGCCTCTGCCATTTCCTAATTTCCCATTATTATTTATCCAGTCTCCTTTTCAAAGGGGCCTGTGTTCACTTTCAAAACATTATTTTTACGGGACGTGAGCTCTGCTGGCTAGGCCAGCATTTATTGCCAATCGCTAATAGTCCTTGAGAAGGTGGTGGTGAGCTGCCTTCTTGAACTGCTGCAATCCATATGGTGTAGGTCGAACTACGGTGTTTTTAGGGAGGGAGTTCCAAGATTTTGTCCCAGAGACAGTGAAGGACGCCGATATATTTCCAAGTCAGGAAGGAGGGTGAGTGACTTGGAGGGGAATCTCCTGGCGGTGGCGTTTCCATGTATCTGCTGGCCTCACCCACTAGATCAGCCAATTTCAAACCCAGCGTTGCAACCCGCAGGTGGATCGCGGACGGGGTTTAGGAGGGTCACGGGACCACGCATCATGGCATTCCCGAATGCAGCGACATATGCCGCCGCATTCCTGATCGCAGGAAGTAGTGCCCAATGGCGCGACTGGCTTTTAAAAATTGCGGCCGCAACTGGCTTTCAGAATGCCGGCTGTTCCACAGATGTGTGCCCCCTCAGCAGTGTGCAGGCCCGGAGCTCAGTGGGGCAGAACGCCTCCTCCCGGCTGATCCAGGAGCAGATTTTTCTTTTAAATGGCTGGAGTCTTCCTGTTGGTAGCGGTGGCAGAGAGCAGGTCACATGCCCCGTATGCTGACATCACGTGTTCCGCACGCGCAAGAGATTCCTCCAATTTGCAGCTGCCGGCAGTATTTGTGAGAGCTCCTGGGCCTCTGGTGAACAGCCCATGAAGAAGAAGCTGAAAACAGATTACCGCAAAGATGGTTTATTAATGATGCCACTGCAAATCAGGATGCGAACTTCATGTGTGTTATATGCAGCGAAGCACTGGCAAATGAAAGTTTAGAACCCTCAAAACTTCAAAGACATTAGAAGACTAAGTGCATGGCAAGTTCGAGGACAAATCTCTTGATTTGTTTTCAATGGGTGCAGTGAAATCTCAAATCATCAGCTGACGTCAATATCAGAAATGTATCATTGAATAACAAAGCAAGTGAGATTGTGAGGACTGTTGTGTAATGTAATTTGGAATAACATAAGCTGCCACTTGATGCTGTTTTGAGTAAAAGATGCTCCAGACTTTGAAGTGAGTTCAATCCGTTTTATTGAACTATTAGTACAGTTCTCAATGAGTTTGACTCTCTGCTAATCTAAATGTAGTAACTCAGTCTAACTGAACCAGCCTTGCTCTAAGCCACGTGCTGGGGTGTGATGCTGAGGATACACCCTGTCTCACTCTGTAGATGTTGGTCTGTGGAAAGAGGCGGGGTGGGAGTGCCTCATCCCTTCTACAGTGAGATACTACCCCTGAGTGTTCTGACTGCTGATTTGGTCATGTCCTATTCTATGTGTTCATTAGCTGCATGTTTGCATATCATGACACGGACCATGCAGGCTCACCTGTCACATTAAAGGTAAGTGAAAATGGTGGGTTGCGAAGTTTGGGCAGCGTAGGTCGCCAAGGTTGGTTGGCATGGGTTGCGACGGTCATGGTCATAGGTTTGGAAGGTGGTGCCTCAGGATCCTTGGTGAGTTCCTGCAGTGCATCTTGTAGATGGTAACCACTGCTGCTGCTATGCGTCGGTGGAGGAGGGAATGAATGTCTGTGGAAGGGGTGCCAATCAAGCGGGCTGCTTTGTCCTGGAGTGTGTCGAGCTTCTTGAGTGTATCGGAGCTGCACCCATCCAGGCAAATGGAGAGCATTCCATCAAACTCCTGACTTGCTCCTTGTAGGTGGTGGTCGGGTTTTGGGGAGTCAGGATTTGAGTTACTTGCCGCAGGATTCCTAGTCTCTGACCTGCACTTGTAGCACGGTATTTATATGGCTGGTCCAGTTCAATTTGTGATCAATGGTAACCCCCAGGATGCTGATAGTGGGGGATTCAATGATGGCTATGCCATAATGTCAAGGGTTGATGGTTTAATTTTTTCTTATTAGAGATGGTCATTGTCTAGCACTTGTTTGGTACGGATGTAACTTGCCACTTGTCAGCCCAAGCCTGGATAGTGTCTGGGTCTTGCTGCATTTGCATGTGGGCTGCTTCAGTGTCTGTGAAGGAGCGAATGGTGCTGAACATTGTGCAATCATCAGCTAAAATCCCCACATATGACCTTATATTGGAAGGAAGGTCATTGATGAAGCAGCTAAAGATGGTTGGACCTAGAATCCTACCTTGAGGAACTCCTTCAGTGATGTCCCAGGACTGAGATGACTGACATCCAACAACAACAACCATCTTGGCCTCTCCCTTTTAATATATTAAAAGAAGCTCTTACAGTCTGTTTTTATATTACTTATAGTTTACACTTATAGTTTATCTTCTCCCTCTTTATTTTTTTGGACTTCTTTCGTTGGTTTTTAAAATCTTTCTCGATCCTCTGGCTTACCATTAATCTTTGTCACGTTGTAATTTTTTTCTTTCAGTTTAATACTATCCTTCACTTCCTTGGCCAACCATGGTTGATTTATCCCCTTCCTAGAATCCATCTTCCTCACTGGGATATATCTTTGTTGTGAATCATGAACTATTTTCATAAACATCTGCAATTGCTGATCGACCGTCTTTTCTGTTCAACCCCTTCCCAGTTCACTCCAACCAACTCTTCCCCCATTCCTTTATAATTACCCTTATTTAAGTTTAGCAATGCTGTTTCTGACCCAAGTTTCTCACTCGCAAATTGAATATTATTTCAAGCATTATGTCACTGTTACCCAAGGGATCTTTTACTTTAAGATTGCTCATGAAACCTGCTTATTACACATTACAGATCCATGATAACCTGATCCCTCACCAGATCTACAACATATTGTTCTGGGAAACAGTATGTCCTGAATGCACTCCATGATTTCTTCATCATGGGCTACCTTAGCCAGTTTTATTTTCCCAATCCACATGAAGATTAAAGTCACCCATGATTGATGTACTGCCTTTGTTACATGCCCTCATTATCTCCTGATTTATTCTCCATCCTACAGTGTAGCTACTGGGAGGGCTTGATTCTCCACCTCGCGACTTCGGAAACGTGAATCGTGATCGGGCGGAGAATTTGGCATCCGGTAAAAATCGATGTGGGGCGGAATTCTGCACTCCTCACGCCGGGTGGGAGAATCGCGGTAGGTCCCCTCTCACACCTCCCGCGATTCTCCCACCACCCCCAAAATGGCATGTCGCGTTTTGCGGATTCTCCGACCCGGATGGGCCGAGCGGCCTGCCGTTGGTGACCGTTTCACGACGGCGGCAACCACACCTGGTCGCTGCCGTTGTGAACACGGTGTGAGATGCCCGTTTGGGGCCTGTGGGGGGCCTAGAGGGGACTGAGCACCACGACCGTGCTTGGGAGGGGACAGGCCCGCGATCGGTGCCCACCGATCGTCGGGCAGGCGTCTCAATGGGACGCACTCTTTCCCCTCCGCCGCCCCGCAAGATCAAACCGCCACGTCTTGCGGGGCGGCGAAGGGGAAGACGGCAACCGCGCATGCGCAGGTTGGAGCCGGCCAACCTGCGCATGCGCGGCTGACGTCATTAGGCGCGTCGGCCGCGTCATTGTCGGCGCGCCGGGCCTTGACGCCAGCGACAAGGCCCCACGGCCGAGTTTCCCGGCATGGCCCTCCTAGCCCCCCGGCGGGGAGAGAATAGGGGGCCAGGAGGGGCCTCCGACGCCGTTGTGAACCTCTCCGGGTTTCACAACGGCGTCGGGCCTTTGGGAGAAGTCCGCCCGTGGTCATTCTGAACACTAAAACATCCATCCTGATAATGAGAATCACAAAGAACACGTCCGGTGCCGATTTGGGCGCCATGCTCTGGTTCCTCCCCGGTGGCGAAAACGAGGTTTGTGTCCCGCGCCGGCTGCGGGGAACATGCAAAACCGGCATTTGTATGCATTTCAATGTGATTAGCGGCTTGCACACAACATGCTCCACCCTTCCGCTCAACACTTTCCTCTCAGGTGGAAGCCTCATATG
The DNA here is from genome assembly GCF_902713615.1 of Scyliorhinus canicula. Lineage (NCBI taxonomy): Eukaryota > Metazoa > Chordata > Chondrichthyes > Carcharhiniformes > Scyliorhinidae > Scyliorhinus > Scyliorhinus canicula. The sequence goes on along the minus strand of NC_052161.1, from coordinate 112,168,334 downwards.
CACTAATTACTGCACATATTAACAAAAGGGGACTGGGTCCCATGGCTGCGGAGGGAGAGCGGGAGGCTAAAATAACACTGAAAAACCATTGAAAACTGTTGGGCTTGCTGGGGGGTGGCTGGGCCAAGCTGGGGTCATAGCGGGGAGCTACTTGTTGTCATATCTGTGGACTCGAAGTTCCTTGGGATCAATGTGGCCTGGCTCAAACCGCCGTTGCTGCCGTCTGTCTTTTCAATGCACTCCTTTGGTGCTACCTACTGGCTCCTGGCTGCTCACATGGCTGAATGCGGTCTGTATCCTTTAAATGCTCAGAAGGCCGCCCCTCTCTGGACACCCTCTCCACCAACTGTGTCATCAAAGGGATGGGCGTGGCCAAACTCAACCAGGGTGCCAGGTGTTGGCACTCTTCAGGAAGGCCTCCCCAGGGTGGCATGTGGCACAGTGGTTAGCATTGCTGCCTTCGGCGCTGAGGACCCGGGTTCAAATCCCGACCCTGGGTCACTGTCCGTATGGAGTTTGCGTATTCTCCCCGTGTCTACGTGGGTTTCACCCCCACAACCCAAAGATGTACAGGTTAGGTGGATTGGCCACACTAAATTGCCCCTTAATTGGAAAAAATAAATAATTGGGGACTCTAAATTTATTAAAAAAGAACAAGAAGCAGTGCTTCCCCACTGCAGAGGAAGCAGGGAATCGGCAGAGCTCACTGCAACATGAGGATACCTGCACTGTGGCATTTGGAGAACTCCCTGGTTCTCTGCCCCTCTCAGGGAAGAGACCTCCCTCACTAGTGAGCCCCATCATGCCGGATCACCCGCTGTCTCCTCCTGGTGAGGCTGGGAGTGCTGACTGCCTCTGCAAACAACCCCCAGGCGTTGTTCAGGAAGGCGAGCTTGGGTTTGCGGCCCACCCTAGAGAAGAGATGGACCTCACTGGCATGGAGCTGTGAGTCCACCTTTGACCCCCGACCTTGGGAGGCATGTCTTCTGTGAGTCATCTCCGTGACTGCAGTGAGTACGTAGTAAGTGAATAGCTTAAAGATAGCTCCAGCTCCCAGACTCTTTATGGCAAATAGGGATGGGCAATAAATGTTGGCCTAACCAGCGATGCCTACATCCCATAAATGAATTAAAAAGATTCCCACCAGTGTCTTCTTCCCTTTGTTATTTCTTACCTCCATATGTGTGGTGTTCTTTGTGATTCTTATTTTCAGGATGGATGTTGTAGTGTTCACAAAGACCACAGAAGCTGAGTTCAATAACAAAGCTAACTTTTATTACACTACTTATTAAAGCTCAATTACTTAGTCCTGTAGCAAGCAATAATCTAATAATCGACAATCGACACTCTACTAACGCTAGTCTCTACATTCTATCTATAACTATATTCTAGACCTCTCCTCTGCACTCTCTCCAGCCCGCTCCCAGACGCCTGAGAGTCAGTGCTTTATGTAGTTCTGCGTCTAGCTTCATCTAGTGGTCAATTATGTAAGTACATTAACCCTCTATACACTATACATTTTACATAATGTCACATTATGGATTCTACATTTTCCGATCCAGGATCATTTCTTGCTATTGTACTTATTCCATCTCGTATTAACAAAGCTACCCCACCACCTTTTCCTTCCTGCCTGTCCTTACGAAAAGTTGTATACCTGTGACTATTTAGTTCCCAGCTTTGATCTCCCTGTAACCATGGACGGGATTCTCCCCTACCCGGCGGAGTGGGCGGTCCAGACACCGAGGAGTGGCGTGAACGTGGAAGGAGCATGGCGCCGTGCCAGCCTCCGCCGGCCTGTACGTGTTGGGGCATATGCGGGAGCGCCAGCATGTCCTGGCATCATCCCAGTGCATGCGCAGGGGGGATCGTCTCCTCACCGGCCATGGCGGAGGTCCACAGCAGCCGGTGCGGAGAGAAAGAGTGCCCCCACGGCACCAGCCCGCCCGCGGATCGGTGGGCCCCAGACGAGGGCCAGGCCACCTTGGGGGCTCCCCCCCGGGGCCAGATCCCCCCGCGCCCCCCAAGAACCCAGGAGGTGGCCTGCGCTGCCAGGTCCTGCCGGTAAGGGACCTACTCCAATTCCCGCCGGCGGGACTGGCAAAAAACGGGCGGGACTTTGGCCCATTGCGGGCCGGAGAATTCGGGCAGGCCCAAGGCCCATTGAGTTGCGCCGGTCCCCACCATTCTCCGAGGCAGGCGACGCGATTCACGTCTTACCGGCGGGACCTGGCTCTGCGGGCGGCCTCCATGGTCCACGGGGGGGGGGGGGGGGGGGGGGGCTCCTCGATGGCCAACGCGTAGGTGACCCCCCCCCGCGCATGCTCGGGGTGACGTCAGCGGCCGCTGATGCTCCCGCGCTTGCGTGGACTCTCGCCGGCCGGCGGAGTCCCTTTGGCCCCGGCTGGCGTGGCGCCAAAGGCCTTCCGTGACAGCCGGCGGGGCGCAAACCACGCCAGCGCTGCCTAGCCCATGAAGGTGCGGAGGATTCCACATCTTTGGGGCGAGCCAACGACGGAGTGGTTCACACCACTCCGTCCCGCTGAGATATCCCGCCCCGCCGAGTACGGGAGAATCCCGCCCCATGTCTCGGGACCAGCCTAAAACGGGCAGCCGCTCGGCCCATCGCGGGCTGGAGAATCGCCTAGGGGGCCACTGCCAGCGGCCGCTGACCGGCGAGGCGCAATTCCCGCCCCCGCCAAAACCCTGGCCCCGGAGAATTCGGCAGCCGGCGGGGGCGGGATTCACGCCGTCCCCTGGTGATTCTTCGGCCCGGCGGGGAGTCGGAGAATCCCGCCCCATGTCTCTGTAATGGCGATATGATTGTACCCATGATCCTCAATTTGTGCCATTAAGAAAGGAACTAGAGAGGGATGAAAGTTAATCTTAAAATCCCCCATAAAATAATAGGCATTAAAGCCTTCTACCGCACACCGAGATCTGCAGAGATCTATGCGAGAATCGTGAGTATTGCTTATCCAAGTCCATTCATGTTTCTTGGCCTTAAAGGTAGTTATGATGCTGAGTGAAAAGTTGTTTTTAATGTCAATTTTCTTTCATTGTCTTCTTCTTTCTGGAGTGTTTTTTACTGCTGTAATTTCCTTCTTTCATGCCGCCCCAGCTGTGAATAAAAGCTTATTTTTGAAAAGCCTGTCCTCGACTCAACAAACCTTTTACCTCCATATTTTATTAATGCAAAGAGATTATTTATTTAATAAACACCACGTGCCTGTCCTTGCAGTACAGTCATATCAACCCTGAAATTCATTCTCTGGCAAGTTATCAATGCATTGTGATCAATAGATAAGAGGGCCTGATCTACCGGCAATGCTGTGCCTGAAAGGCAGCAAGCCGTGCAACGTGGCCAGTAAATGCTGGGGAAGAAACCGCTCCCAGGATCTACCCGGCTCGCCATGCCTCGCGGAATCTACCACGATCCCGCCATGATGTGAAACCCGCCCATTGTGAGCGGGATCACTTTTTAGCAAATCTGCACATTAGACTGAGACAGCGAGTCTCACTCTCATATGTATTCCCGAGATCTAACCAAGGCATGGGATCAAGTTCACTTGCCTTGGAGACCTTGAGTGCTGTGCAGTGCTGGTCCCCACAGAGGGAATGGCAATTGTGGGGCTCTCTCAGGGGAATGGAGGCCCCAGGTGCTTGCTTGTGGATCAGGGTGGCACCTTGGCACTGCTGGTGCAACCTGGCAATGGCACCCTGACAGTACCACCTGGGTGCCAGCCTGGCAGGGGCATTGCCAGGGTACCAGTCTGGTGGTGCCAAGCTGGCATATTTTTTGTGCGGTGGTGATTGGGCTGGGGTTGCCCTGTGTGGTGGGGCCCCTTATAGAGGGTTTAGGGGTCGTCTGGGGGGCCCGCGAGATTGGGACGCTATTTAAAAATGGCCCCCGATCTCTTGCTGCACTGAGGAGTTTTGACGAGTGGAGCTCCTCAGTACAGAAAGTGGATCTAAATGTGGCCTTGTCGGGGCGTTCCCCACTGAAGCCCATTAGCTAATTGGAGCCATGTTAGATAGCAGTGTTTCTCGGCATTGCGAGTGTGGGAAACACACGACTAAACGGAGCATAGTTCCTATTTGGTTCAATCGAGCCAGAATTTACAATACAGTAGGTGGAATTTAACGGCTGTTCACACAGTCCCACCGTTGGTGCACGGGTTTCTCGCCGACAAGGGCTGCAGTCAATGGGAAATCCCGTTGACAATGGCGGGCCGAGAAAGTCCTGTTGGTGGGCTGCCACTGCCACCGGAAAACACACGGCGGGTTGCTCAATAAATCCTGCCCAATGGTGGGATTCTCCCAAAAAAATGACTTGGGGCTGGGTACTCTGCCACCCACTACTGGTAGAGGAGTTCCCAACGTGGTGGAGAATCCAGCGTTGTTAAACAAATGGGATTGGCATCCATCTTGTCCCCTGCTGATGGTAGCACCGAGGTTCACGGCCTGCGCCAGCGGGAGAATGCGAATACATCATTTTGGCGGGTTGCGCACCTGTTTATCCATGTTTGCGTGATTCACTGGTCCTCTGGGCCTGGATTCGTATGGATGAGAATTGGTGCAGGTATTTTCCAGCGTGGCCCTGGAGCGGTGGACCTCGCGGTGGTCCATGAGTAACTCTTTAAGGGATCTGTCCCCAAAGTTCATTAGAGAGCCCCCTCTCTTCCACTGACCCCTCCACCAGAGACCCCGCAGAAGACAGACCCGCAGCAGAAACTCCCCATTACATAGACCTCCACCAGAGACCTCCAATAAGAGAGACTCCCATGACAGAGACTCCCACCAAAGACCCGCCCATGAGGGAGAATTCCATCGGAAACCCCCATGACAGAGACCTTCACCAGAGACACCACATAAGAGCGACCCCACCAGAACCCCACCCCCATAACAGAGACACCACCAGAGACCTCCCATAAGAGATACCCCCACTATATCCCCCCCTTCAGAGACCCCCCCCCCCCCCATGACAGAGACACCTGCTTGGAAGCTAGAGAGCAGTCCAGACAAAGACAGTGAAAAATTACTGCTTTAAAACTCAGCTGTGCCCTACACCTACTGCCTCAGACAGAGAAAGCAGCAGCTGTAAATTCCGAGAAGACAAAAGCGACATCAGCTGGGTTTAAACTCGCTCAGAAATTTGATCTACAAGGCTTTCATTCACATTATTGGGAAATTGATTTTACTGGGGTCTGGTTGACCTCTTGCACTGAGCCAGCTGTCATGATTGTTTAATTTAATTTACCTTCATGCTTGAATGGATCTCAGGTACCCAGCTGTGAAGCTAACCGCAATGTTTATAAACATCTAGCAATGATTGACAGCTCCTGGGACTTCCGGTGACGGCGGGCGGGAGGCAGCCGCGCATTGGAGGGCTCCCATTCGGGAGCGGCATTGTTGGGGGTTAACGCCCGGTCCTAAGGGCAGCGGAGGCAGGAAAAGTTGGGAGACAGCACATGGAAGGGAAATGTCGAAGACCAGCAAAAAAAGGCCGTGAAAAAAGCAGATGAAAGTCTGTTGGGGAGTGGAAAGGTCACCGCAGGGTCAGTAAGGAAAATGGAGGCTGGAGCACCAGGAGAGGCCGCATTGCTTATGGCTGAAGAAATAACTAAGGTGATGGCTGTGGAATTCAAAAGGCAGTTCAGAAAACATATGGAAGCAATGTGGAAGGAAATGGGGGCGGTTTTGAAAGTGCTGGTAGGCGAGGCGATTACCCCGGTGAGGACGGCGGTGGCGAGCACAGTGGCGGAGGTGCGGGAGCAAGGCGAGGCGCTGAAGGAAGTGGAAGAGACATCACTGCAGCACAGTGATCAACTTACCTCAATGGGGAAGGAGATGCGGACGGTGATGGAGTTTAACAAGGATCTGCGAGGCAAAATGGAGGACCTGGAAAACAGATCCAGGCGACAGAATTTGAGGATTGTGGGGCTGCCCGAAGGAGTTGAAGGGCTGAGACCGACTGAGTATTTTGCCACGATGTTGGTGAAGCTATTTGGGGAGGGGGAGGAACCCTCCCGATATGAGCTGGATTGGGCTCATCGGTCGTGGAGGCCTGTATCAAAGGCGAGTGAGCCGTCAAGAGTAGTGACTCTCTGCTTCCGTAGGTACAGTGTAAAGGAGAATGTCCTGTTTTGGGCTAAGCAGAAGCGGGTGGTGCAGTGGGCTGGAGCTGGTATACGTGTATACCAGGACTTTACAGTGGAGCTGGCGAGGAGGCGGGCTGCCTTCAACCGGGTGAAGAGGGCACTGTTCATTAGCAAGGTGCAGTGCGGCATTGCATATCCAACGAAGCTGAGGGTGACCTACAAGTTCAAGGACTTTTATTTTGGGGCGGCGGAAGCAGCGGAGGAGTTTGCGAAGGCAGAATGACTGTGGCAGATTTGAGAAATGGTCATGTACCGCTGTAGCCTCATGATTGTATTTTTTCTTTTTTGTTTCACTGCGTGCTGGTGTATGCGCTATAGGAGCCAACGTTGTATATATTTGGACAGGGGAAGAAATGGGACTTACAGTCGGAATGAGTGTTCTTTGGGGTGTGGGTGTGTATGCGGGGTTTGTGTGCTAAAGTGGACTTCTGGGCTTTCCTAGGGCCGAGCAAGGGGAAAAGAGACCCGGGCGGGGGCCTCCACGCTGGCCTGTTTAAGCCGGCCAGTGAACTGGGGTGAGGTGGGGGGAGGGTCTGCGGCCATCGGAGCCTAGTAGAACAGGGTCCGAGGGGTCTGGCCGGGGTGGAAAGTTGGCGGGAAGGAACTGAGGTTGGGGGGAGGAGTTTTACAAGAAGTGGAGGGCAGGAGTTGGGGAGGGGGGGTTTACAACTCGTGGGTGTAATTTACAGTACTCTTTCGGAGGTTGAATGGCATTGAGTGTCGTCGGGGGGGGGGGGGGGCACTCTAAAAGTTAATGGTGACCATCAGCGATTCCGTACTCCTTTCTCTTTTTCGCCTTTATTGTATTTTTCACCGTGGGAGGGTTTGTTTTATTTGATGCATATATTGACAGGTGGGCTATTGGGTGGGGTGGTGGGAGGATTTGATCGTTGTTGATGTTAAGGGTATTGACTTTGTATTTGGTACCATTTACTGCTTGTTGGTGGGATGTAAATTTTGAAGGAAAATGTGAAAATGGAGAATAAAAACATATTTAAAAAAATGATTGACAGCTCCTGGACCACATCTGAGGCAGTTAAGTGCTCTCACTTCCTCTTTTTCTCTGCAGCGGTCAGAACAGAGAGGAGACAGACTCTTCCGGGTAGGAGACCTGGGGCGGAATTCTCCGACCCCCCACAGGGTCGGGGAATCGCCCGGAACCGGCGTAAATCCCGCCTCCGCCGTGGCCGGAATTCTCCGCCACCCGGGAATCGGCGGGAGCGGGAATCACACCCCGCCGATTGGCGTGCCCCCCGCGCTGATCGGCGTGCCCCCCGCGGCGACTCTTCTGCCTGTGATGGGCCGATGTCCCGCCGCTGACAGGCCAATCCCGCCAACGTGGTTTAAACCACCTCTGTGCCGGCGTGATTGGGCCCCCGGGGTCCTGAGGGGGGCGCGAGGTGATCGGACGCCGGGGGTGCCCCCATAGTGGCCTGGCCTGCGATCGGGGCCCACCAATCGGCGGATGGGCCAGTGCCGTGGGGGCACTCTTTTTCTTTAGCCGCCGCCACGGCCTCCACCATGGCAGTGGCGGAAGAGACCCCCTCCACCACGCATGCGCCGGTGGTGACGTCAGTGGCCGCTGACGCTCCGGCGCATGCACGAACCGGCGAAGGCCTTTCAGCCAGCCCCGACGCTGGGCGGAGTAGCGGAAGCCACTCCGGCACGGGCCTAGCCCCTAAAGGTGCGAGAAATTCCGCACCTTTGGGGAGGCGCGACGCCGGAGTGGTTGGTGCCTCTCTGCTACGCTGGGACCCCCCGCCCCGCCGGGTAGGGGAGAATTTCGCCCCAGGTTCTGGTCCATATTTTCACTTCAGGTGCACCTTGGTTTGCGGGATGGGTTGTGGCCCAGATGGGGCCAGTGTTGGGGAAGACCATCAGAATGGACATTGATCAATTGAGGAGCCAGGTCCAGGCAATCCTTAACTTAAGAGTTGACTATGCCCACCAGTATCGTGAACACTCCTGTAACTCCGTCTGGCCAAAGGGAGCCAGGGGCTCCTGAATCTACTCAACCAGCTTCACCCGTCGATGCTGGCTCACCTGTTGTTGAGGTTGTGCCTATGGAGGTGACACCGACTGTTGACAATTCGATTTCCCAGAAGGGTCTGAGCCTGTGGCAGGGCTCCAGAGCTCCAGAAGGATCCAAAGGCCTCTGGACTGAATGACTCTTAGACGGGTTCTCTTTCCCCTGTTGTCTCTAATAACATTTGTAACTTCTGGAAATATGTTTTGGGTTAGTTGTTGTCTGGGACTTAATATGGGAGGAGGGATGTGGTAGCGTGGCCCCTTTAGGGGGGCTGGCTCCAGGGGTCTCGTGACCGGCTCGGGTCCAATTGCGCTGGAGTACTCACGCCCAGGCCAATAGGAAGTTTGTGCAGGGCCCTGTGAGCAGGACCCTGGGCAGTGTGAACCCTGGAGCTCTGTGCTTGTTATCTAACTGCCTTTGTCTTTCATCAGTAAACCCCTTTGTTGACTAATAATAATCTTTATTGTCACAAGTAGGCTTACATTAACACTGCAATTAAGTTACTGTGAAAAACCTCTAGTCGCCACATTCCGGTGCCTGCTCGGGTACATGGAGGGAAAATTCAGAATGTCCAAATTACCTCATAGCACGTCTTTCGGGACTTATGGGAGGAAACCGGAGCACCCAGAGGAAATCCACGCAGACACAGGGAGAACGTGCAGACTCCGCACAGGCAGTGACCCAAACTGGAATAGAGCCTGGGACCCTGGTGCTGTGAAGAAACATTGCTGATCACTGTGCTACCATGCTGGAAGCCGTACTACTGGAAGCCTCCAGTGTATGTCTCAAGCCACCACACTCTGCATTAGCTTTTCTATTAAATTATGGCACAATTCAAATTAAATATAATTAACATTGAGATTTGCAAACTCTGCAGGAGCTTTTTATGTTCTTCCCTTTCTAAAACATTAACTTTATACGTCCACAAGATTGGACAATGCCTTACACAATTGCAAACTAAGTGTTATGTTTCACATTGAAACGCAGAAAATTCAATATGAAAATCACCAATGCCTCAATGACGGACATGCATAATTTACCTAATAATACAAATTGTCCAACCGGATTAAATTCAATAAAATGCTGTAAAATGGAAGTGACTTATTATTGATTTTGGTGGACAAACAAAGGGCAAAATCGATAGCAGGAATGCTGCAATGTATTGCCGATTAATGGATCTCCCATTTTTAGCTAATGGTATCACTGAGGTGGTAGCAAGCCACGTTAACTGTAAGGTTGGCTGCTTGGTAAGTCAGTCCTCAGTCAGCGTTTTCTTGGCTTCAGTCAAAGACAGATAAATAAACTCATTGCTATCCTGTGACTTGTACTGCAAAATGCCCATTTTGGACATTCAGGGAAGGAAAGCACGGTAGCATAGTGGTTAGCATCAATGCTTCACAGCTCCAGGGTCCCAGGTTCGGTTCCCGGCTGGGTCACTGTCTGTGCGGAGTCTGCTCGTCCTCCCCGTGTGTGCGTGGGTTTCCTCCGGGTGCTCCGGTTTCCTCCCACAGTCCAAAGATGTGTGGGTTAGGTGGATTGGCCATGCTAAATTGCCCGTAGTGTCCTAAGAAGTAGGGTTAAGGAGGAGTTGTTGGGTTCCAGGTATAGGGTGGATACGTGAGTTTGAGTAGGGTGATCATTGCTCGGCACAACATCGAGGGCCGAAGGGCCTGTTCTGTGCTGTACTGTTCTAAAAAAAAAAGAAAGGCATTATTGTGACTACCCCATGGTCAAATAATCAGGCATCTCCAAGCTCATATGTGGCACAGTGGTTAGCACTGCTGCCTCACAGCACCAGGGACCTGGGTTCAATTCCGGCCTTGGGTGACTGTCAATGTGAAGTTTGCATGTTCACCCCGTGTCTGCATCAGTTCCCTCGGGGTGCTCCGATTTCCTCGTAGTCCAAAGATGTGCAGGTTAGCAGGATTGGACACGCTAAAATGGCCCCTTAGTGTCCAAAGATGTGCAGGTTAGGTAGGGTTAAGGAGATAGATAGGGTGTGGGAGTGGACCTTGGTGGGAGCTCTTTCAGAGGGTCGGTGCCGACTCGATGGGCCAAAAGGCCTCCTTCTGCACTGCAGGAATTCTATGAATTCTCACAGAAGATGCAAAGCCACGAGGCTGAGGTGCTGGGGCCTGTGGAGAGGTGACAAATTGGAAAATAAATTGAAGTGCCTGACAGAAAAGCTCTAACTATAGCGTGTGACAGCACAAAGGCTGATTGACCCATCAGGCATGCTTTCGTCCACATAAGCTTCGCAGGCCTACCATTTCCTGGGAATTGTCACAGCAATTTCATCAAAATAGCAAGGGAAATTCCAATTTTTGGACTTCCACCACACTTCTGGTCAAACTTGTGGCAGAGTGAAAGCATGTCTCAGGAAAGCCACTCCCAATCTCCGGCATACCCCATTCGAAAATTTTGTTTCCCTTTTCTCAAATAACAATCCAATTCACTTCTGAAACAATGCATGGATTCTCCGTCACGCGGGTGGAGACTTCCATCTTCTGACCACCTTCCATCAGTGACAGACTGTCTCCTGCTGCTCATCAAGCTCAGCAACTTTGAGCTTGAGTGAATGAAGCTGCAAATTCTTCCCGTGATATTGTTTGCACTGGATTTAAAAAAAACATATTCCATTGTCAGGGATACAAAGACAACGTGCAGGATGGACAGGACAAGCCCTTAATCCATCTCCTTGCTCTCTCCAAAACCAAATTCAAATTCAAATTGAATCCAATCCATGGTCCCCACGAAAGAGACAAACTAGATCCAAGCTGACAAGAACAGGCATTACACCTGATCCCGGACTTGATCCTAGTCAGTGCTGGATGGGTGCCCAAAGCAACTAGGAACTTCCAAACTCCAAAAAGATTCACACAAGGGTCACAGCAGTCTTCTTATTGTGACCATTTTACACCATACTAAACATCATAATATAACATTTGGAACTAATCGTATACAGCGTAAAACTTTAATGGCTTACCCCAGTTTAGAGCAAATCTCCACATTCTCTCACCTTGATTTTCTCGCACTTATTTAATGCAAATTTTGCAAACTCAAGACAGCACAATTCAACACCTCAGTACGACATACAAACCTTCACAAAGAGGGACACAAACAAAAGATTTACGTTTCATAGAATCCCTACAGTGCAGAAGGAGGCCATTCGGCCCATTGAGTCTGCACTGACCCATTGAAAGGGCACGTTACCCATGTCCACTCCGCCCTATCCCCATAGCCTCATAACTTAACCTGCACATCTCTGGACTTTAAGGGGCAATTTGTCATGGCCAATCCACCAAACCCGCACATCTTTGGATTGTGGGAGGAAGCCGGAGCACCGGGAGGAAAACCACGCAGACACTGGGAGGAGGTACAAACAACACACAGGCAGTCACCCAAGGTCGGAATCAAACCCCGTTTCCTGGCACTGTTAGGCAGTAGTGCCTGCCACCATGTCGCCCCTTAGAATCCCTACACTGCAGAATGACACTATTCGGCCCGTCAAGTCTGCACCAACCCTACGAGAAAGCACTCTACCTAGGCACACACCCGCCCTAACTCAGTAACCCTACCTAACAGGGGCAGCAGGGTAGCATGGTGGTTAGCATAAATGCTTCACAGCTCCAGGGTCCCAGGTTCGATTCCCGGCTGGGTCACTGTCTGTGTGGAGTCTGCACGTCCTCCCCCTGTGTGCATGAGTTTCCTCCGGGTGCTCCGGTTTCCTCCCACAGTCCAAAGATGTGCGGGTTAGGTGGATTGGCCATGCTAAATTGCCCGTAGTGTCCTAATAAAAGTAAGGTTAAGGGGGGGGTTGTTGGGTTACGGGTATAGGGTGGATACGTGGGTTTGAGTAGGGTGATCATGGCTCGGCACAACATTGAGGGCCAAAGGGCCTGTTCTGTGCTGTACTGTTCTATGTTCTATGTTCTAACCTGCACAACCCTGGACACTAAGGGGCAATTTAGCATGGCCAATCCACCTAACCTTCACATCTTTCGTGACTGAGAGGAAACAGAAGCACCAGGCGGAAACGCACGGGGAGAAAATGCAAACTCCACACAGACTGTCACCCAAGGCTGGAACTGAGCCAGATCTCTGATGCTGTGAAGCAGCAGTGCTAACCACTGTACCACAGTGCTGCCTTTTCATAGCATTTCTCATAACGACTAGACCTCTCAAAGTAGTTTACAGCCAATGAATTGCTTGTGAATTGTAGTCACTGCTGGAAACAACACAGCCCATTTGCACACAGCAAGCTCCCACTGAATCAATGTCATAACAACATGATAATCTACTTTTGTGGTGCCGATTGAGTGACAAATGCAAGGCTTTCTTACGTTTTTAGCGGAATGACATCTTGCCCATGGTTAGATCCAGCCCAAAGGGCCCACAGAAGCATGATTGTTTAATCAATATCTCCTCTCTCACGAGCTGTAAAGTAACCAACCAGAATGGCAACCGAAGCTTTATTTCAAAATGCCTTAAGCAACGAGATCTTCCTATGGCCTAAAGAGAAAAGGCACTGAGCCGATCAGCTCAGACCTTTGTACCTGCTGGGTTCCTAACCCTGCCACAAAATTTGGTATCGGAAGGTCATACCAGCACAGAAGGACGCCATTTAGTCCATTGACGTGTGTGGCATGGCAATTGAAAAACATGTTTAACCATCTGGCATGTTTATTATTTGTTATCCAGTGATGCAATGCTAAAAAACAAATTAACCTGCTGTGCATGATGAGTAGCAATATATAATAATGGCCATGAACACACTATCTGGGTTACACAGGAATGCAAATGCCCTTGCGGGTAACAGGCATCAAACAAGGAGTTTGATACCAGGCATTTTTGTGAGCAACATATTTGCAAACTCAATCTGAGACACTTGACAGATATGACACAGGATATGGGCACTCAGCCTTTCATACATAAATGCAGTTTCGCAAAATGATTTAATTAAGTTTAAAGAGGTGGCCTCACAATCAGAACCATTCATATCGCGAATCATTCCAAAGTGGCCACTTGCCTGGTAATTTTCTTGAGATCAAATATTTCTGTCCAACCAGAGGAAACTCATGAATCATTAACAGCAGCAGCATGGGTGTCGCACTGCTGCCTCACGGCGCCGAGGACATAGGTTCCATCCCAGCCCCGGGTCACTGTGTGGAGTTTGCACATTCTCCCTGCGTGGGGCTCAAAAAGATGTGCAGGGTAGGTGAATCAGCCACGCTAAATTGCCCTTCAATTGGAAAAAAAATTGGGCACTCTAAATTTATTTTTAAAAAATGATTCACTTCTAATGTGGTAACATGTATAAATGAGGTCTTGCAGCGTAGTGGGTGGAACCCCTAACAAGAGCTAGATGCTTCTGGTTCAAATCTCACCGCAGGACATGATGGCCAAGGAAGGTGGGTTCATAACACATTAAAACAGGTTGAGTATCAACCTGCAAATTCTTCCAAATGCACCAGTCGCGGGCGGTAAGAGCAGGAGACACTCCTGGTCAGCCATGCTTGACGTGGAGTGGTACCACCCTGGCGAAAGACTAGCTACCTGTTCCGGCGATTACTGGTGATGGTAACAGGCAGAAAGTCTTCCCCAGTGCACCACTAGGTGTGGGAAGAAACTGGAATGGAACATATATAAACCAGGGCAAATTTTTTCTCCTTTGTGAGAGATTTTTGAAATCCCTCCACTTCATACCTTCTCTCACACTGCTTTTGGCGTCTTCTCAAAATTTACCTATTTGACTATTCCTTCGGTCATCCAAGTCCATCACTTCGGGCAGTGCCTGTTTCAGTTTACCATACTTTGTAACATTATCCGACAGTCCTTTAAACACGACCTTGACAAATTCTTCAGATAAAAGGACATTTCTGGCAGGATGGACAAATTGCCCCTTAAATGTATTTTGTGAATTACCTAATTCACTTCTTTCCAATTAAGGGGCACTTTAACTTGGCCAATCCACCTAGCCTGCACATCTTTGGGTTGTGGGGGTGAAACCCATGCAGCCATGGGGGGATAATATGCAAACTCCACACGGACAGTGACCCGGGGCCGGGATGGAACCCTCATTAGATGTGGTCGTGAAGAGTTAAAGGACGCGGTCTCCTCTGAGTTTTAGACAGAGGTTTCATGCGTCGTCTCTGTATTGACTGCAGTTTCATTTTCTCCTTCTACATAGAGATTGTGTGGTTCTATGATGGGTAGATGGTGTATAAATCTTCGCCATTGTCTGGATGTCTTTTGCCCACCCTTTCCTTTTATATATTCTAACGCCCTTGTCAAAGGGCAAAGTATGAATCCATGTTCGTTGCTGTGTATCACAGACTTCCCATAGCAGATAGCAAGGATCAGGGCATCTTTTAAACAGATGGAACCTTTATTCAGGAACACATGAAGCAATGAGACAATTTTCAAGTGAATAAACCCTACAGTAAGTGGAACATCCAGACCTTGATAAAGAAAAACATTAAAATAAAAATATCTTATGATGTGCAATGGCAGGATGGATAATTTCTCCCTCAGCTCCTTGACGATCTTTCACGTTAAATCCAATATGACTGCTAGGATCATCGCTAAGGCGAGTTTGACACTTTTGTTGCATGATGATGCACCTGAAATCAGAATCAAAATTCATTTTCTTGGCTTATTGCATTATTAGATGGCCAGGCAGTGTGGATAAAATAAATTGACAACCATAGGCAGATTTAATAAAGAACATCGTCTGACCTTGCTTTGATTTTCAATTCTTACTGACATAACTCAACCTTATTTACTTCAGCTATTTCCATCAAACTCTAAGCGGGCCACCCTTGGGGTTGCTCCTAACAATCTGACATGCACATTATATTATATATAATAGGGCAGCACGGTGGCCTAGTGGTTAGCACAACCGCCTCTCGGCGCTGAGGTCCCAGGTTCGATCCCGGCTCTGGGTCACTGTCCGTGTGGAGTTTGCACATTCTCCCCGTGTCTGCGTGGGTTTCGCCCCCACAACCCAAAAATGTGCAGAGTAGGTGGATTGGCCGCGCTAAGTTGCCCCTTAATTGGAAAAAATAATTGGGTAATCTAAATTTAAAAAAAAAAATATTATATATAATAACCCATATTATAAAGGAAAAGGGGAAAGAGGGTTCATATTTTGATGGTCTTCTCTAGAGAGGCGTATAATGAAATGAAAATGAAAATATAAGGACTGGTTTGAGGAAAATTCATACCATGAGATTCTCTTAAGGTTAATGTGCAGGTTCAGTAGGCAGTTAGGAAGGCAAATGCAATGTTAGCATTCATATTGAGAGGGCTAGAATACAAGAACGGATGTACTTCTGAGGCTATATAAGGCTCGGGTCAGACCCCATTTGGAGTATTGTGAGCAGTTTTGGCCCCGTATCTAAGGAAGGATGTGCAGGCTTAGAAAGCGTCCAGAGGAGGTTCACAAGAATGATCCTTGGAATGAAGAAATTGTCGTATGAGCAACGGTTGAGAACTCTGGGTCTGTACTCTTCGGAGTTTAGAAGGATGAGGGGGGATGTTATTGAATCTTGCAGGATACTGCGTGGCCTGGATAGAGTGGACGTGGAGAGAATGTTTCCACGTGTAGGAAAAACTAGAAGCAGAGGACACAATCTCAGGCTAAAGAGACGATCCTTTAAAACAGAGATGAGGAGGATTTCTTCAGACAGAGGGTGGTGAATCTGTGGAACTCTTTGCCGCAGAAGGCTGTGGAGGCAAAATCACTGAGTGTCTTTAAAACAGAGATAGGTATGTTTTTGATCAATAATGGGATCAAGGGTTATGGGACGAAGGCCGGAGAATGTGGATTAGAAAAATATCAGCCATTATTGAATGGGCTTGATGGGCCGATGGGGCCTAATTCTGCTCCTATGACTTATGGTCTTATGAGGGATTTTGTATAACATGGACTGTCCCTTTAAGGCACTTATACAGTTCAACTAAAATCTGATTGGACTGTTCAACTGCTCTCCCTGACCAGTTGAGATGAATGATCTCAGATAAATTAAACTGTTGCTACTTTTTGTTAAAATGTAATCAAATAATTTGACTTCTCATAATAATAACATTGATCTTTATTAAGATCATAAGTAGGCTTACATTAACACAGCAATGATGTTACTGTGAAAAGCCCCTAGTCGCCACATTCCGGCGCCTGTTTGGGTACACAGAGGGAGAATTCAGAATGTCAAAATTACCAAACAGCGCTGTCTTTCAGGACTTGTGGGAGGAAACCGGAGCACCCGGAGGAAACCCACGTAGACACGGGGAGAATGTGCAGACTCCACGCAGACAGTGACCCAAGCTGGGAATCAAACCTGGGACCCTGGCGCAGTGAAGCAACGGTGCTAACCATTCTGCTACCGATCATGGCTCAGTTCCCTCTCTACCCAATTGTGATTCTCTGCTGATTTAGGTACGTGATAGCTGAGCTAACCAGGAGCGACAATTACAATTTGCATGCATGGCGAGTGAGTTCTGTCGTCCCACTGTAACATTATGGGGTTTATCTGATCGCGTTTAATTGGCTGTTTGTCACTCCTCTCGCACTGTGCTCCATGGTACTGGTTCCTTTGGGCTGTCTGTACATTGTTATGGTACAGTTATTTATTGCAATTCTCGATTTTAGAGCCACATGGAGAATTCAGGTAAAGACAAGCCGGGCAAGGTTGAATGATCTTCGTGGGCAGAAACAGACTGAAAGCCGAAGCAAGGGGTTTATGGTGCTTGGTCATGTCCCGCTAGTGTCATGTGAGAGTACCTTTAAGAAATGGGTGTTTATAAATGGGTGTGTATATAAGTATCTGTAGTGAGAGTACCTTTAAGAAATGGCTGTTTATTACTGCAGTGCGGTCAGAGAGTGGGTGGAGCTGGGCTGTCTGTCAGCTTTTTTACTTTCATTTTAGGCTGTTTGCTGCCGGCTGTGTTTTAGTTTCGTTTTCAGAGCTGGATAGCTGCAGTCACAGCCAGAAGGTATATTAGAGCCTCTCTGTTATCTAAAGACTGTAAATCGATCCTGGTGATTTAAAACTAATAACAGTAGTGACTTTAACCTGATGTGCTTCTGGTAAAAGGTGTTTTAATTCTGATGGATGTTTAAAGGAAAGCTTAATGGATTACTTAGTGTTGTATTCTTTGGGGGTTGTATTTGAATTAATGGTTGCTAAGATGTTCACTGTATGTTTTGAAAAGGTTAACTTGAGTTCATAGAATAAACATTGTTTTGCTTTAAAAAAATACTTTCCCATTTCTGCTTTACCACACCTGTAGAGTGGGTTGTGTGCTCCCTGTGCCACAATCTAGTAAAAGTTGTGGGTCAGGTGAACTCCATGATACACTTTGGGGTTCTCTAAACCCTGGCCCATAACACTAGTTTGAGGATCACGTAAGACAATGCACAATAAATACTATACCGAAAAAATACATGAGTGTATTTGGAATTATACAGCGCTGAGGTGGACCACTGATGTATGAACCGCCCAATGCATACAGCGCACAAATTACATTTGCGCCAATGCATCTGTTATGAGCAATGGAGACTATTTAAGCAAAGAAGAATGATTAATATCCATGGCTGTGACATTCAGCAGTAGAGCCAGAGTGGGCTCATGAATCACCTTTCCCTTCCCTACGCAATTATTCTGAGACCTCCAAATGTTTAAGTGTTGGGTAACTTTGCCCCCAAAAGCATCAGGTGCTAGATTCTCCAGTCCCCCAGCCATCTGTTTCACGGTGGCGCGCCATTCGCTGGTGGTGGGGTTCTTTCTTCCCATTGATGAATTGATTCCCAATTTCCCATTGAAACCACCCCATGCCGCCGGGAAACCCGAGGGCAGGGAGTACGCTCCCGGGGGCAGTTGAGAACCCCAACGGCCAGAGAATTCCGGTGGCTCAGGTCACTTTGTTTTGGTCACCAGTTTTTACATTTTGGATTTTGGACTTTAGATCAGATAAGTCGTCATTCCCCAGTGCCCAGCTCAGTTCTCCCTCCTGCGGAGATCCCCCACTTTGTCTCTGTCCTTGATCACTGAGGGTACAGGTTGAACCAGTGAGATCTGGGCTCAAATTGGAATTTGATCCAATTCCCCCCTATCCCACCCATCACTTGCCCGTAGCTCAGCTATTGATGGGACTCACACAGAATTTAAAAATAATTTTAAAAATGAATAAACTCACCACTTTTATCATCAGTGCCTTTAGGAATGCTTGGATTTTCTGAAAGATGAAAACGTAAAGCAAGTAAGGAGAACATATGCATATTGTTGAATGGGGAGGGCCAGTAATTAGTGTGAAGCAAGAGAGGACTATTTAAACAGTAGATGACTGTGCTCCCCGCTGGTTCACCATGAGACAGACACCTGGCCTGATCCTTCGTCTGATCTCAGTGATCGGGTATTGCAAATGGCCTTAGTGGGCCCGATGGTAGGGAGGAGGGAAGTTAACTGGGTTTCTTGGTCCCAACCACTATCCAGTGACTTCTTCAGAAAAATGTCCTTGCCTGGATGTTGAGTGAGAACAAGCAGTGTTTGGCGGTGATGCTGACTGAACAGTCTGCCAATTTATGCTAAAGCATTAAAGCCACTTGGGTGAGGCACCAAATAATTGCCATGGAATGGTAACCAGACAGAAGCCAGTGCTTCCAGGAGAAGAAGGCGGGGCAAAGATAAGATGCTGTTACGTTCAACCGCAGCCGGTATTATGTTCGCACTTACCGAAAATGATGAGCCTGGCATGAGTGTCTGTTGACCCCAGAGGGTTCTGGGTGGTACAACGGTACATGGACCCATTCAGCTCTGCCGGCACTCTCTCCAACACCAGCTCTTTCCCATCGTACTCAACACTTCCATCCAATAAACGCCCTCCCACTCTGGTCCACGTAAAGAGAGGTTCCGGAAAAACATCATTCTGTTAAGGCACAAAGTGCGGCAAATATCAAGTTGTCCTTAAATTCCTGAGATACAACGTTGCAGAAGCTTAAATCTTCCAAGAAGTTTGGGACGGTGGACACAAGAATGGAGGAATGTGTGGGTGAGAGTGTGGTGGTAACCACTGCACGAAGCAGAATTTCCTTACACTGATAGTTGGTTCCATATTCACAGAGCTTGTATCCCTTATCCTCCTATTTATAGCCTCAAAATAAGGGGAAGTAGATTTAGGACTGAGTTTAGGAGGAACTTCTTCACCCAAAGGGTTGTGAATCTATGGAATTCCTTGCCCAGTGAAGCAGTTGAGGCTCCTTCATTACATGTTTTTAAGGTAAAGATAGATAGTTTTTTGAAGAATAAAGGGATTAAGGGTTATGGTGTTCGGGCCGGAAAGCGGAGCTGAGTCCACAAAAGATCAGCCATGATCTAATTGAATGGCGGAGCAGGCTCGAGGGGCCAGATGGCCTACTCCTGCTCCTAGTTCTTATGTTCTTATCTTGCAGAGAGTGATATTCCAGCTGGATTCTACAGCTTTGGGGTGGCAATCTCATAGCTGTGATCAAACGTCCATCATTAAGGAGGCGCCATTGGGTTGAGTAATTGTTATTCCCTATTTTGCCATTAAAAATTCTGGAACTCCCAACCTAACGTCATTGTGCACCTTCAGCACATGGACTGTATCGATTGGAGAAGGCAGCCACCTACCATCATTGCAACAGGCCACATGGAGATGGGCAGCAAATGTTAGCCTTGCCAGCAATACCCCCACCCCAAGAATGTCTTCTCTTGCCCTCTATCACTGACCCTGCTGGAGTTAGTGAGATCAGTGGACGTGCACTTCACTTTCATGGGTCAGGCTGGTACAAGTACCAGATCAGGTGCATCTTTTGTGGTTGCATTCTCGAGGAACCTAGAAACCTGGCTATCCACCCTTGTGGTCGGAGGGGTGAGGGGCGGGTGGAAGGGTGGGGGGTGGGGGTATTTACCTGGGCCCTTCACTCACCCTTGAACTACTCAAATTGGTTCTAAGCAAAGGAACCAATCTGAAAGTTTATTTTTAAAGTGCCTCTTCAGAGAGAAGCTACAGGCATTCTTGTAACGGTTTATACATCTGACCTCATTGGCTGCTTCTGCAAGACTGAGTATCCTTCCATAGTGAGGAATCGCTAGGAACTGCCCTGGGCATGTCATCTGCCTTGTCAGGAAGTTATAGCCTCTATAAGGCTCTCTGGAGACTTGACATAACTGGGCTTCCACTATTTCGGAGACCAGTTGTAGCATTCGTATGTTTAAATCCAGCTCATAAATCTCCTTTTGTTGGCTTTGTTATTAAGTATGCTGCTTATTGTGTAACTTTTCTACACAAAACGGGGAAGTACCAGGTATGATACCATTTAACCATCTCCCTCCGATTCAGTAGTTCTCACTTCCTCCTCCAATTTTCAGAGGTTTGTTTCTCCCATTAACCTTCCTGCATTTATACCTCGTTAATAGAGGCGTGGTTAACTCAGCCTCTCGGCCAATCGGTCGAGAGGTACATGACCGACCAGGGCCAATGGTAAGCCGACGTTCTGGCCCAATGGCAGACGAGTATGCAGATCATATCACCACACCCTCCATTTGCATTGGCATTCTTCTCTCTCAGTTCGCACCAATGCACTCGGTCCCTACCTGCTCACACTGGCAATGTTGCCCTCTCGCCTGCCAGTATTTGGTGGTCCATCGCTCACCCTTGCATCTTTCCTCGCCTCTACTGACAACTGTCACCTACTCTCAGTTCGTGCTGACGCTCTCCTCCAGCTGAATTGCCATGCACTTGACCATTTCTGAAGTTGGAGCAGGCGAAAGAGTGCTGTCGACAGGCATCTCATTATAAAAGGGACATTGTATCTGGGCGAAAGTGACTACTTCGCATTTGTCTCTTGGGCGATGCACTACTGGACTTAAATGCCTGTCCTCCCTGGAACACAGGCCAACATTTTTGACGGACCGATGGAAATGTAAATGGCCTTCGACAACTGCAGTTAGGTGCACTGTTTTAATACTTGCACAGCAGCAAAGTGAATTCTGATCCGGATTTCCAATCTAACAAACTATGGCCGGGATTTGCATCTACAGTGAGTCATCCTGACGAGCAGCAGGAAATTGAAGAGGGAATGATGCAAATATTTGGTGCCCTGGGAAGCATTTGAGTGCACTCAATGTGGATCCCATGATCCATATGTTCATCGCTCTGTATGAAAAGCTTTCTCTGAATGTTGTATCTAACTCAGGCTGTCACAATTTCAAATGCATTCAGATTTGTTCCGCTGTCTTGGCTTACCATGAAGTGGTGCTCCAGATTTTTCTTCTCTATATTATTTCCCTGCTGCCTGCCCTCAAGGTCCCCTCCTGCAGACTAGCTTTGTGTGGAGGTTGTTCTATTTGTGTTGACTTCAGGTGCTCTGGAATCCACTCGCTTTATACTAGGGGCTGGATTTCAGGCAGCCAGCTGGCCACAGGTAAATACTCAAGTGAGGAATTACATTGTACATCTGGCTGTAGATCCTTGCCAAGACTGGAGAAGGCCCATACTGGACAGCAGTTGGGAAATCATCCTGGTAGTTTGGATGGAAAGGCCAGCTCGGATTTTTAGCTTGGCGCTGTCCTTATGCCAAGAACGGTGACAGGAAAATATACACCAGTGGTTGCTTACTCTGTCCACTGTTTTGCTCCAATTGGCCATAGAAAGAAGTGCTCCATCTCTGCTGCTACCATTCACATTGCAGCACTCGCATGCAATACCTGATAACTCTTGTGTCAGCCAGGGTCAGTGACTCTGCACCGTGTGACCTCCATCCCAATTCATCATGTTCCTTCTGCTCTGAGTTCGATGCCCTCCTGGCTTCCCTCGATTTCTCCCTCCAGAAGAAACTCTCCACTTACATTCACGGCCACCCCTTGACGTTGCCATCTCGCATCTCTATTCCCATGATGTCAGTCACAGGCAAGATCGTCTCTGCATGATACCTTCCTCATTTTGTTCTCCATTCACAACCCCCTTTCCAACTTTATTTCCTTTCGTGTCTGCCCCTCAGGAAAAAGAATCTCTCCAAATTTGCCTCAACTGCACTCTTAATATCGCAACAGAACCTCGGTTCAACAGGACATTCTTGAAGTTATTGATGTGCTTGACCACACTCGCATCTCCACCTTTGATGCCTTAGTCTCCATGAAAACCATTTCTCTTTCTCATCCTGACCTTCTTTTGGTATGGTCCTCACCCTCATTCTATGAAGCTAAGGGACATAGATTTGAACAGATATGATGGATAACTGTTTTAGCCATTCACTAAACCAGATCTGGCTGGGTCACATAAAGCACCATCAGGTCCTGCTCTTGTCTGTTCACTGATCCAACATAATCCTGGAACACAAGATAACCTTCTAGCTTATTTTCTCTGCTGCCAATATCTTCTCATAATCATCTCCTGTTTCCTCTGCCCTCACCTACAACAGCAAGTGGCGGATACTCATGGAGATACTGAGATTAAAGCCATGCAATTTATTGCATTCTTCCCTTCTCCTTTCCATTAGGCCAAACTCCCTCTGAAGTCCTGCTCCTCCCCGAGCCTTGAACTCACAACTTTCTCTAGTTTCTCTCCTATCTAACTTCATGCCCTCTCTGAGCTCCCTCAATCCTCTTCCCTAAACTACTGATCACCGAACTTCCCCTCCAAGCCCTCATGTAAGTCCTCAGGTTCTGGTCTCTCTCCTCTAAATCTAACATAGTCTGCCTGACCCTCAACTTCTTCAGCCAGGACTTCCGGTGGCGGCAATGAGGAGCTAAGCCGCACATTCGGCAGCTCCCGCTGAGAACGGACTTTGGGGCTCTTTTCAGGGCCCCCAACGGAGCTGTGGCGGCAAATCCCGACGTGGGAAGAGGTCAGGGGTTGACCCCAACGGTCCTATGGTCCGGACCAGGAGTGGGGTAAGGAGAAAACCGGAGAAAGCACCCCCGAAAAAGCGGGGGAAGGAAGACAAAATGGCGGCCGGCGGAGGCCTTGAGGAGCTGAGGCAGTGGGCCCAGGAGCAGCAGGCGACTCTGCTGCGCTGCTTCCAGGAGCTGAAGTTGGAGCTGCTGGAGTCGCTGAAGGTAACTAACAGGGAGCTGATGGAGACTCAGACAGCCCAGGGGGCTGCGATCCGGGAGCTGCAGCAGCAGGCCTCCAAAAGGGAGGACGAGGTCGTGGCCGTGGCGGGGAAGGTGGAGATGCACGAGGCGCTCCATAAAAGATGGCAGGAGCGGTTCGAGGAGCTGGACAACCGGTCGAGGAGGAAGAATTTGCAGATCCTGGGCCTCGCGGAGGGGCTGGAGGGGTCGGACCTAGTGGCCTATGTGGTGACTATGTTAAACTCGCTGATGGGGGCTGGGTCCTTCCAGGGGCCCCTGGAGTTAGAGGGGGCCCACAGAATTCTGGCTAGGAGGCCCAAGCCGAACGAGCCGCCGCGGGCGGTGTTGGTGTGGTTTCATTGGTTCGTGGATCGTGAGTGTGTGCTCCGATGGGCCAAGAAGGAGCGGAGCAGCAAGTGGGAGAACACGGAGGTGCGGATCTTCCAGGACTGGAGTGCGGAGGTGGCGAGGCGGAGGGCCGGGTTTAACCGGATGAAGGCGGTGCTCCATAGACGGAGTGTGAAGTTCGGCATGTTGCAGCCGGCGCGTCTGTGAGTCACCTATAAGGATCAGCACCATTATTTTGAGTCCCTGGAGGAGGCGTGGGCCTTCGTGCAGGCCGAGAAATTGGACTCAAACTGAGGGTCTAAGATGGGGGATGCTGTATAATACTGTATTTGTATTTGCTTGGTTTAATGTAAGATGTGTGTTGGCCTTAGGGTGGGTGGGGTGATGTTGATTTGTCTTTTCTATATGGGTTTTTCTGCAGGGGTCGGGTGGACGGGTTCGGGCAGAGGGATAAACGGGGAATTCGGGGAGCTGATGGGGGGGACTGACAATGGGAGTAGCCCTGGGGGAGGCGGGGCCAGGCAGGGCGAAAGCGCGGGCTTTCTGCGGGTTTCCCGCGCTGGGAGATGGTGGGCGCGGGGTCGGGGCTGAGAAGCGCGGGTCGTTGCGGGCTCTTTTCTTTTCCCGCGCAAAGAGCCGGGGGGGGGGGGGGGGGGGGGGGGGGGGGTGGGAGGACCCATTGACGGGCACGATGGAGGAGGCGTAGTCTCACGTGGGGAGGAGGCGGTGGTAGGGCGGGAGTCGCCGGGGTCAGCAGATGTTAGCTGGCTCACAGGAGTGCTATGGAGGGAGGGGAGCGGCTAGGAGGGGTCCTAGCCTGGGGGGGGGGGGGGGGGGGGGGGGGGGGGTACCGGGTTGCTGCTGAAATGGTCAGGAAGGAGCTGGAGGACGTAGGGGCTTCTGGAGGGGGGGAGTTGCCGCCGTGGGAAACTGGCAGAGCGGGGGACGCTGGCCGGGGGTGGGCAAGGGATGGGGTATGGCTAATCGGCAGGGGAGGGGGGCAGGGAGCCCTCTGATCCGGCTGATAACCTGGAATGTGAGGGGGCTGAATGGGCCGGTCAAACGGGCCCGGGTATTTGCGCACCTGAAGGGGCTGAAGGCGGATGTGGCCATGCTCCAGGAGACACACCTGAGAGTGGCGGACCAGGTTCGGCTG